>NC_056743.1:913694727-913994727 GCF_019279795.1 Protopterus annectens | reverse complement strand
TGTGGACTAATAGTCGTCTGTTGAGACGGACTATGAAGCATCTGGGCCAGTGCCTGTGATTTTAATAATCTGCTTACCACCCTCTCTAAATCATGGTCTGATAACCTGGAAGACCTAGATGATCGGCTCCGATGGCTCCGTTCCGAAAGAAGAGGTGAGGCCGGAGCCGACAGTATCGGTTCCAAAGAGGGAGACCTGGACCTCTTCCTCGAAGGAACCATCGGAGCCGACAAACCCACGGATCCAGTCGGAGCCGATAACTTTTCGGCTCCGAGTGTAGATCTAGATGTATCGGCTCCAGCCAGAGCCGATACAGGCATGGAAATAGTGGTGTCGGAGCCGGTCGGCGCCGACACCGAAGCCTGGGCCACATGGTGGTCGGAGCCAGTCGGACCAGACACCAAAGTGACCATAGTAGTATCGGCACCGAGGACTTAGACAAGGTCGGATTGGCTCCAGACGGAGCCGATCTCGACTCCGACAAAGTCGGAGCCAAGGCCAAAGGCTTAGACACAGAAGCCTGGGCTTTAGTAGTCTTGGAAGGCTTTCCCGGAGCCGATTTGGCCGGGGAGCCTTCTGGTTTAAGGAGTCCCCTTAATATAAGCTTCTTTCTCCTTTCCTGCAGGACTCTCTGGCTAAAAGAGTGACATATTGCACAGGAGTCCTGCATGTGGAGAGGTCCCAGGCAGTATAAACAAGAAGTGTGACCGTCTGTCAGAGACATCTTCTGACAGCACGAGTCACACTTCTTGAAGCCTGAGACCCTCTGTTCTTTGGACATATTGTATACACTAACAGTACACACACAGTCCCAATCAGACAACTAAAGTTAAAAAATAATAAGTAAAAACCTCACACACCCTGACGGGGGGGGGGGGAGGGAAAGAAAAGCCTGACTAAAAAGAAGAAGAAGGAAAAATAAAATTAGTCAAAAAGGGCTTACAATTAACTAAAAGTAATAGATTTCTACAGAAAAGATGATTTTTTTTCCTGATTGGGGCAACTAGTAGTTAAAATTAAACACTTACCAGGAGCTGGTAAAAGGAGGACCTCATCAGCGAAGCGGCAAACGAGATCTGGGTACTTACCACCTTGCATTATGGGATATGGGGCTGCCTCGAGCTGGTAAAAGTGACTCTCGAGCTTAGCAAAGTGCCGAGTCGGAGCCGAGGATCGGCTCCGAACCCATCAAGCAAGAATGAAGGCGAGATTGACAACTTAACATCATGCTTTTCCTAAACAAAAAGAAATACAAAACTCTAATATTTGGCATTACTGACTGACAGTAATCCTCAGTGAATTTCAAGAAAAATCAAAACTTATACAAGGGAAATTGGGAAAATATGAGACAAGACCTGAGGCATTTTATAAAACCAGGGACAGTTGAGAGGTGTGTGTGTGTGTGTGTGTGTGTTAGTATATCCCTGCATGTGGAAGGTACCTGTACCAAGGTGATGCATGGGTTACCGGTGGTACCTGCCACTGAAAAGTGATATTTACCACTGGCATTAACTATGCCTGTTTAACATGCATGCAAATTACCTGAAAATGAGGATTTCCTCATGGCTAAACATGTCTCTGAATCTCATTTCCCACTATTGCAAAAACTGCAACTTTTGGCTGCTGCAATTCCTGCAAACATGGGGAATATTTTCTGAATCTCAACTCTTTTTATGTTTTATGTTGTCAGAGAGCAATGTGACCCTGGAATGGGTGACCTGAAGTCACTTTTAGGATTTAGAGAATGCACTGGTAGCTAAAATGCAATGGGACACAGGAAAAAGTTTGTTAAAACTGAGAATGACATAAGTAATAGTTATTTTATTTAAACATTTCCTATTGCATGTATTTGTAAATATTTGTTTAGCACTTTAACACCACATCTTATGTTCTTGAACATTTCAACTCACTGCTTTGAGACTGCTTTCTTAGTTAGGATGTGACTGGTTGTTTTATCACTTCTCTCATATTTATATTTAGGAAAATTGAGACTACTGTGCGTTTTTCTGGTAAAGTGATTATTAAAGTGACAAAAGTGATCATTCATTTGGTTTGGAGGAATTTGTTGGGGCTTGATTGTGTTGCTTTGAGTTTGACTCACACCCTTTGGTCTTTGTTTCTTTTTCACTACTGATGTGATTTAAACAGATATCTACAGGCAAAATTGGTTATCTTATTGAAGGACTGCTCCATCTTGGTACAACATGGTCTCTGAAGATTATTAAAGATATTCAATGCAAAAAGTAGGCTCAGAAAAAAATTAAGAAATATTGCTGCAAATCAAATGTGAATGGAGTCTTGATAAATCTCTCTGTCCTGTATCAAATGCCTACATTTTGGTTAATTAAGCAATGAGTGGCATGACAACCAAACTTTAACTGGTTATCAACAGTGAATTATAGCAGTTTTAAAGAAATCACTATTTCCCCTGATGATTTATCAGAAGTGACTATACATACAAGCCAGTGTTGTTATTATTATTGCTTGACATCCATTTCTTTGCAGAGAAGAACACATACTTTGATTTGGATATATTAAAGGTTAAGCCAGAGGCTTTACACACTGACTTGAAAAGGGTCAAAGTGTTGTTGCAGCAGCTTATTCATATTACTGAATAAAGTTGCAAACAATAAATTGCTTGAGTCATCCACATAAGTTGTGTATTAGTGCCACCATGTTATTTCTCCATGTGACTTAGGACCACAGTGAACAGAATGGAGCCTAGCACAGAGTCCTGTGGAACACCTAACACACTACACAAGGGAAGGGAATTACTCTTGCCATTGTGCAGCTGGGATTCTTCCTTCCAAATAACTGACAAACCAGTCAATCCAATTGTATTTACTGCCACTCAGCTAATCTTTATGTGGTGACTGATATTAAGTAAAGGCATAGTGAGCCTTCCTCCATGGAATAGACATACAGCCCTGAGCATAGCCCAGGCAACCTTAGTTTGATTAGCAACTCAGGCACTGGAAGAGCCACACAGTAAGTTTAGGAGTAAGTGGCAAATGATAGCTCATCTGAGGGGAGGAACTGGTGGTCTGGGGGATGTTTCACTAATACAAGAGGATGCTTACAGTTGCTGCAAGGTGATGCAGCTGTAACTGCAGATGTTGGCTTGGTATACCAAGTTGGTGATAGTAACCCACACTGGCATATGAATATGACTGCTCACATGCAGACAGGGCATAGTAGACTCTCATGGTGACAGAATTACCAACATCAGCACAAAGAGTAGGTCTTAAACTATAACACAAACAACCAACAATAAAAGAAAAGAAAAGAAATAAAACAATGAGCAACAGACCAGATCACCAAATTTAATATATCACGTTCACACTCTAGCGCTTCGGCTATAAAGCCTTCAAGGAGTAAAAACACTTACAAAACACACCGCTTATATACAAAAAAAAAAAACCTCCCTCCCAATTATACAATTAATCAATTAAAATAATTATAGAAAATTAAATAAGCTTCAGTTACATTCTACATTAAGCCCAGCAGGGGTCAATGTTGCATATTTTAAAATGAACAAAGCTTATTTGTACATTAACTTCTTTTTAATATCAAAATTGCCTTGTTCAACATTTATTTTCTCCAAAATTCTGCCCCTAAGGCTATTAGAATCACTATCATGTTAAGTTTTAAAATGCATAGCAAGAGGGCTTTCAGATCTAACATTTCTAATATCTTTTACGTTTTCCTGCAACCTGGCCTTAAATGCCCTCTTGCTTATCCCTATATAAAATAATCCACAAGAATATCTCGGTGCATAAACAATACCCTCTGTGTGACAACTGTATCTATCAACAGATTTAAATAAAATTCCATTTATGTTGTCAAATGTATTCACTATATGCTTACAGCTCACACATTTGTTGCAAGAAAAAGTTCCCACATTTACAGGTTGGGTTACTAAACTATTCATAGGCAACTGAAACCTACTGTGAACCACAATATCCTTAACATTACATCCTCTCCTTTAAGTGAACAGTGGAATACTGCCTATAACATTTTTCAGATATTTTTATTGTAATAAAAATTCCAAAAATATTTTATAACTTCTTTCATTTGTTCACTCAAAATGTTATAAGTTGTAACTACAAAAATTTAATTCTTAACCTTATAACTATTATTTTTATTAATATACATCTTATCCATAACTTCCAACCCTCTATTTAAATCATTATTAATTTCAATTTTAATTCAACATAAGGCTCCTTCTACTAAACTTTTACTATAACCTCTCTTAAGGAACATCTCAGCAGTTTTAATAAATTCTTCACTCAAAACATCTAGGTCATTATATAATCTGGAAATTCGTAAAAATTCACCTTATGTGAGTGCCTTAATGGTATGTGGTGGATGACAACTGTTGCCATTCAAAAAATGGCTTACATTATCAAATTTTCTGTTCACTCTAGTTTTTATTTTTCCATTAGACCTACCATGTAAAAAATATCCAAAAATACTACACTTGTCCCATATTGTAAACCATCACATTTTATGCCAAACCTATTATTATGCAGATCCTCTATAAAATGTCTCACTTGTTCATACCCCCCACTGGCAAACAAAAATCAAATCATCTATAAATCTATAATACTTTAAAACAAATTTCTGAAAAAATTCATGCCTATAAAGGTACTCTATTTCCAAACATACCCATAGATAAATTGGCATGGGGCAAACGATGTCCCCATTGCAGCACCCTGTAACTGATGGCACAAAACTTTGTTAAACTCAAAATAGTTGTGTGTTAAACTAAAATACATTAAATCCATGACATAACAAGATAAACGACTGTCACTAAGAAACAGTCTCAATGCTCCCATACCAAATTCATGTAATATACTAGTACAAACTCTTAATGTCCACAGTGATCCAATACTTATTTCTTTCCCACTGAATATCAGATATTTTGTTATGAAAATCAAATGAATCTTTAATATAAGAAGGCAACATCATAGCTACATTCAATAAATATTTATGTAGTAACAAGCCAATACTATGCAGGAAATATTTGCATGCAGATACTATAGGCCTACAAGGTGGGTTATGCATATTCTTATGAATCTTAGGAAGGCAATAAAAAGAGGCCATCCCAGATCCTTCAATGCAAAACTGTTTTTCAACATATATTTTGGACAAGTAACCCAAGCTGAGCCCCTTATTAAGTAAATGTTGATACTCCATCAGTGCATGCTTATATTCCTTTATGTCTACAATAATGTATATTTTTCTATCATTCAGAAGTTCATAGCACATATTCAAATATTGGGAAAAATGCATCACTACAATTTTATTGCCCTTATCAGAGGGCTTAACAATCAAATTTCTTTGTCTACTAAAATCTCTCAAAGCTTGCCATTCCATTTTAGTTAAATTATAACATATCTCTGCCTTATGTTTATTTACCACAAAATCTGCAAACGTTTTCAATGCCATAATTGACCATAGCATGAAATTTCTGTACCCCCTCATGTCTAAAGGGGGGCATAAAGTTATTTCTACACACAATACTGCTAGTGTCAAGATGGCAGTATGCGTTACATTCCAACTCATGCCCCATGTTGGATACACAAGAAACAAACATTTCATCTTCCGTTTCACAAGTAAAATTCAAGCTACTAACATTTAAGTCAACTTCCTTATTCACATCACCATTAACATTAAAAAAAATCTTTTAAATGCAACTTTGTTATTAACTGAAAATTTTCAGTTTTAAGTTTATAAAGTCTGGACAGAACAGTCAGAATAAATTTTAAGCAACAATTCAGAATGGACACTAAAATATCTTCCAACACAATCCCAGATAAATTAATAACCAAATGACAAGGTTCTGTATGAGCAGTATTATAAAAAAATATCAAAATCAGTTCCATTTCGTTCTTTTACCATATTGCTGATATCGTCCTTCACTATAGTTCTCATGGTATGGTCTACCTTGCTTCCTGTCGTTACTAGCTGTTCTCCGAAAAGTCTTTTCCATACATATATCTGTTGTCTCAAACCTGGAGAAGAGGTGGATAGGCATCATCACTGTCAAAATCAGTAGAATCTCTAGCTGCCTCTGTAAAACCAGAAAGCACGCCATTCTGAGTCTGATTTACTTCCTGATGATGAAAACAAATGCTGGAGCAATGTTTTTTACGATTGGAAAACCAAAAAAAGGCAGAACCATTCTCATAGTCGCTTAGATCTTGTTGCAACTTATATTTTTTCTTCCCTAAAAAGTCGTTTTCTAAAGAGGTGTTTTTCATTAATATCTCTCAAACAGTGCTCCAAATGTGTAGCATCCAATAAAGACGCTAAAGAAGCACAAACTGAAGAAATCTCTATTTTTCAACTTTCTTTGTTTTATCACATCCTCTCTGTCAGGATGTTAAGCCAGTCCATAGCACAGTGGTGAGCAGACGCCACCCACCTAGATTAAAATTTATTTTCCTCATTATCCATAGAATCAGATGGAGTAGAAGGATGATTAAAGGCTCTATGGCCATGGGGAGTAACATCCAATTCACCATAATGTTGCAAAGGTTTCCTTCACCACTAACTGTTCCAGCTTAGAAAACAAAGCCAATGCTTCAGCTGACAAAGTTCTAGTGGAACACTTACCAACCATGTTAAAAGGATTCACAGTTCTCTTGTTCTGAGTTTCTTCCAAAAATCGCTCCTATGTTTTTGGTAGCACTTCATCACCAGAAATTAGAAGTTATGTACCTACCATAACGTTCCATGTTAGTTGTCTTCTCTTGCCTTCTTTCTTGCTGGATGGGTTCGGAGCCGATCCTCGGCTCCGACTCGGCACTTGCTTAGCTTGAGAACTCCTTTTACCAGCTCGAGGCAACCCTATATCCCATGATGCAAGGCGG
This sequence comes from Protopterus annectens, assembly GCF_019279795.1. NCBI lineage: Eukaryota > Metazoa > Chordata > Ceratodontiformes > Protopteridae > Protopterus > Protopterus annectens. The sequence goes on along the minus strand of NC_056743.1, from coordinate 913,987,849 downwards.
GACTACCTCAGATCTCGTTTGGTAGCTAACATACCCTGCTAAGGACTAACCTAGTAGAACTAGGAACACAAAAATTCCTAACAAAGGACTCTTCTATTGAAGACTCAGGAGGGAACAACCTGAGAAGAGGAAACTCTTCAAGATCTGTCCAGGCCAGGGGGAAGGAGGGAGGGGCCAAGAAAGAAGGCGAGAGAAGACAACTAACATGGAACGTTATGGTAGGTACATAACTTCTAAATGTTAAGTTGTCAATCTCGCCTTCATTCTTGCTGGATGGGACCGCGTCCTAGCACCTGTATCCTGGGTGGCTCAATGGAACAGACTCTTGAGAACTGTGGAACCAAAACTGGCCCTGTCTCTGGAGGCCAAATCTAACTTGTAATGAGAGACAAAGGTATGAGGAGTGGCCCAAGCAGCTGCTGCACAAATGGTATCAATGGGTAGTCTATCCTGAAAGGCTGCAGAAGTGGATAGACTCCTGGTTGAGTGTGCTTTCGGTTTAGAAGGTAGTTGCTTGCCTCTGAGTGAATACACATAAGAAATGGTGGAAGACAACCATCTGGATAAGGTCACTTTAGAAACTGGGAGACCTTTCCTGTTTTCTGCATAGGAGACAAATAATTGGTCCGATTTCCTGAATTGTTTCGTTCTATGCAAATAGTACCTGAGCTGACGATGGACATCCAAAAAAATGAAGCTTTTGTTCAGCTCTGTCAGAATAATTTGGGAAAAAGACTGGTAGATCGATGGATTGATTAATATTAGTTTGAGAAACAACTTTGGGGAGAAAGGACGGGTTCGTTCTTAAGGATACCCTGTCCTTGTGAAAAACCAAGTAAGGGGAACGGATGCAGAGAGCTTGAATTTCGGAAACCCTTCTTGCTGAAGTGACAGCCAGTAAGAATATAGTTTTCCAGGTCAATAACTTCAAGGAACATGAGGCAGACGGTTCGAAGGGTGGTAAAATCAAGGATGCTAGCATTAAATTCAGATCCCATTGTGGAGGAGGATGTTTTATTGGCGGCTTCAGAAGAAAAACTCCTCTCAGAAAGGCTTTGCATAGCCTATGTGACATAATGTTATGATCTTGTAATCCAACATGATATTTGGAAATAGCCGCCAGTAGAACTTTGACTGTTGATGAAGAGGATCCTGACTGAAAAACTTCAGCCAGGAAATCTAAAACAGAATGCACAGGAGCAGTAAAGGGATCAATGTGCCTGGAGTTTGCCCAAATGGAAAACGTCGCCACTTGCTAGCATACACGGTTCTGGTGGACGACTTCAAAGAAGCTACTAAGATATCCCTGACAGGATCAGAGATCATGGGAAGCCTGGCTAGGGAAGGAAGTGGAGCAACCAAGCAGTGAGGTTGAGAGAATGAATGGCCCGGTGCTGTTGACCCGACTGGTGGATCAAAAGATCCGGAACTGGGTCCAGATGCCAAGGCCGCACCAGGAGGTGACGATGCAGAGTCAGGAACCAAATTTGTCGAGGCCATTAAGGGGCAATGAGAATCAACTTGGCCCTCAAAACGGTGGCTTTCTGAATGACTTGTGGAATCAAGGGAAAGGGAGCAAAAGCGTAAAGAAGTCCCCGGGGCCAATCCTGGGTTAGAGAGTCTCTCAGGGGTTGGCCTGGAAGGGGAAAGAGGGTGAAAAAGTCGGGGCACTTGCTGTTTTGGGGAGTAGCAAAAAGATCGCAACAAGGTGTGCCCCACTTCAGAAAAATCTGGTCCACAATAGATTGATTGAGAGACCACTCGTGAGGCATGAGAATGGCTCTGCTCAGCCTGTCCGCCAAGAGGTTGGACCTACCGGGATGTGCGTTGCTATCAGAAACCGATGAGAGGAGATTGCCCATTGCCAAAGTCTGAGAGCTTCTCGACACAACGGATAGGACCTGGTCCCGCCCTGCTTGTTGATGTACCAGACCACGGACATGTTGTCCGTTTGTACTGCAATAGTCCCCGCGGGAAGAAAGTCGTTGAGGGCTTGCAACGTTAAAAGCACCGCTCTCATCTCCAGGACATTTATGTGCAGATGGTATTCTATGGGTTGCCACGTCCCGTGGACCATCCTGCCCTGATAATGCCCCCCCCACCCGATCAGAGAGGCATCCGTAGTGACTGTGGCAACCGGAGAAGGGGGAACAAATGGTCGGCCCTGGTGAAGGAGAGGGGAAGATATCCACCAGTTCAGATGAGCTCTGCACGATTGTGTGACTAAGATTTCGTGTTTCATCGGAAGACTGTGGAACGACCACTGAGTGAATAACATCCACTGCAGCAGACGCATGTGGAAGCGAGCCAGTGGTAGAAGAACAATGGCCGCAGCCATAAGACCTAGAACTTTCAGAATCAATCTGGCTTTGGCTTTGCTGCTCTGCAATAATATCCGAACGAATTTTTGTATGTCCAGAATTCTCTGATGTGTTAGTCTGGCTGACAACTTGACGGTGTTTAATTCTGCGCCTATAAAGGTGATAGATTGGCAAGGCCGCAGAGAAGATTTTTCGAAATTCACTGAAATTCCCAAACTTTTGCAAAGCTGCAGAGTGTAGTCTCTGGTCTGAAGAAGCTGATGCCTGGTGGTGGCGGAGAGGAGCCAGTCGTCCAAATAAGGAAACACCTGGAATCCTTGACGTCTCAGGTGAGCTGCGACCACTGCCATGCATTTGGTAAACACTCTGGGGGCTGAAGTGAGGCCAAAGGGCAGGGCTCTGAATTGATAATGACTGGTCCCTAGCCGAAAGCGGAGAAACCTCCTGGAGTGCCTGTGGATCTTTATGTGATAGTACGCGTCCTGAAGGTCTATCGAGCACATCCAGTTGTCCTTGCCCAGAAAGGGCAAAATGGACTGAAGCGTGACCATCCGGAATCTTGCCTTCTTGACAAATCTGTTTAGATTGCTTAGGTCTAGTATAGGTCTCCAATCTCTCGTCCTTTTGGGGACCAAAAAGAATCTGGAGTAGACGCCGGATCCTACTTGGTCTGCTGGAACAGTCTGGATGGCTCTTTTTTGTAGGAGCTTTGTAACCTCCTGTTCTGCCAAATCCCTTTGACCGGGTGAGATGTCTGGAAGGGATTGGTGAGGTACGGGATACCTTTCGAAAGGGATTTTGTAACCCTTGGATATTATCGACTGTACCCACATATCTTGTGAAAGGGAACGCCAGGCTACTGGGTACAGCGAAATCCTTCCCCCGACTGCCTCCAAGGGTGGACAGTCGGGCAACACCTCAGGGATGCTGAAAGGGCTTCTCAGGAAGAGACTCCCTGTTGCCCTGGTTCTGAGGACCCCCTCTGCCCCTAGGGCGGCGTTTATTATTGTTACCCCCTCTGCCTCTGGGGGTAAACTGCCCACGTGTGTCCGGCGCTGCTCCTTGGGCTTTGCGGAACCACATCTTTCCTCCCTTCTGACCCTTGGGGTAGGGTCTAGAAGGGGTGGAAAAATGGACTCCAACGGCAGAAAGAGTTTTGCCGTCCTGCTCACACCTGGTCAAGGTTTCCTTCACCTGAGGTCCGAACAAAGCCGAACCGTCAAAGGGGGTATTGGTGAAGGACGCCTTAAAGGGGTCCGCAAAATTACAAAGCCGCATCCAGGCTTGACGTCTAAGAGCCACTCCTGTGCCTGCGGCCCTGCTCGCCCCATCGGCTGCATAGGATATGAGCCGCATGGAGGAGTTAGTTAAGGAATTCAGGATTGCTAGCTGTGAGGCAATCTTTTCTTGAGCCCCAGCAGCAGAAGGATCCTGGACTACTTCACCTAGTTCCTTGAGAATATCTCTTTGAAGCCTGGTGAAGTGACAAAAGTAGTTCAGCGAACGCATAGCAAAGGTCGCTGAAGAAAACATCCGCTTTCCATACCTGTCCATGGTCCTAGAATCTTTGTTAGGATCATGGACAGGTACTGAAGGATCCGCAAGTTCCTTCTTGGTGGCCGCCGCCACCACCATAGCATCCACAGAGACGCCCTTGGAAAGAAACTGCTTATCTGCAGGGGCCGTGATAAATTTGGATGGTCTCCTGGGAACCGGTTCCACAGAATCTGGAGCTGCCCACGCCTTCTGAGCCACTACCTGCATAAGTGGGTCGAAAGGCGGAGACACCCAGGAGGTGGAGGGTCGGGATCCAAAAGCCTCCAGGTATACCGACTCATCCTCGAAGGGGTCAATGGAGGGCCAATTCCCCCTCTGTTTGAGGAGCTCAAGGATGTCTGAAAAGGAGACATCCTCAGAGGGGGACCGTGGGGAACCCTCCGACTCATCTAAGTCGGTATCAGATGTTGTAGACTCAGGGGAGTCTGTGTGTTTCCTCTTACACGTCCTCTTCCGAGGAGGTTCCCCTGCAGGATCAGGAGAAACCTCGGAAGAGGAAGATATTCCCAATGGGGACACCTGGGGCGATGGATCCCTGGGCCTGGGAGCAAGAGGCTGGCAAGAGGCGTCTACAGGCACGAAGAGGGAGGAGCTAATGGGATGGACCGTTGACCTGGCTCAGGTGCCAGGACACTCCTCATCACCTCAAAGGCTCCCTCCCGGAGGCCGGAATATTCCCGTTCGAGGAAATAAGAACTCCCGGCTCCACTGAGAGGAAGGCTCGAGGCGATGTCGGTGCCGAGCTTACCAAAGCGAAGCCCGAGAGGAGAGCGGGGTCGGACAAGGGTCCGATGCCACTAGCCCCCTCGGAGCCGACAAGGGAAACTCGACGACCGGATCCCTCCAAGGAAGGTCTCATGGAAGAGATCGGAGCCGAAGACGACGGAGCCGAAGAGGGATGTATCGGTTCCAGCGCAGACACGGTCGCTGTCCCGAGAAGCTCCGGCTCCAAACTCTGGAGGGGAGTCGGAGGAGGAAGTTCAAGGGGTAAAGCAATAGCCGAAGTCTGCTGAGACGGGCTATGGAGCATTTGGGCTAGTGCCTGCGACTTCAACAGCCTGCTTACCACCCTCTCTAAATCGTGGTCAGACAGCCTGGAAGATCTCGAAGATCGGCTCCGATGACTCCGCTCCGACAAAAGAGGAGACCCCGGAGCCGAGTGGATACTCCAACGAAGGGGACCGAGATCTCTTCCTGGACGAAGTCATCGGAGCCGATGTCCCCTGAGTTCCAGATGGAGACGAAGGCTTCTCGGCTCCGATACTGGATAATATGTCGGCTCCAGCCGGAGCCAACAAGGCAACAGTAGATTGGGTGTCGGAACCGATAGGAACCGACACTACTACTTTAGAAGAAGAAAGATCGGCTCCGGCCGGAGCCGATCTCGACTCCGAAGGAGTCGGAGCCACCGGAGAAGGCTTAGAAGCTGTAGCCTGAACCTTCGGTGGCTTAGAAGGTTTACTAGACCCAGTTTTAGTGGGTGAACCTTCTGGCTTTAGTAAGCCACGGAGGATCAATTTATTCCTCCTTTCCTGCAGGACTCTCTGGCTAAAAGAATGACACAAAGCACAGGAGTCCTGCAGGTGCAAAGGCCCCAGGCAGTAAACACAAGAAGTGTGACCGTCTGTCAGAGACATTTTCTGACAGCACGAGTCACACTTCTTGAAGCCTGAGACCTTGCCTTCCTTAGACATAGTCCAAGAAGAAATAATACTCACACACACCCCCAAACAATCACACAATTAATCCCAACAAACACAGACACACAGGTATAGATTAAGAAGGGGGCCTAGGCCTAACTGAAAAAATCTTTAAACTTTTTATAAAAACTCGAATATTTTAACTAAATGGGGAAATAGGGTGGGCTGTAGAAACACTACACTCTATAAAAACGAACAAGGGAGAGATAAAACCCTGACTAAGCTTTTGAAAATTCCAACTTACCTCAGCTGGCAAAAAGGAGACCTCTTTCGCAAAGCGGCAAACGAGATCTGAGGTAGTCCCGCCTTGCATCATGGGATATAGGGTTGCCTCGAGCTGGTAAAAGGAGTTCTCAAGCTAAGCAAGTGCCGAGTCGGAGCCGAGGATCGGCTCCGAACCCATCCAGCAAGAATGAAGGCGAGATTGACAACTTAACATCCTCACTTTCCCGACAGTCTCCTGTATGGCTCACAAAACTGTCCATGGTTCATTGATAAGAGTCAAGTATATCTTCTCTGAAAATTCTAGGCAAATTTAAAGTATGGTCACTGGCCATAACTCCACAAACGACCAATAATAAAATAAAATAAAAGAAATGAAATGAAACAAAACAACAAGCAACAGAACAAGATCCTTAAATTTAATATATCAAGTTAACACTCTAGCGCCTCAGCTGTAAAGCCTTCAAGGAGTGAAAACACACAAAACACACCTCATATATACAAAAAACTCCCTCCCAATTATACAATTAATCAATTAAAATAATTACAGAAAATTAAAAAAAGAAGCTTCCAGTCACATACTACATTAAGCACAGCAGGGGTCAATGTTGCATATTTTAAAATGAACAAAGCTTCTTTGTACATTAACTTTTTTTTAATATCAAAATTGCCTTGTTCAACATTTATTTTCTCCAAAATTTTGACCCTAAGACTATTAGAATCACTATCATGATAAGTTTTAAAATGCATAGCAAGAGGGCTTTCAGGTCTAACATTTCTAATATATTTTACGTGTTCCTGCAACCTGGTCTTAAATGCCCTCTTGCTTTCACCTATATAATATAACCCACAAGAACATCTCAGTGCATAAACAATACTCTGTGTAACAACTATATCTACCAACAGATTTAAATAAAACTCTATTTATATTGTCAAATGTATTCACCATATGCTTACAGCTCACAAATTTGTTGCAAGGAAAAGTTCCCACATTTACAAGTTGGGTTACTAAACTATTCACAGGCAATTGAAACCTACTGTGAACCACACTATTTTTAACATTACATCCTCTCCTATAAGAGAACAGCGGAACACTTCCTATCACATTTTTCAAATCTTTATATTGTAATAAAAATATCAATAATATTCTATAACCTCTTTAATTTGTTCACTCAAAATGTTATAAATTGTAACTACAAAAATTTAATTCTCAACCTTATAACTATTAGTTTTATTAATATATACATTATCCATAACTTCCAACCCTGTTATGTAAATCATTGTTAATTTCATTTCTAATTCGACATAAGCCTCCTTCTATTAAACTTTTATCATAACCTCTCTTAAGGAACATCTCAGCAGTTTTAATCAATTCTTCACTCAAAATATCCTGGTCATTACATAATCTGGAAATTTGCAAAAATTCACCATATGGGAGTACCTTAATGTTATGTGGTGGATGACAGCTGTTGCCATTCAAAAAAAATGGCTTACACAATAACATTTTCTGTTCACTCTAGTTTTTATTTTTCCATCAGACCTACCCTGTAAAAACATATCCAAAAATACTACACTTGTCCCATATTGTAAACCATCAAATTTTATGCCAAGCCTATTGTTATGCAGATCCTCTACAAAATGTCTCACTTGTTCATACCCCCCTCGGCAAACAAAAATCATCTATAAATCTATAATACTTTAAAACAAATTTCTGAAAAATTCATGCCTATAAGGTACTCTGTTTTAAAGAAAGATTTGGTGGCTAATATTAAGTGAAGGCATAGTGATCCTTCCTCCATGGAATAGAGAAATAAAGCCCTGAGCACAGCTCAGACAACCTCAGCTTGATTAGCAACTAAGGCACTGGAAGAGCCACACAGTAAGTTTAGGAGGAAGTGGCAAATGACAGCTCATCTGAAGGGAGAAACTGGTGGTCTGGGGGATGTTTCACCAGTGCAAGAGGATGCTTATAGGTGCTACAGGTGATGCAGCTGCAACTGCAGATGTTGGCTTGGCATACCAAATTGGTGACAGTAACCCACACTGGCATATGAATATGAGTGCTCACATGCAGAGAGGGCATAGTAGACTCTCACGGTGGCAGAATCACTGATATCAGCACCAAGAGTAGGTCTTAAACTATAACACCCCTGATGGCGGCTTGAATAATGGCCTCCATGATTGCCTCTCAACTGACTTTATTAAGATTTTCATGCTGTTCTGCTTAGTGCATGATCACAAGCATCCTCACCCATTCTCTCTTTTCAGTTTCCACAGGGGCAGCTGTACTCTCTATATCCAATGCCAGCCTGCATACTACACCTGCAGTATCTCCATTGTAAGAGGACTGACACCTCTCCCTTTGAAGAAACCAGCAATAACTTTGTGATGTCCCTCCTCTAGGCCAGTAATCAAGGAGCCTTAATCATCACCACTGACACCAGTGGGGAATGTTCACTTAGAGCAAAAATGGATACACACAATATTTTCAGCTGCAGCTATCTGCACCAAACACAATGTCTCTTAAAATCACACAGGGAGCACACCCAGTCCTGGGGCTGGGTTTTCCTTTTCAGGCCCCAAATAAGACTCCACCTTTCTCACTGCAGAAATCGGTGATCTGTGTCCCTGTTCCAAGTAGCTGACAGACACACTCTTTGCGATTTGATTTTCACACACATACACGTGCGCGCGCGCGCACACACACACACACACACACACACACACACACACACACACACACACACACACACCTGGGAAAGGCTGGCACGGATTTACCTTCTATACCACCTTCACCCAGAATATAAGGTAGATTCACTGCCACCTGAAGCTACTTTAAGGCTCTTACCAGGGTACCCAATTACTCTCAGTAAAATTAATACTTATGCAAATGGTAATATTTGGCCAAGCGGCAAGACTTTCAGGAATATGAAGCCCACAGTGCCACCAAATAAATGCAATTCCTCTCAAAGATTAAACTATTTTCCAAAAGACTAGCCACAATGAAAGATATAGATATATTTAATAATAAATAAAATAGAAAACATGAAAAATACTGAATATCTATTTACAATAAACACCAGAGTTTCAATTCACAGGAAATATAAAAATAACACATATGGAAAGAATCATATACAGAAAAAAAGAAGTTATGTACTCACCATAACATTCCATGTGTGTTGTCCATCTTTGCCTTCATTCTTACCAGGATGGGTACTCGGCCTTTATATACAAGTTTGAGGTCTTCCACTAGCTCTTGGCTAAACCCTATCCCAGCAAGCACCAGGAAAGCTTCCCCAGATCTTGTTTGCAGTTATAACAGTTAGAAAAAATAAAGGCAGTTCAATAATTCAGAGAGCAATAAAGAAGGCCAGAGAATAATGATATCCAATTGTACCAACTGAGTCTTCCAGGAGTAAAAATGACTGGGGGAAGGAGGGTGGGATGTAAGAATGAAGGCGAAGATGGACAACACACTTGGAACGTCATGGTGAGTACATAACTTCTTTATGTGTTGTTGACCTACCTCACCTTCATTCTTACCAGGATAGGACAGCATCCCTAGCACCATCTTTCTTGGGTGGCTCAAGGGAGAATATTCTTCAGAATCATGGAACCAAAGGAGGCCCTGTTCCTGGAGGCCAAACAGACTTTGTAATGAGTGATAAAGGTATGTGGTCTTGCCCATGTTTCTGCAGCACAAATGGTTATCAATTGGTACTCTAACCAGAAAAGCAGAAGAGGTTGCAATGGCTCTTGCAGAGTGGGCTTTAACTCCATTGAGGAGATCTCTGTTTTGAGATTTATAGATAAAGGTTATACAATCTGAAAACCATTTTGAAAGTGTCACTGTAGAGACTGAAGTTCCCTTCTTTGAATCTGAAAAGGATATAAATAGCTGATCGGATTTTCTGTAGTTCTTTGTCCTATGTAAGAAGAAATGCAATTGTCTATGCACATCCAGTTGATGTAACATGTATTCTGTTTTATTCTTGTAATTTGGGTAAAAGACTAGAAGCTCTATGGGTTCATGGGTTCATAGGTATGTACTAGGCTAATGGCCCTGGGGCCTTTACAAGCCTAGCCCATAGAAGTGCCCTAGCATTGTGCCATCCTTCATTAGTTCCCAGTGCCTCTATCAAGTAGAGCCACTGAAGTGATCCCTGGGGTGAACTTTCTATTTCCCATCCACTCATCAAGATTTAGCTAGAAGAAGGCTAGTGAGGTGCTCTGCTTGACATGTATGGGAAGTCTATTCCAGAGAATGGGTAGTCTTTGGGTTCTGAACCTGTCCCTCCAGCATGTTCTGTTGATTGTGGTAATGAGGTTGAGGTCTCTGGAGCATGTGGTGTGGAGGGATTGGGATTTCTTTAGATGTAGCATCTCTAACAGAGCTGGGTCACACATGGCTTTGTAAGTCAAGCAGAAATCGCCTCTTAGTAGACGATATGAGACATAGAACAGCTGGAGTTTTTTGAGTTTGTCCATGTAGGACATGTGTTTAAGGCCTACAATCCTCTTTGTGAGGTACTTTTGTGGCCTCTCCAGCTGTTGCAGGTGTCTAGTGAGGTACATGCCAAATGGGCATTATACTCTGTGACTGGACTATTGAGGGAAGAGTAGAGGGAAATGATGACCTCTTTCTTCCTGGATGCAAAACCCTTGGTAATGAAATGTGCCACATAGAAGGACTTTCTAACCACAGTGGCAATGTGGTGGTTGAAGGAGAGGTTGCTGTCAACCTGTGTCCCCAGATCTCTTATAAAGCCTTCAGTGTTCAGTGGGCTCCCATTGATGTGGTAATTAGTGGGAACTGAGATTTTCCCAAAGGGGATGATGCATTTTTTGACATTAAGCTTAAGGCCATTGTTTCAACAGCAGTCATTGGTCTCAGTGAGGCCTTTCTGCTGGATGTCTGCATCACTTGGGGAGTTAATAATGGCTCCCAGCTTGCATCTGTCTGGGAACTTTGCCAGCCAAAGTCCCTCTGTGGTGGCCTGGACTTCTAAAAAGTAGATGCCAAACAAGAGAGGACCCAGGACTGATCCCTGTGGGACTCCACTCTTGACTGGTCGGCAGTCTGAGTTGGAGTCAGCTACTTTCACACTGTGTGTTATATCTGTGAGCCAATTTGCAATCCACCTAACGATATAGGGGTTGATGCCTAGTTTGCTGAGTTTATCAATAATTCTTGAGTGAGGATTGGTATCAAAGGCCTTGGCCAGATCGATGTAGGCTGTATGAACTGCCTTACCTTCATCCACCGCTCTGGTGACTGACTCAAAGACGTCAACCAGGTTGAGCAGGCATGAGCTACTATTCACAAAACCAAATTGTGTGGGATCTAGAGTTTGGAGATTCCCTATATCCTTGTTAATTAGGTCCATGATGATGTGCTCTATAGCCTTACATATCAGACTCGTGTGGCTAATGGGGCGATAATTTCCAGGGTCTGTAGTCGCTCCTCCTTTATGGAGGGGGATGACTGTAGCAGTGTGCCATTCAGTAGGGACAAAGCCTGAGGTGAGGCTGTGAGTGAACAGAGCACACAGATATGGTGCCAGTACACTTTGTAATCCATGTAGAACACAGCCAGGGATATTGTCGGGTCCCATGGAAGCTGTATTCTTGGTCTTAGACAATGCAGCATTAACCTGTGCTGCAGTAATGTTGGGTGTCTGGCATTCTTCTGGTATTGAGATTGGTCCTTTAGGGGGGAAGAGAGTGGTAAAGTTGGCACTGAATCTGTCAGCCAGTATGTTGGCAATATCTGTTAGCTGAGTATAGGAGGTACCATTGTGCAGTAACTCAGAGCAAATCTGGGTATTGCCATGGAGATTCTTGATATAGCTATAGAAGGCTTTGTGGTTGTTTTTAGTGTCTGCCACAATTCTGCCTTCATAGCTGGCTTTGGAGGTTTCGATGAGGGATCTCAACTTTTTGTTGAGGCTAATAAGGGAATTTTTCCAATATTGGGACTTCACCCTTTTCTGCAACAATTTCTTCCTTCTGTTGTACAGTTTATTAATGGCAGGGGACCACCAGACTGGCTTCCTTTTTTTTGGAGGAGAGCATCTTGGTTCTGTTGGGTATGGCTAGTTCCATGCATTTATGTACATGTTCATACAGTGCATTGGTATATGATTCAGCAGTCATGCATCTATTTTCCATTGGCATGGGTGCCGTGAAGTTAGCCACCTCTGTTTTTAGGAGTCCAAAGTCAGCTTTGGAGAAGTTTTTCATGATGGATACCTTTGCAGGGTTGTGGGTGAGATGTGGATTTCCATGGTGATTAGTTTGTAGTCGGATCTACCTATGGCTGCCCATGTTAGTAATAACCAGGTCATGGATGTTGTTTTCACAAACGGAACCAAACAAAACCAATAATATCCACAGAAACCAAGCTCAGATGCAAGGTTAATGAAGTGTGCTATTACAGCTTAACAGAGTGTGTTTTGGCTTCCCTACCTTGCATCCGAGCTTGGTTTCTGTGGATATTCATTGATGTTGTTTCCTCTAGTGGGGTAAGAGTGAGCTGGTCCAGGGCATTGGAACTGATGAATTCCAGGATACATTGGGCCAGTGCATTGATGTATCAGTAGTTTTCCTAGCTGATGGAGGGGTAGTTGAAGTCACCTAGTTTGGGAGTGTTGGGTTGGCTCTTAATTGTTTCCAGGGTGCTTAGGAATGTGGAGTGAGAGTTTTGGGACATGGTTTGAGACCTGTAGCAGGCAACGACCTGAATCGCCGTCTTACCAAATGTTAGTTGTACCTGGAGTATCTCAGATGCGTTATGCTGGGCTACTAGTCTGGAGGTGTGCATATCATTTACGAATATGGAGACAACACCACCTTTGGAGCTTCGGTCCATGTTCTGTGGCTGAAAGGTGTGGAATGAGTTATAGCCTCATAGCGCAGGGGTGCTTTCTGCTGCTTTAAACCAGGTCTCGGTTACAGCACAAATGTCGATGTTCTCCATTTTGAGGAGTGCTTTGAGCGAGTGCATCTTAACATTTAGACTTCTAGCTTTGAGCAGCATGACCCTCAGATTGCATTTATTTATAGCTGTTACGGTAGTAATTTGGTCTTTGGAACACTGCCTTAAAAAGGCTCTATAGGGGTGAGCCTTAGCCAGTAGCCGGCAAATCAGGGGTGACAGATGCAGGCCATCTCTGGCAGAGCATCAAGGTCTGTCAATCATGTCATTCCAAGCAGACAGATACTGGATTCCCTTAGAATGACACGAGAAACTTAGCCAATTGTTGAAGTCAATAATTTTCTGTTTGTACTGTGGTATCATTCTGCGCGATGGTAGGATGCTGCTCAGGGCTAGGGCCATACCTGCCTGGGCCACATAATCCAAGACCTCCACCATGTCTCTTTTCATGTAGTCCAGGGAGGTGCGTCTTAGGTCATTCACACCCACATGGACAATGACAGAGTCATGCTTGTACTTGTTGTGGAGTGACCTGAGTGCCTGTGTTATGTGTCGATTGGTTCAAACTTGACTCTGAACATACCTTTGGCAAAAAGGAAGTATTTGTTCATAAGGAAACCCTGTCTCTGTGGAAAAGTAAGTAAGGGGGCTTTACTGACAAGGCTTTCAGCTCTGACACTCTCCTAGCAGAGGTAATAGCTATCAAGAGAATAGTTTTCCATGTCAAAAACATGAGTTCGCAAGATCATGCTGGCTCAAAAAGGGGAACAATTAAATGAGATAGGGGAAGATTTAAGTCCCATGGTGCTGGAGGGGGGGGGGTCTCTGCCAGGTGGTCGTAGTAATAAAGTACCTTTGAGAAATGTCTTGCATAGCCTATGAGACATAATGCTGAGGGCAGATTCACCAGTATAAAAACTAGAAATCACTGCTAGTTGAACTCTTATAGTAGCTGCAGCTGCACCCTCATTGAATAATTTTGCCAGGAATTCTAGAATGGAATTAACTGGGGCAGTAAAGGGATCAATGTGATTACAAGAAGCCCATATTGAGAATCTTTTCCATTTACTTTTATATATCTTTCTTGTTGAAGCCTTATGAGGAGAAATTAAAATGCATTTCACTGATGAAGAAAGCTTTGGAAACCTAGCTATGGTTGGAATTGGAGCAGCCAAGTTGTCAATTTGAGGGTCAGAAGGGAGGGATAGAGCATTCATGATGCATGAATGAGAAGGTCTGGAACTGGGTCGAGAATCCAAGGCTCCTCCCTAAGATGAAGCCATAGGAAGGAGAACCCGATTTGATGAGGCCAGTATGGGGCGATGAGTATCAAGTCCCTTCCCAAACAATTGGCTTTCTGAAGAACATTGGGTATTAATGGAAAGGGAGGAAAGGCATAGAGGAAACCCAAGAGCCAATCATGAACAAGTGCACCCCTGGGTGATTCCCTCGGAGGGGGGGATAAGAGCAAAGTAGTTGCTGCATTTGTCATTCGTGGATGTCACAAAAAGGTAGCAGCAAGGCTGGCCCCATTTGCAGAAAATGTTTTCCACTACCTCCTGTTTTAGGGACCACTCGTGAGGCAACAAAATCTCTCTGCTGAGTCTGTCCACTGTTGCACTGGATTTCCCCGGTATGTGTGCTGCTATCAGAAAATGTTGGAAAGAGGTTGCCCACTGCCATACTCTCAGGGCCTCTCGACAAAGGAGGTAAGATCTGGTTCCTCCTCGTTTATTTATGTACCACACAACTGACATGTTGTCTGTCTGTATTGCTATAGTTCCCAGCAGAAGAGAGTCCTGGAATGCTTGCAACACTAGAAGCATCATTCTCATCTCCAGGACACTGATGATGTGCAAATGGGCTTCGTGATCCTGCCAGGTGCCTTGGACTGTCTTACCCAGATAATGCCCCCCCAACCAATCTGAGAGGCATCCGTGGTCACTGTGACCAATGGTTGGGGAAGTACAAATGGTCAGCCTAGCATTACATGTGTAGAGTAAAGCCACCAGCGAAGATCTTTTTTGCAAGTTTCTGTTATCATTATTTTGTGGGACATCGGCAATTTTGTGGGACATCGGCAATTCCTGCATCGACCACTGAGTGGAAAGTAACTACTGTAGAATTCTCATGTGTAGACATGCTAAATGGATCAGAATTATTTCTGCTGCCACGGTCCCCAAACATTTAGGACTATTTCTGCTTGCACATTCATCTTTGAGAGAAGACAACACCTGACATCGTAGGAATTGAACGCTTTCTGGAGGAAGTCTGGCCATCATGTTTTTTTAATCCAATTCTGCTCCTATAAATATGACATGCTGAGAAGGCCGCAAGGCAGATTTCTCATAGTTTATTTTAATTCCTAGTTGAGAGCAGAGCTGCAAGATGGTGTCTCTTGCTTTTAGTAGTAGATGTTAGGTGGTGGGGGTTAGGAGCCAGATGTCTAAGTATGGAAACATCCAGAATCCTAGGCATCTCAGCTGAGCCACGACTACTGCCATACATTTGGTGAACACTCTGTGGGCTTTAGTGAGACCAAAGGGCAAAGCTCGAAACTGATAGTGACTAGCTGCCAGCCGAAAGCACAGGTGTCTCCTGGATCACCCATCCATTTTTATGTTGTAGTACGCATATTGGAGATCTATCAAGCACATCCAACTGTCTTGTCCCAGGAAAAGGGAATATTGACTGCAGTGTTAATATCCGGAACTTGAACTTTTTTACTGATTTGTTGAGATTGCTGAGATCCAGAATTGGTCTGCAATCCCGTTTTCTTTGAAACTAAAAAGAATCTTGAGTAAGTTCCGGAACCTAATTGGTCTGGGGAACTGTTTGGATGACTCTTTTGTCTAGCAACCTTTGAATTTCTAATGTTGCCTGTTCCCTTTGACAGGGTGGAATGTCTGGGGCCTTTTTCATGTTTGGAACAGGGAAGAAAAAGGGGATGGAGTAACCTCTGGATATGATGATTTGTACCCATTTGCCTTTTGTTATTTGTTGCCAGGCCACTGGGTACAAAGATAAGCACTCCCTGACTGCCTCCACAGATGGACAGGCAGGCCTCCTTTCAGGAGCACTGAAAGGGCTTACCAAAGAAAGAGTCTCTGTCACCCTGCTTCTGCGGACCCCCTCGGCCACGCGGACAGCATCTTCCATTATTACTTCCTCCTCTGCCCCTGGGGGAAGATTCACCCACGTGTGTCCTGGAAAACTCTCTGAGATTTCTGAAATCACATTTTTCCACTTCCCTTCTGACCTTTGGGATACGGTCTGGTAGGTAGGGAAAAATGGACTCCTAAGGCAGACAGAGTATTTCCTTCTTGCTCACACCTGGTCAATATACCTTTGACTTTGGGCCCAAACAGAGATGAGCCATCAAATGGGGCATTCACAAAGGAAGATATAAAGGGTTCCGTGAAATCACACAAGCGCATCCAAGAATGTCTCCTTAGGGAAATTCCAGAACCCACTGCTCTACCCACTCCATCCACTGCATAAGAAATTAGTCTCATGGAGGAGTTGACAACTGAATTTAAAGTAGAGAGCTGTGAGGAAACTTTATCGGAAACCCCTACAGCTACTCAACCTTGGACAGCATCTCCTAACTCTTTCAGGATGTCTTTCTGCAAGATAATAAAATGGGTTAGGTAATTCAGTGATCTGAGTGCAAAAGTTGCTGAAGAAAAATGCACTTTCCATATCTGAACATCGTACGAGACTCCTTGTTCGGTGGATGAACAGAAGAAGATGTCTCTGAAATTTCCTTCTTGGTGGCTGCCGCCACCACCATAGCATCTACTGGGACTCCTTTAGTTAGATAAGGTTTATCTGCTGGGGATGTGATAAACTTATTTGGCCTCCTAGGAACAGGTTCCACTGAATTTGGAGACTCCCACACGTTCCGAGAATAATTTTGTCGAAAGGTGGAGACACCCAAATGGAGGAAGGGTGAGATCCAAAGGCCTTCAGGTATATGGACTCCTCTGCCAAAAGGTTAGTGGACTTCCAGCCGCCTCTCTGCTTAAGTATTTCTAGGATGTCTCCAAAGGAGGCATCATCAGGAGGCGACCGTGGAGACCCCTCAGCTTCATCGAGGTCTGTATCAGAGGTGATGGACTCCTCTGAGGAGTCTAAGTGCTTCCTCTTGCACAGTCTCTTCTGAGGGACCTCCTCAGAGGGATACACTGGAGACGTTTTGGAAGAGTGGGGGTGCCCTGTGGGGCATCTTGAGGTCTGGGATCTCTGCATCCCTGTAGAATAGAGGACATAGAGGCAGACACTAGTGCTTTTGGGGGAAGAACATTCAGAGATGACAGCGGCACTGCCTGTGGAGACAATACTCTCCTCATCACCTCAAAACCCCTCAATCCCTAATCTGAGGAAGTCCCTGTATCCAAAGAGATCGGGGAACCTCAGGAATCAAGAATGATGGGCCCGAGGCCGAAGAAGGAACCGAGCCCACCCGAGCCATTGCTCCGAGAAATGAAGCCAGATCCGACAACTGTTGGATCCAACTCACCTCCCTGGACCCGACTGGAGAGCGTCGGCTCCTAGACTCCTCAAGTGCTGATGGAGCCAAAGATGTCGGAGCAATGGTCGGATCCGAGGATCCTGAAATAGGTCTCGGATCCAAAGTTTCTACTAATATCAGCTCCGGACATTCCGGCTCTGAAGTCCAAGATCGGATCAGACGAGGAATCAGCGCAGAAGAGGAGGATGTGGTCGGATCCGAAGCCCTCATGATTGGATCCCATAATAACTTGGCCAACGCTGGTGTCCTTAATAGCCTCTATACCACTCGATCTAAGTCATTGTCAGATAAGCTACTGGAAGACTGAGTTGAGGGGGCTGGAGACTTGGTAGGTTGCAAAATGGGTGAACTTAGGGTTGGTGAGAATGGCTCCAAGACTAGGGACTGGCTCCAAATCTCAAATTCCATTGGCACCGAGACAGATGGCACCTGGACTGTAGATCTGTCAGATCTGATGGACTTTGGATCCGGTGTCAAAGTTTTTGCAATCTTTTTTGATGGCTCCAATGGAGTACTAGAAGAGGAAGTTCTCTTCTCAGACTTATCAGATTTTGCAGAAGGTGATTTGTCAGATATGTGTAAACCCGGACCTTCTTGTATTGTCTCTGAGAAGGGTTTTTTTAACAGTCCTTTCAATATTAATTTGTTTTTCCTCTCCAGGAGTGCTTTGTGGCTAAAGGAATGATAGATAGAGCAAGACTCCTGGAGATGGACAGCTCCTAGACAATAGACACAAACTGTGTGTCTATCAGTCAGTGGCATTTTTTGTCCACATTTTTTGAAACCTGACAGTTTCAACTCCTTAGAAGACATTTTAACAGAGAATAGAACTAGTTAGAAAAGTTATATATATATAGATATATATATATATATTTCTTTTTAAAAACATTTTCTTTTTTTTTTTTTTAAGAACTAAAGGGAGGGCAAAGCCCTCTAACTTAAACAGACTATGCCCGGGAGATGGAAAGGGATAGGGAAAGGAGAAAGCCCTCTAACTTAAATGGGCAAAGGGGATAGCAGTTCTCTAACTCAAACGAGCTGTCTATCTGAATAGAAAAAACAAGCAGAAGGGAAACAACAACCACAGAAAGAACCCTCTAACTTAAACGGGCTAAATAAACTTTTAAAGAAAGAGCTGGGATAGGGAGAACAAGGCCTAAGTGATAGACAACAGCCAACAGCAGAAAAAAACACAAAAGGCAGAAGTACACTACGCAATACAAAGTACTATTAATTTTAAACAATTAACAATGAAAATAAGCAATTTCTATGCAATAAAGAATAATAGAAATGTTATACTTAGCCAGAGCTGGTAGAACAAGTACCCGATCTTGTTTAGCGGCAAACGAGATCTGGGGAGCTTTCCTGATGCATGCTGGGATAGAGTTTAGCCACGAACTAGTGGAAGACCTCAAACTTGTATATAAAGACTGAGTTAGATCCGAGGATCAGATCCGAACCCATCCTGGTAAGAATGAAGGCGAGATAGGACAACAACACATACAATATTTAACTAGTCTCACTATTTTCCTAACTAATCGAAGAATTACTGTTCCCTACTTACTTGCTAGAGGAAGGCAAGATGAAGTGTATGAGTGGTCTTTTTTGTCAGTTCCAATAACAGAGTGCTGAGTGTCACCATCACATCTCTCACTAATATCTAAAATAGTTTCAGTGCTGGCTATAGAATGACATCACATCTGGTCACCTGACTCTGTTTCCCACACTACCCCCCCCCCGACTAGAAGCTGAACCAGGATCTAGCACAGATGTGTCACAATACGCACATATGACTTTGCTAAGGCATCTGGAGACTGCAAAGCAATTCCAGTTCTTTCATCCTTCCTGGAGAGACTAACCAGCCATTCTCTGTCACCCCAGGTTAACAATTAATTCCTCACTAAGGACAATAAGAGCACAGGTCTTTCCCAGACATTATGTCTCTGGCTGCATTCAGGCCTTTGAGATAAAAATCTTTATGGTCTAAACCAAGTCATTTAATTTCTGGCTATTTTTCTTAAGGTAAGCTGAGGTAAGCTTAACCCCTTCCCTTCCAGCATCCTCTCAACACATATACATTTCTTCAGTTACAACAGTGCAGTCTGCTATAAATGTGTATTTCTTTTCTGTCCAGCAGGACCCACTGTTGATATATTTTTAACACAAACAGCTTTACAAATACATTTTTAACACAAGCATCTGTACAAATCAGTTTGATATACAAATTACGTAAAATTCTTTACAAAATTCCAGCTAGCTATGCTTGAATATGTTACACATGCACTGCCCTACTCTCTCTGGTATAGCTGACACTACCTCACATTGTCAGAAGCTTCATTAGATTTTTTTCTAAAAACACCAGGTAAATGGTGATTCTATTCTGAAATCATTGCATGGTGCTGCCAATAACTTACTTGCTGAAAGACATTAATATTTGATTACTTGATGTTAATAAAGCCTGCTTCCTTAAACCAATGGGTTTAAAATCTGGATTTGCTAACTTCATACACTATATCAGAGTAATATCTCTGGTGGATGGTCCTATATACTTTCCCTGTATTTTATGCCAGTGGACAAGAGTCTTATATCACACACAATGCTTGTAACTGTAAAGGGTGTAGTTGTACTATTTCTATTATTTGTTGAAAAGGTATATGAGTTAAAATTAATTATTTAACTGTAAGTCTCCATAGAGCTTACCTTGATCTACTGCTGGTTCCTGGCTGTTAGTCTAAGCATGCATAGGCTAACTGACTCATGCTGATGGCGGTGTGTGACCCAGTTTGCTCCTCCCCCACCAATTACCCAGCCACCACTGGATCATCCAATTTAAACTTAATGTTACACACTCTTAAATACCACAATTCAAGTTTCTAACTACTAGACATAGTAACTGCTCACTTTAGCTAAATATTTAATCAAAGTATTTCATTATTTCACTTCCTCTCCTATTTACTAACATAGTATCTAACCCTGCCCCAGTACTTATAGGTTCATAGGTTGTTACTAGGCTAACTACCACTCTTATAAGCCTAGCCACACATCCCAAAACTGTTTGGGTCCTCAGTATCATGAGTCTCTAATACAGGGGGGGCAGGTTAGTAGGGAGGTAACTAAGGATTTGTACACGGGGTGTTAGTTAGGACAATACTTTTCTTATTGACTGCCATTAACTGCCTATGTCCATAAGGAACACGGAGGCTTGACCAGCGGTAAATTTACGATTTCCCATCCAATTGTCAAGTTTTTCTTTGAACAGAGTCAAGGAAGAACTCTGTTTTACATGGTGGGGAACCGATTCTATAGCGCGGGAATCCTTTGAGATACATATCTCTCTCTCTAACATGTTCTGTTTATGTCACAAGCTTGTGAAGGGGAATGACTATTGCAGTCCTCCAATCACTTGGAATGTATCCTGTTTCAAGGCTGTAGTGGACGAATTCCTCAAATGGTCCTGAAAGTTCATGTTTTAGACTGTTTAGGAGGCAACTGGAGATCTGATCCTTACTGATAGCTAGGCAAAGTATTTTGGAGGGGGGAGTGCTAACTGGTGGAGCTGAAGGAGAGTGAAGTGTGAAGTCTGAGCTGAACTTATCACCAGTAGATTTTCTGTGTCACCCTGACTGGTGAAGGTAGTACCATTCACCAGCAGTTCAGCATACTGCTGTGTGTTACCTCTAAGGTTCTGGACATAGCTGAAGAAGGCCTTCTGGTTGTCTGTAGCCTGTGAGGCTATCTTGGCCTTGTAGTCGGCCTTGTTTTGGGGTTATTTCTGGTAGGTATGGACCTACCATTGATGTTTCACATGCTATATAGAGACTCCATGAATAATTCTGCATAGGTCTTGGGGTTGGGGACAGCCTTACATTTTCAGAAACTGTCTCTTATTAGGAAGTAGTTTGCCTTTGAATAACTCCAAACTGTTATTGGATTTTCTAGGCCGATTTTTATTTCAAATGAGACAACTTTGTGATCTGACCTCATTAGTGAGGGCGTGACATGGGGGGGGTTGTGTTGTTGTTGTGTTGTTGTTGTTAAGTACTAGATCAAGTATTGTGTTACTAAAGTCCAGGAAGCATTGTGCGTGTGGAGTTTGAATCGGTGTATGTTTCCCAGTCTATAGAGGGGGAGTTAAAGTTAACCATGAGTAGGGTGTTTGGTTGGCTGGTGAACACTTCTAGTAGGTTTTAAGATGAGTCATGAGACTCTAAGGGCATATATGGTGACCTCTATCTAGTCTTAATATGGTGAGGGACTTAATCTTTGGTGAGATGCATGTGGATGAGATCCACGGTAACCAGTCTGGATGTATGTTTGTTGCTAATGCAGATCAGGACACTTCTAACTTCTGGCCTCTGTCTGTACTGCTGTTGGTCTAAATGTATGGAAGGCACTGTAGCTTTGCACTTCTGGAGTAGTTTCTACAGATTTAAACCAGTGCTTGGTCATGACATAGATGTCTACATTATCGAGAGTGAGGAGGGCTTCACAGGTATGGAATTATTTGTTATGGGTCCGAGCATTGAGCAGTAACACCTTAAAGTTTCTTGAGGACTTTTTCACTATGTTGGTAATTTTGTCTTCCTGGCACTGCCTAAAAATACTTTAAGGGAGCTGATACAGTTTTAGCCAACATCCAAAAGCCTTGGGGGGAGAGGTGCAGCCTATCCTTTGGTCTGTTTATTATGTCTTTCCATGCTGACATATACTGGATCAATCAGGAGTGACACCATAAACAGGCAATTATTAAAATCAGTCATTTTATGTTCATACTGTGGTATCATCCTTGGTGAAGACAGACTTCTGCTCAATGCGAGGCTTATACCTATCTGCAACACATATTCTAAGAGATCCATTATGTTTCTTTTCATATAGTCCAGTGCGATATGCCACAGGTCATATATACCCATATGGATCATGACAGAATTATATTGGTACCTGGGGTGCAGCAAGTTGAGTATGTACATGCTATTGCAGATCCTGCCTCCAGATAAGCAACTGACCATTATCTTCTCATTGTCTAACCTGGTGAGTGGAACATCTGTGTGTCACACAATGGAGATCCCAAAGGCAACAGTATTAAGTAAAGTTTATGCTTGCTTCATGGGCTTTGCTTCTGGGGGAGCATTGGATGTAAGCTTATGTGAGATGTTTGGTGTTGCTTTCGGTGTGTGCTTTAGTGATTGCTTAGGAACAGTGTTGCCGTTAGGTAGTTTTAGAGGGCTTTGCAATTTGTGAAGGTTTCTTTTAATCGCCTCAGCATAGGACAATCTGTGTTTGTGGTGAGAGGTGTTTGTGAGGGATGTAGTGGGGGTATTCCTGCCAACCTTGTTTGCATGTGAGATTTTTGCCTTCAAGGTAGGTGTGTATTTATGTCTCTCACATACTGTGTTATTTTATTTACTGATTAACTGGTTGTCTGAGAACTTGAGACAATTGCTACATTGTGTGAGGATGCCCAAATCTACCAATCTGGAAACTGTGTATCATAAAGCACTACCGTATCCTAGAATTATATAACACCTTGCCCTTAACCCCAGAAACTACCCTAGGAGACCCCTGTTAAAACCAAAAGTTAGCCTTACAGCTAACCCCTCACATACCCAACTCACTGTCTTCAATGGAAAAAGTGTCAGAAATAAATGAAATCAAATCAGCACTTCCCTCACAAAGTATTGTCGGGACATTGTTTCTATATTGGAATTCTGGTGCAAAAATAATCATCCCCACATTACTAACGTCTTAGCTGAATTCAAATACTTTCTTGATGCCCATCCAGGTCTTAAGACAAGGAAGTAGCACAGTGCTAATGTGCAAATTGCACCTCAACATCTACCTAATCCAAACATCTTCAAATCACATCCCTGACTCCTGGTTAAATTTCCCTCTAAAACCACCCTTCATCTTTTCATAGCCATTACATACCTACCAACCTTTCGTCTACCTCAAAATTCCAACAATTAATCCTACACATACTAGTCCACATCTGGTATAACAAATTCTTATTGCGATTTCGACTTGAACCTACCAGGATCCTCAACTCAGGATGTCACAGAATTCCTAGCTGACGTTTTCAAACCCCCTTTTAGTGACCACTGCCAATTATCCATTAGTATACAAAACATCAATTCCACCCTCCAGTCAATCACCTTCAGAGCAAAGTCCCAATGGAATATACCCCGCCTCCTCTCTTATTTCACCACTGTAAACTGATCCCCCATTCTCATCCTTACAGATGCCAACATTCCTGCCAATCTTTAAGAAAACAGATCCTCTCCATCCCAAACTCCTACTTCTCCCTTGTTACTAGACACTTTAGACCAAGCTAACCAACCAGAATGGATTGCTATAAAACTCAAAGCCCTAAAGCAACCTGTCAAACCTCCCACCAGTCAATCCCAAGTCATTCAGTCACCAGAAAGTTCACCTTTTATACATCAGAAAGATTTTTACCAAAGAGCTCACCCCCCCCCCCCCCACACACACACACAGAAAACCCCACTAGACTCTCAACTAACCCTGACAATCTCTGCCTTTGGTTGCTATACTAATGTTGACATTACATTATCAACCCTCAAACACGATGCCCATAATTTGGAAATCAGCTCTGATCCAGACAGTTGTAAAAAAACAAAAAAACTACTTTTACTAGCCACTACCACCCAATCTCAATTCTCCATACACTTATCAAACTACTAGATACACAACCAACTTACCACTCACCTACAAAAATATTACGTGCTCTCCAATAAACAACATATCTTCTAGTCAGGAAGAAATACCATAACAGCAATCTGGACTCTGACTGATGACATCCTTATTAACATGGATAAAGATAATCTTACTGGAGCCATTTTTTACTGCTCTAACCTGAGCCTTTAACACACAGAATCACCATATCCTGCACTCTTACCTGCTTGTCACCGGTATCAGCACAGAGACCTCACATTGGTTCAAAGACCTTCTAGAAAATAGACTCCAGAGGTAAAATAGGCTACTATCCTCTCTCTTGACCAACAGACTACACTGTATAAGCCATTTATTTAGTCTCCCTAGCTTCCTGATTTCTGCATTCAGTAAATGAAAGAAAAATGAAAGTTATGTACTCACCATAACTAGGCATCTGTGTTGCCCCTTTTCATTCTTCCTCAACAAATAGGTTAAGGATCTGATCCTCGGATCCAAATCGGCTACATACTTCAGACTTTGGATCCAACTCTCGAGCTCCTCCCACCACCCATAATGCACTAGACCTTCCTCAATACCTCAGATTGAGTTTGGTGCCATAAGATTCCCATAAATTAGTGACAGAAAGGGATAGCTTAAAGATTAGGGCTCAAACTTGGAACTATAAGTTCCAATAGGAAATTCAACAGGTTTCTCCACAAGATGCAGGGGTGGGGGGTGGATGAGGGGGGGGGGTTGTGGAAGAATGAAAATGGACAACACAGATGCCTAGTTATAGCGAGTACATAACTTTCATGTCCAATGTTCTCATTTTCATTCTCCCTTATCAAATAAGACAGAGTCTCCAGCTACATGAATCTTGGGTGGCCCTTATAGAAGAATATTCTGGTGAACAGCTGTACCAGTGGCAGCTCTGATTTTGGAAATTAGGCCCAATTTGTAATGAGTAACAAACGTATGAGCATTGGACCATGTGGCTACTGCACAAATATCACCAATAAAAGTTCTTGCACAAAAAGCAGATGATGTGGCCATGGATCTATTTGAGTGGGCTTTAGGTGGTCTTGGTAAAGAGACGCCTCATTGAGCATAAATCCAAGAAATGCAATCAGTAATCCATTTAGCCAACATAACTTTAGATACTTGATGATCCAGTCAATTTTTTTCAGAAAGATACAAACAGCTGGTCTGATTTTCTCATTTTTATACTTCAGTGTAGATAAAAATGTTAACTGTCTGTGCACATCTAGGAGATGTAGCATATATTCTACTTTGTTTGAAAAATTTGGGAAGAAGACCGGTAAATGAATGGATTGGTTAATATTACATTCAGAAGCCACTTTAGGAAAAAAAGAAGGGTTTCTCCATAAAGCTACCCTGTCTTTGTGGAAAATAATGTACAGAGTTCTTGAAGAAAGAGCCTGTAGTTCAGAAATTCTTTTTGCAGAAGTAATAGCTACTAATAAGGATGTTTTCTATGATAGGAATTTTAATTAATTTTTTTTGCTGAAGGTTCAAAGGGTTTCTGAGTCAAACCTTCTAGAAAAACAGTCAAGTCCAATGGCAGTGAAGGATCGTTTATTGGGGGTCTAAGGAGAAAAGTGCCTTTCAAGAAAGACTTACATAACTTGGAAGTGGCCAAAGAAGAAGTTATGTAACTACCATAATGTTACATGTTAGTTGTCTTCATCTCGCCTTCTTAATTGCTGGTTGGGATCGGAGCCGATCCTCGGCTCCAACTCTGCCATCTTCTATAGCTTGAGAGCTGTTTACTGGCTCAAGGCTGCCCCTTATCCCATGATGCCTAGCGCTAGCTACCCAGATCTCATTTGTAATAGCTAACCCCAGACATAGCCAGAGAATCAACCTGTCCAAACAAACCAGATGAGCATACCTGTTATACTCTATAAGTCAGTAGAGGAAATAAACCAGAGAACACTCAGCCAGTGAAACCAAAACTCCTCTCGATCCAATAGGACAAGAGGACGGAGGGTGGGACGCAAGAAAGAAGGCGAGATGAAGACAACTAACATGGAATGTTATGGTAGGTACATAACTTCTTTATCTTAAGTTGTCTATCTCACCTTCGTTCTTGCTGGTTGGGACAGCATCCCTAGCACCTACAATCCTGGGTGGCTTATTGGAACCGACTCTTCAGAACAGTGGGAACCAAAGTCAGCTCTGCACCTGGAGACCATATCTAGCTTATAATGAGAAATAAAGGTATGAGGATTTGCCCACGTAACGGCTGCATAGATAGAATCCATGGGCAACCTAGATTGAAAGGCTACAGAGGTGGCCAAAGCCCTAGTAGAATGACCTTTTGGTTTGATAGGCAACTCTTTGTTTCTCAATTGATAAATCAAAGTAATAATGTGAGACAACCACCTGGATAAGGTCACTTTGGAGACTGGACGACCTTGTTTGCCTAGAGCATAGGAAAGGAATAGTTGGTCCGATTTCCTTATGTCCTTCGTCCTATGTAGGTAAAAACGCAGTTGTCTGTGAACATCTAATTAATGTAATTTGTATTCTGCCTTGTTGGTGTGGTTGAGAAAAAACACGGGAAGGTCTATGGATTGGTTTAAATTATTTTCTGAGCAGACTTTTGGAAGGAAAGAGGGATTAGTCCTCATAGCTACCCTGTTCTTATGAAAAACTAAGTAAGTAGGATGGACACATAGTGCCTGAAGTTCAGAGATACGTCTGGCTGAAGTAATAGCTACCAGAAAGAGAGTTTTCCAAGATAGATACTTAATGGAGCAGGACGCTGCAGGTTCAAAAGGCAAAATTAAGGAGGTTAGTACCAAATTTAGGTCCCAAGGAGGAATGGGATCTCTCACTGGGGGGTCTAAGGAGAGTAGTCCCTCTTAGGAAAGCTTTACATAGCTTATGAGACATGATATTTGCATTAGAGAAACCAACATGAAAGTTTGAAATGTCCGCTAATTGAACCCTGATTGTAGCAGAAGTGGACCCAGAATGAAAAAGTTCTGCTAGGAACGCCAGGATTTTGTGGACTGGGGCTGAAAAGGGATCTATGTTCCTAGCCTCTGCCCAACAAGAAAAATGTTTCCACTTGCTAGCATAAGTCCTTCTAGTGGCAGACTTGTGTGAGGAGACAATAATTTCACTTACGGTCGGGGAAATGTTGGGAAGCCTGGCTACGGTTGAAAGTGGAGCAACCAAGCTGTGAGCTGGAGTGTTTGGAGGGATTGATGCAGCCCGCCTGATTGATGAATCAGCAAGTCTGGAATCGGATCCAGAGTCCAGGGCTGATCGAGAAGGTAATGGTGCAGGAACAGAAAACATATTTGTTGAGGCCAGTAGGGGGCAATGAGGATCATTTTGCAACCCAACGATATTGCTTTTTGTATGAGTTTCGGTATCAGGGGAAACGGAGGGAAGGCATAAAGAAGTCCCTGAGGCCAAACGTGAACTAGAGCGTCTCTGGGTGTGTGACATGGAAGCGGAAGAAGGGAGAAGTAGTTGCTGCATTTGCTGTTGAAGGGGGTGGCAAAAAGGTCGCAGCAAGGCTGTCCCCATTTGCGAAAGATAAGATTCGCAACTTCCTGATTCAGAGACCACTCGTGAGGCATGAGAATAGCTCTGCTGAGCCTGTCCGCTATGACATTGGACCTTCCAGGGATGTGCGTCGCAATCAGAAATTGTTGGGAGGAGATCGCCCACTGCCAGAGTCTGAGTGCTTCTCGACATAGGGGGTAGGACCTGGTTCCACCCTGTTTGTTGAAGTACCAAACCACTGACATGTTGTCCGTTTGAATTGCAATGGTCCCAGAAGGGAGAGATTCCTGAAGAGCTTGCAATGCTAGGAGCACGGCTCTCATTTCTAGGATGTTTATATGCACATGGTACTCGTGAGGCTGCCAAGTGCCTTGGACTGTCCTGCCCTGATAATGCCCCCCCCCCCACCCTATCAGGGAGGCATCTGTGGTCACTGTGGCAACCGGAGGGGGCTGAATGAATGGTCTGCCCTGAGAGACTAGTGGGGAAACCATCCACCAGGAAAGGTACTTTTTGCATGTGTCTGTAATCATGATCATGTGAGACATAGGCAGCTGTTGAAAGGACCACTGCGTGAACAGAAGCCACTGAAGAATTCTCATGTGAAAGCGGGCCAGAGGGACTAGAAGAATTGCTGCTGCCATGGAACCCAGAGTTTGAAGAACCATCCTGACTTGGACCCTTTTGCACTGCATTAGAATTTGTACTTGCTGTCGAATTGAGGTCACTCTGTCTGGCGGTAGCCTTGCAGACATACTCCTTGTGTCTAGGTCTGCTCCTATATAGGTAATAGATTGACAGGGCAACAAGGCAGATTTTTCGAAGTTTACTGTAATGCCTAGCTGGGAACAAAAAGTGATTGTGTAGTCCCTGGCTTGTAGAAGATGATGCCTGGTAGTAGCAGCAAGGAGCCAGTCATTTGGATATGGAAACACCTGGAATCCTCGACGTCTCAGGTGAGCCGTGACCACTGCCATACATTTGGTGAACACCCTGGGGGCTATGATGTGACCAAAGGGCATAGTTCTGAACTGGTAATGACTGGCTCCCAGCCGGAAGCGAAGGAATCTCCTGGAGCGCCTGTCCATTTTGATGTGGTAGTACGCATCCTGAAGATCTATGGAGCACATCCAATTGTCCTAACCCAGAAAGGGTAGAATGGACTGTATAGCATGACCATCTGAAACTTCGTCCTTTGAACAGACTTGTTTAGGTCTGCTGAGATCCAGAATCGGTCTCCAGTCCCCTATATTTTTTGGTACCAAAAAGAACCTTGAGTAAGTTCCGGATCCGTGTTGGTCTACCGGGACTTCCTGGATGACTCTTTTTTCTAGCAGTCTTGAAACTTCTATGACTGTTTGGTCCCTCAGATTGGGTGGAACATCTGGAAGGGATTTGCTTGACGGTAAGGGGGGTTGAGAGAAGGGAGTTTTGTAACCTCTGGATATGACTGACTGTACCCATTTGTCTTGCGTTATAGTTTGCCAGGCTTTTGGGTAGAGTGAAAGTCTTCCCCCGACTGCCTCCAGAGGCGGGCAGCCGGGCAACCCTTCAGGGATGCTGGAATGGCTTCTCAGAGAAGGATTCTCTGCTGCCCTGGTTCTGCGGACCCCCTCTGCCACGAGGGCGGCGTCTGTTGTTGTTGTTTCCTCCTCTGCCCCTGGAGGAAAAATCGCTACGTGTGTCAGGCGAGGCTCCCTGGGATTTTCAAAACCACATTTTACCACTCTTCTGACCCTTGGGCTATGGTCTGGAAGGAGTGAAAAAACGGACTCCCATGGCAGAGAGAGTCTTGCCTTCTTGTTCACACCTAGTGAGAGTGTCTTTCACCTGTGGTCCAAAAAGAAAGGAACCATCAAAAGGGGTGTTGGTGAATGATGCTCTAAAGGGTTCCGCAAAATTACACAGCCGCATCCATGTGTGTCTCCTAAGGGCCACGCCTGTACCTGCGGCTCTACTCGCACCATCAGCTGCATAGGAAATGAGCCTCATGGAGGAGTTGACTACAGAATTAAGGGTCGCCAACTGAGAAGCCACTTTAACTTGAGCCCCTTCAGCTGATGGATCCTGAAGGGTATCTCCGAGCTCTTTAAGGAGATCCCTCTGAAGCCGGGTAAAATGGCATAAGTAATTCAGTGACCTCATAGAAAAGGTCGCTGAAGCAAACATTCGCTTCCTATATCTATCCATAGTCCTGGACTCCTTGTTAGGAGGATGGACAGATGCAGATGTTTCCGCTAAATCTTTCTTAGTGGCTGCTGCTACCACCATGGCATCCACAGGAACACCTTTAGTAAGAAACTGCTTATCAACGGGTGCAGTGATAAACTTGCCAGGTCTCCTTGGGGTTGGTTCCACTGTATCTGGAGCTGACCAAGCCTTTCGTGCCACCACTGACATGAGTGGATCGAAAGGCAGAGAAACCCAGGAGGTGGAAGGTCGGGAACCGAAGGCATCCAGGAATACAGACTCATCCTCGGTAGGGGCTAGGGCAGTCCAGTTCCTCCTCTGCTTAAGCATTTCTAGGATGTCCGAGAAGGAAACAACTTCAGAGGGGGATCTCGGGGACCCTTCCGATTCATCTAAGTCTGTATCAGAAGTGACAGACTCAGGGGAGTCAATGTGCTTCCTCTTGCACTTCTTCTTCCATGGGGGTTCCTCTGAATGATCAGGGGAGGCCTCGGAAGAAGAGGAAGCACCCAATGGGGTGCCCTGGAGCGCCGGTTCCCCACGCTTGGGGTCTGGAGGAGGAGCAGAGGTTAACGCAGGCACTACAGGGGACGGAGCCAATGGGGTCGAATGTGGAGCTGACTAAGTGGCCAGAGCACTCCTCATGACATTGAAGGTGTCCCTGCCACAATGCAGAGAAGGCTCCAGTTCCGAGGAAATCGGAATCCTTCTCTGCACCGAGGGAGATGGCTCCAAGGCCGATGTAGGAGCCGAGCTCACCTGCGCCGAAGCTCCGAGAGGGAGAACGGGGTCAGACAAGGGTCCGATGCCTCTCGCCCCCTCGGAGCCGACGAGGGAGCCTTGGCGCCCAGATCAATCGACGGACAGCACCATTGAGGGAATCGGAGCCAACGACGGAACCGAAGGAGGGATAGTTATCGGAGCCAACGGTTCCACGACTCGAACCCCAACGAACTCCGGCTCCGAGCTCAATGGAGTCGGAGGAGGAAAATCGACAGCAATGGACGGAGTTGACACCTGTTGAGGAGGGCTGGACAACATCTTGGCAAGTGCCTGCGACTTCAGTAACCTACTGACCACTCTCTCCACATCGTGATCCGAGAGCCTAGAGGACCGAGAGGAGTGGGAGGATCTGTGACTGCTCTCACTTTGCAGCAGGGGAGACCGAGGAGCCGGATGTATGGATTCTAATGAAGGGGACCTCAGCCTCTTGTGGCTCCACTACGGCTCCGAGGACACTGATGGAGCCGACGGGGAGATAGTCTCCTCGGTTCTGGTTGGAGCCGAAGTAGTCAGTAAAGTTTGAAACAATGACGGCTCCAAGTTTGAAGCTGACGATTTGGTTGGTTTTGGGGATTTCACAGGCTGAGCCTTGGCCAGTGAATCCTGGGGCTTGAGAAGACCCCTCAGAATAAGTTTATTCTTGTGCTCCTGCAGAACTCTTTGACTGAATGCATGGCATATGGAACAAGAGTCCTGCAGGTGCACTGCGCCTAAGCAATAGACGCAAGAAGTGTGACCATCTGTCACAGACATTTTCTGACAGCATGAGTCACACTTCTTGAATCCAGACACTTTGGATTCTTTAGACATACCCAAGAAATAACTCGTAAAATACTATACTGATTTTAGGCCAAAAGGCCGAACGGTTATAACAAAATGCCACAAATCTAATAACAAAGGCAAAAAATACACAGTAAACTACAGCTAAGGATTGTTTTTTTTTTTTTTTTTAACTAGAGTTCTCCCCCACCCCTATCGCTTCTTGTAGGTACATTTAACTGTACCTACAAGAAGGGATAGGGGTGGGGGGTGGGGGAGAACTCTCTAATTTAAACGAGTTCTAAGGGAAGGACTACCAAGAGACTAACTCTAAGTTACAGATTACAACTTAAAACAAGAAAAAATTCCAGTAGAAAGATTAATTTGACTAGAAATAGTTAAATAAGAAAGTTATATGAGCCTGAGCCAGTAAGAACCACACCTCGCAGCTGAAGCGGCAAACGAGATCTGGGTTGCTAGCGCTAGGCATCATGGGATAAGGGGTAGCCTCGAGCCAGTAAACAGCTCTCGAGCTATAGAAGATGGCCGAGTCAGAGCCGAGGATTGGCTCCAATCCCAACCAGCAAGAATGAAGGCGAGATAGATAACTTAACATCAAAATTTATCTCCTGTATAAAAATTTGATATGGCTGCCAACTGTAGTTTAATCGTAGAAAAACTAGCTCCTTCTGTGAAGAGAGCAACCAGAAAATCAAGAACAGAAGAGAGACAGATAGTAAAAGGGCCAACATTATTTCTTAATGCCCACAGGGAAATTTGTTTCCACTTGCTCTTATAAACCTTCTTGGTGAAGTCTTTTTGCAAGAATAATAGAGTGGTACATATTGGGGAAGAAAGTCTGGGCTATCTGGCTACTGTTGGAACTGGAGAAACTAGGAGGTTAGATTGAGGGCTGGGAAATTGGGATGACCTATCCCTGAAGGGTGTTAGAGGAGATCTGAAGTTGGATCCAGTATCCAGGGAGGATTGCAAAGATGAGACCAAAATAAGGGAAACCATGCCTGGTGAGGCCAGTAGGGGGCAATGAGGATGACAAGTTCTTCAACTAAATTGCTTTCTGTAGGAATTTGGGGATCAAGGTAAGTAGTGGATAAGCATAAAGGAGACCAGGTGGCCAAACATGGACTGGAGCATCTCTTGGTGACTGCCCCTGAGGGGGAATCAGGGCAAAATACCTGCTGCACTTGTTGTGGGGAATAGCAAAGAAGTTGCAGCAAGGGTGGCCACAATGACGCAAAATTTCATCTGCCACTGATTGTTTGAGAGACCACTTGTGAGGCATCAGAATGGATCTGCTGAGTTTGTTTGTTAGCATGTTGGTTTTCCCTGGAATATGCGTTGCAGCTAGAAAATGGTTGGTGGAGATTACCCATTCCCACACTCTCCCAGCCTCCCAGCAGAGAGTTAAGATCAGGTTGTCCCCTGGTTTGTTGATGTACCAGACTACATACATGTTGTTGGTCTGATACACAATAGTCCCTAGAGGAAGAACATCTTGAAATACATGCAACACTACTAGGACTGCTCTTATCTCCAGGACACTGATATGCGAATTGGTCTCTTGGGGGGACCACATGCCTTGGACCATCCTTCTCAAGTAATGCACCCCCACCCCAATTGGGAGGCATCCATAGTCACAATGGCCACTGGGGGCAATAAAACAAAGGGTCAGCCTAGGTAAATGTTGTCAGACTGGAGCCAACAATAGATGTGGTGTTTGCAAAGCAGTGTTAGCTTGACTGAAAAAGATAGGGGTTGTCGAAGAACAGATCATTGAACAGTTAGAGTCCACTAAAGAATACGCATACAGTAATGTGCTAAAGGAAGTAGGACTATTGCTGCTGCCATAGACCCCAACACTTGAAGAATGAATCTGTCTGGAGGAGACGGATGGGGTAGAATCTGATAAAGCTGAGATCTAAGTGTGTCTGTGTGATGAGTAGGTAAAGTGGCAATTTGTGTTGTCATGTTCAGATGTGTACTAATAAACTCCAGGCTCTGTAAAGGTGTCATATTTGACTCGGCGTAATTTATTGTTTTTCCCAATGAGTGACAAATCTGGAGAAACTAGTCCCTGGATTGTTTAAGGAGATGCATAGAGGAGGCAGTGAGGAGCCATTCATCTATGTGTGGAAGCACTCTGAATCCTTTTAGTCTCAAGTGAGCTGCTACCACTGCCATATATTTGGTGAATTGCAAAGAAATGGCAGAATGAATGAACTGAACCGTGACCATTTAGAACTTTGGCTCACGTACTGGTTCAGTGTGCTTCCATCCAAAATTGGTCTCAGATCACCTGTCTTTCTGGGCACTAAGAAGAAGAATGAGTAAGTTCTGAATCCTGTTTGGTCTGTTTGGACCTCCTGGATGGCTCTTTTGTGTAGCAGCTTTTGAATTTCTTGTGCTGTTGCCTTCCTCTGACTGGATGAAACATCAGGAAACTTCTTTCTTTTGTAGATTGGGAGCTGAGAAAATGGTATGAAGTAACCTATGATATTATTTTTAGCAACCAGGTATCTTTTGTTATATCTGCCAGGCATCTATGTGGAAGGACAATCATCCCCTGACTGCCTCTAGAGGTGTGTAGTCAGGCAGCACTTCAGGAGCACTGATAGGGCTATCCAGAAAAGAATAAAGAAACACTGATTTGGCAGGCCTCCTCTGCCTCGAGGGCAGTGTCTACCATGAGAAGTACCACCTCTGCCTTTGAAGGAGTTGTCTCTGAGCAGATCTTGGAAGGGTCCCTGAGATTTGCAAAATAAGTTATGTACTCACCATAACGTTCCATGTTTGTTGTCCATAATTTCACCTTCATTCTTGCTGGTTGGGTTCGGAACTGAGCATCATTTCCAACTCAGCCTATTACTAAAGCTCGAGAGCTTCCACTGGCTTGAGGCTATACCCTATCCCATAATGCCTAGGGAGGATTAACCAGATCTTGTTTGCAGATTACTAACATAGAAAACATACTGCATACTAAAGGCAATGGTAATAATTCTTAGCCTATGTCTCATAAGGCAAGAAGGGAAGCAAAGAGCAATTTACCACCAATAAAAAATTTCCTCTCGATCCTCCAGGAGAGAAGGTTGGGGAAGGAGGGTGGGCCGCAAGAATTAAGGCGAGATTATGGCCAACAAACATGAAACGTTATGGTGAGCACATAACTTTTTAATGTTATGTTGTCCCATCTCGCCTTCATTCATGCTGGTTGGGACAGCACCCTCAGCACCTTCTTTCTCGGGTGGCTCAAGGGAATAAGCTCTTCAGAACAGTGGAACTAAAGAAAGCCCTGTTCTGGGAGGCTACATCTACTTTATAATGAGTTATGAAGGTATGAGGATTGACCCATGTGGCTGCAGCACAGATTAAGTCCATAGGTAGTCTGGCTTGAAAGGCAGTCGCAGTTGACATAGCTCTTGTTGAGTATCCTCTAATCTTTCCTGGCAGTTGTTTATGCTGAAGATTATAAGCGTAGGTAATAGTGTTAGTAAGCCATTTTGACAAGGTAACGTTTGAAATGGGTGCACCTTTTTGGTATCTGAGAAGGAGACAAATAGCTGGTCAGATTTTCTAAAGTCTTTTGTTCTATGCAAGTAGAAACATAACTGCCTGTAGAAATCCAGTTGATGTAGTTTATATTCTGCCTTGTTGCCATAGTTTGGTAAGAAGACAGGCAGGTCAATGGACTGATTCAAATTGGTCTCAGAACATACTTTGGGAAGGAATGAAGGATTCATTCTAAGAGAAACTCTGTCTTTGTGAAAAACTAAATAGGGAGGGCGTATGGACAGAACTTGGAGCTCTGAAACCCTCCTAGCTGAAGTAATAGCTGTTAAAAAGAATGTCTTCTAGGTCATAAATTTTAGTTGGCAAGATGAGGCTGGTTTGTATGATGGGAGAATCAGAGTAGTCAGTACCAAATTGAGGTCCCAAGGAGGTGGTGGTTCCCTTATTGGAGGCCTTAGTAGAAAAGTACCTGTC
Organism: Protopterus annectens; assembly: GCF_019279795.1. Taxonomy (NCBI): domain Eukaryota; kingdom Metazoa; phylum Chordata; order Ceratodontiformes; family Protopteridae; genus Protopterus; species Protopterus annectens. Next base: position 913,952,632 of record NC_056743.1, on the reverse strand, counting down.
AAGAAGGCTTTGCACAATCTGTGAGACGTTATTTTTGATCCTATGTCTCCTATGTGATAGTTAAATATGGCGGCTAGTTGTACTCGTACGGTATCTGCTGCAGCACCTTCATTGAAAATCTCTGCAAAGAAATTTAAAATTGTACTTACAGGGGCTCTGAAGGGGTTTATGTTATTCTTGGAAGCCCAACAAGAAAACTGTTTCCATTTGTTAGCATACAGTTTTATAGTTGTTGTCTTATGAGATGAAACCAGAATGTGTCGCACTACAGGGGATATGTCTGGAAGCCTGTCTAAGATTGGAAGTGGAGCAGCCAAGCTGTCAGTTTGAGGGTTTGAATAGAGGGATGGAGTACTCCTGACTGATAAGTCAAAAGATCTGGCTCCGGGTCCAGAATCCATGGCTCCTCTCAGAGATGGGGCCATAGGAAAGGGAACCAAATCTGATGAGGCCAGTATGGAGCAATGAGAATTAACCTGCAACTCAACAATTTGGCTTTCTGTAGGACTTTGGGGAGGAGTGGCAATGAGGGAAGGGCATAAAGAAGTCCCGGAGGCCAATCGTGAACAAGTGCATCCTTTGGTGACTCCCCCAAAGGGGGATTCGGGCAAGGTAGCTCGTGCATTTGGTGTTCATGGCCATGGCAAAGAGGTTGCAGCAAGGCTGGCTCCACTTGCAAAAAATTTGGCTTGCAACTTCCTGTTTCAGGGACCACTCATGAGGCATCAGAATTGCTCTGCTTAATTGGTCCGCTATCCCGTTGGATTTCCCCGGAATATGCATTGCAATCAGAAAATGTTGAAAAGAGATTGGCCATTAGCATACTCTTTGAGCCTCTCGACAGAAGGGGGAGGATCTGGTTCCACCTTGTTTGTTGAAGTACCACACTATCGACATATTGTCTGTCAGCACTGCAATCATACCTGGTGGAAGAGAGTTCTGGAATGCCCACAATGCAAGATGCACTGCTCTCATCTCTAGGACATTGACGTGCAAATGGTACTCATGTTCCTGCCAAGTTCCTTCGACGGTCTTTCTCAGATAATGCTCCCCCCACCCTATCTGGGAGGCATCCATGGTCACTGTAGCTACTGACTGAGGGAGAGTGAACGGTCTTGCCTAGAGTTACCTGTGTGGATTGAAGCCACCAGTGTAGGTCCTTCTATCAGGAGGCTGTGATGAAGAGCTTGTGGGACATGGGCAACTCCTGCCCGGACCACTGAGCAAAGAGTAGCCACTGTAGGACTCTCATATATAGACGTGCCGGAGGTACTAGTGTTGTGGCAGCTGCCATAGTGCCTAAGACCTTTAGAACAAACTTTGCCTGTGCTTTCTTCTTCAAAAGTAAGATGGACACTTGATGTCACAGTGTCTGTACCCTGTAGCGAGGCAATTCAGCTACCATGTCTTTTGTGTTTAACTGTGCTCCTATGAATGTAATATGCTGTGATGGCAACAAGGCAGATTTTTCAAAATTTATGGAAATGCCTAGTTCTGAGCATAGGTGGATAGTGGTGTCTCTTGCTTTGGTTAGTAGATGCTCGGTGGTGGCGGTCAGGAGCCAGTCATCTAAGTACGGAAGCACCCAGAATCCTAGACACCTCAGGTGAGCCATGACTACTGCCATACATTTGGTAAACACTCTGGGGGCTGTAGTAAGGCCAAAGAGCAGAGCTCTGAATTGGTAATGGCTGGCTCCCAGCCAGAAGCATAGATATCTCCTGAATCGCCTGTCCATTTTTATAAGGTAGTATGCATCCTGAAGATCGATTGAGCATATCCAGTTGTCTTGTCCCACAAAAGGGAGTATAGACTGCAGTGTCATCATCCAGAACTTTGCTTTTTTTATGGACTTGTTCAGCCTGCTGAGATCCAGGATGAGTCTCCAGTCCCCTGTTTTCTTCGGAACTAAAAAGAACCTTGAGTAAATTCTGGATCTGATTTGGTCTGCAGGGACTTCTTGGATGACTCTTTTTCTTAGCAACTTTTGTACCTCTAGGGTTGCCTGATCCCTTTGACAGGGTGGAAATGTCTGGGACTGATCTTGTTTGTCGGGGTGGGATGGAGAAGGGTATGTTGTATCCCCTGGATATTATCAACGGTACCATTTGTCTTGAGTGATGTTCAGCCAGGCTTTTGTGTACAGTGATAGTCTGCCCCCGACTGCCTCCAGAGTTGGGCAGGCGGGCCTCCTTTCAGGAGCACTGGAAGGGTCTGCCAGAGAATGTATCTCTGTCACCCTGATTTTGCGGACCTCTTCTGCCACAAGGTCAGCGTCTTCCATTGTTATTTCCCCCTCTGCCCCTGGAGGAAATGCCACAACATGCATCCGGCAAAGCTCTTTGGGATTTATGGAACCACATTTTCCTGCCCTTCTGGCCTTTGGGATAAGGCCTGGTAGGGATGGAAAAACGTACTCCCAGACCAGACAGAGTTTTACCTTCTTGTTCGCACCTGGTCAGAGTCTCTTTAACTTTTCACCCGAACAAGGATGAGCCATCAAGAAAAGTAGTTATGTACTCACCATAACGTTCTATGTGAGTTGTTCATCTCGCCTTCATTCTTACAGATGGGTTCGGAGCTGATCCTTAGCTCTGAGTCAGCCTACTACAAAGCTCGAGGTCTTCAGACAGCTCGAGGCCAAGTCCCTATCCCATGATGCACCTTGAGTTACCTAAGATCTTGTTTGCTGCGTCTGACAATATCATGGGCCATTCTATCAATTTTTTAGGGAAAGCCCGTAGAAAAACTGAGCAACGATGATAAAACTAGTATCTCGGTCCTCAAAAATCCCTGGAGGGGGTAGGAGGGTGGGAAGTAAGAATGAAGGCGAGATGAACAACTCACATGGAATATTATGGTGAGTACATAACTTCTTTATGTGAAGTTGTTCTATCTCACCGTTCATTCTTACAGATGGGTAGCGTTCCAAGCACCATCTTTCTCGGGTGGCTCATGGGAGTATGTTTTTCAGGGCAGTAGAACCAAAGGAAGCCCTGTCCCTGGAGGCCTTATCAACTTTTTAATGAGTGATAAAGGTATGAGGTCTTGATCAAGTGGCTGTTGCGCAAATGTTGTCTATAGGAAGCCTAGCAGAAAAAGCAGAGGCTGTGGACACTGCTCTGGTAGAAAGAGCCTTAATTTTGTGTTGTAAAGGTAAATTGGCAGCTGAATAAGTGAAGGTGATACAATCAGATAACCATTTAGATAGTGTTGTTTTTGCCACTGGCATACCTTTCCTAGAATCTGAAAAGGAAACAAAAAGTTGTTCTGATTTGCTGAACTTTTTGGTTCTATCCAGGTAAAATCTGAGCTGTCTACGAACATCAAGCTTGTGCAGCATATACTCTAAGTTGTTGGTGTGTTTGGGGAAAAACACTGGTAAATCTATGATTGGGTTAAGGTTAGCTTCAATACAAACTTTGGGTACAAATGAAGGATTTATTCGCAGGGGCACACTTGTCAGCATGAAAAATCAAATAAGAAGGCTTTATAGACAAGGCCTGTAGCTCTGACACTCTATGGGCAGAAGTCACGGCTACTAAAAAAATAGTCTTCCATGACAAATATTTCAAATCACATGAGGAAGATGGTTCGAAAGGTGGGAGAATAATGCATGAAAGCATAAAATTTAGATTCCATGGAGTATAAGGGGATTTCACAGGTGGTCTGAGATGAGAAGTCCCTTTGAGAAAGACTTTGGATAGCTTGTCTGACATTATTTTTAGTCCTTCAAAGCCAAGGTGAAAATTAGAGATAGTAGCAAGTTATACCCAAGCTGTTGCTGCTGCAGCTCCTTTATTGAAAAGCATAGTCAAAAACTCTAATATGTAGGAAATAGGGTTTAATTAATAATAATAATAATAATAATAATTAATAAGGTTTAATTCTTGATTATTTAATTAGTGTTGTGCTATTTAACTGTTGCAAGTTGGCAGGCACTTTGGTTTTGATAAAGTCCTATACTTGTCAGGACGAAAGCTTACCGAGTCTGAAGTGGATTTAATAAATCTTCATGTGACTACATTCCATTGACTGTTTATTTGGGCTTTCCTTTCACTTCCAGGAGGTGGCTTTGTGTTTTTCTTGGTTATTTTCTACCCAGGTTATGTTTTTACCTTTAATTTCTGTACACTGCCTAAAATCTCTCTACATATTAAATCATTGTCATTTAAGTTATATCTATTCTTAACTATGTTTTCACATTATGTCTACAGCAGATGTTTTTGTATTATTTTTGCAGACTGTAAAATTATTATTCTTAAAATGTTTTTGTAATAGTTTGGAGGTCTTCAACCTAGGCCTCTGTTGAGAATGGGAACCTCCCCTGATGGACCTTCCTAGTAATCAAATGTCAATAAAAAAAATAAATAGATCTTTTTTCTTTTCCAATACTGACTCCGCTGCTGTTCTCCAAATTAACAAGCTACCACTAGATATCCCACAATTACAACTCATTCTATATGCTGATGGCATAGTTATGTACAGATCTAGCCTAATTCAGCACTACAGAATGTCAGCTTCACACTGACCTACTTCAACTCTGCAACTGGCAACTCATACTCACCCCCCCACAAACAAAAGTCTTATCATCTCCGATAACAGCAAAAGCTTCTCAACAGTTTTAACTCCCATCTTAATAAAGGCCTATCTGGCAATCCCACTGAGACCACCACCCATTTCAGATATCTAGCCATGTGTTTAAACCAGTCACATAACTTTCACTTGCATGTCAAAAAACTAAGAACTAAAATCAACTACCTCCTCTTTTGGGCACAAACATTTTCTCAATTTCTTTCTGCACCTGCCGGAGCAGCAATGGGCAAAGGAATACTATTTGCACAGCTAGAAAGTGGTTTACCTATTTTTGCTACTGCCTTCATTAACTATATCAAGTCAGTAAAGACCTGGTCCAATAAGATCTGCTCATTCAAAAATAACTCCTCCCACCACGAGCATTTCTGCAGCACACTCTCTAAAGATAAGCGGCTCCCCCCATATCAGCCAAAGCTACTCTCCTACTTGATTCTCTCCTCTACAAACCTCTAAAACAAGATACCCCACCCCCCACCCCTGACCATGAGATTTGCTGCATCTACCCCAATGTACATGCTCAGGAACCCTGCCAACACCATCCTATCACTTCATACATCCAAAACTAAGCTCAGACAACTTATCAGTACTGGCACCCAAACTGTGGCAGTTCCTCCCACCGTACATCAGAGAAATCTCCCCCTGTACCAAATTCTGACCTCAATTCAAGCCATTTCTGTTTAAACAAAACACCTATAGATGTCACAGGACAGCACATGTCACTTAACCAAACTGACACATCTTCTAGTTGCCTCCTTTGACTTTCTCTAACCTTACTTAATCCAAACCTTGGACATTTATAATATGAAAAGATGTACGTATATATATATATATATATATATATATATATATATATATATATACATGGTTCCCCTTCAGAAGGTCGAACGGCTGAAATCTCGAAATGCATATGCCCGAAACCATATGCTCGAATTTCAGAATTTCGACCTTCTGAAAGAGAAAGAAAAAAATCCAAGAAAGCACAAAACAGTGTTTCTGCAGGGGGGCAAGCCCCCTTGCACCCCCCCCACTATTTATTTATTCTAACTCCGAGATCGCACTACAGTGCAGAAAGGGAAATCTCCCGTTCTGCGCTATATGCCGATCCCCATTCAGAAGGTCGACCTTCTGAAATTTTGAGCATATGGTCTCGACTATATGCATTTCAAGATTTCAGCTGTCCGACCTTCTGAAGGGGAATATATGTATGTATGTATGTATATGTATATGTATATGTATACTACCAGCTAATTTCTGTCTCTATTTCATGTATGATTAGTTAGCATTCATGCTACATGATACCTTGGTTTTATACTATTTTTGTCTTCACTTCGTGCATGAGCTTCATATGAATATTGTAATTTCCTGCAGATTGTGACTTTTATGTTAACATCTGGTATAATGTTATTGCCTTGTGGTGCAATGTTTTGTTTTTGTAAATTGCATCCCAAGCTGATAATTAATTTGGTCAATCGCGTTCAGTGCTGTACCTCAGTTGACAAACATATGTATTTGCATACATAAATATGTAAATAATACTTTACAGCATGAGTGGAGGTGCATACATAGATAAATACACCAATGAGGAATGAGTGTACATGCATACATAAACCTCTAGGGAATGAGGGGACATAAATAAGTAAGTAAATGATGTCCAAACACACTAAGCAGCAGTAGGCAACCACCGGCTTGACAAAAATCCAGTATGACTTTGTTTAAAAATAAATATAAAACGTTTATTCGGTAAGCGCTTTCACAACTGCTTCATCAGACCGTAAAACATTTTCAGAGTACAAACACTTACTTAAGTAGTAATCATGTGATAAAAAATCAATTATTCAATTGACTTATTTAAAAAGACAACAGCCTACAAAGTATATTTACTAAAGCATATAATACATTCAGTGACTTGCCTTGTAACTAAAATACTTTCATCCTAACTTTGGTAATCTCCAAGCGAAGTACCTCGCGGGCGGTTCCGCGCAGCCTTGGGCGGGGAGTGGGCGTTGCTGACATGATTGGCAGGTGTCCGAGAATGCATCATGTCAAGAAATGTCAACAGCTAGCACAATCGCAGTAATAGCATGACAAGCTATTATTAACAGTACCTGACACTTCGCTAAAAATAGCGCGTCACATACATACTCACAGTTATATGTTTAGCATCTTATTATATCTGGAAGAAGGTTTCTTTGTTGTTTTGGCTCAAACAAAAGTGTTAATGTTATGGTCGCTGTGTTTGGTGTAAGAAATGTAAAACTTCTTAAGAGCTGTCTAAACAACTTGGTTTTGGGATGGCAGGCCTGTGTCAAGGGCTTTTTTCATGGTGGGAAGATTTGAGAGAAAATTGCTTTCTTTACTGCAACGGAGTACTTTGCTAAGGTATTTAGTCATTGATTAATATGTTTGAACATTGGATTAATTCAGAATGGATTTGTTTAAAATACAATTACATTTAGTTGCATGCAGTACTGGTCAAAGAAAACAGGCAGGGGCTGCAATCTTAACAGTAAGATTAATAAGAGAGATGATAAACAGTAACCGTTCTATATATCAACTAATGAGCAGAAGTATAATGTATTGTTTTCTTAATAGAAATATGCACAGGCTATTGTCATTGTGGGTTTCGGAAAATATGAGAATAAATGTAGTCTCTAATATTGTTTGTACAACGCTCTTGTCATTCTTTTCCTTGTTAAAGCCAAATGATTATCCATAGAATAAAGAGCTGATCTACTACTAAGAACTCCGATGTAATAAACTACTTCATCTTAAAAACTTTTCCCCTATTGCAGTTAAACTTGCTTGAAATATCTCCTTGTACAACTTAAGGTGCTACTCACAAGTTGCTACTATACTTGCAACACCAAGAGCTCTACTGCATTTGTGTACAATACACCTTTTCTGTTATGCTCCCACACTTTGGAAGTCTCTTCCTGTTCATCTAAAATAAATATGCGTCTACTCCCAAGTTCAGGCTAAAATGCGATACTTTCTCAAACACGTCTAGTGTGCTTGATTCCCCAAGGGCCATGTCACCTGACCACTACTTACTCTTCTCTTCCTTTCCTTGCCTCCTTTGTTTTCATTACTATTGGATTGCATTGCAAATTTTTGTGCATTGTTTAACATTTACTCATTATTTTTTTTTAATATTTTTAAGAGAACAAGAATGTGTGTTGTTGAGAATGTTATATACGCTTTGCATTTACTGTGATCCCCCCCCAACCTGTATTTCTTACCAATGGTTTTCCGTGTGTTACCTGCACTGTTAAATGAAATGACATGTGCAATAGCTTACTGTGTTTCCGCTGATTTTCTGATATGAAATGCAACGCTCATGTTCTGTACTTTTGTCGCTAAATGGCTTATATGCAATCGTGAATAAAGTGAAAAAAAATTACAGCTATGATGTACCTGAATGGACTTTTGACATGTTTACATTTGCAATCGTCATTTTCTGTAGTTTTGCTGTGTTTATCATGAATAAAGTAAAAAAAAAATACCGCTATGTGTTCTATGTGTTCGTAGACTTGTACTTGCATTTCTTTCCAATTCAATTTGTTTACATGCTTACATGACATTTCGGAATATATGTACAAACAATTCAACGTGTTCTTTAAGGCCGGAAAACATAAATATTCATGCACGCTTTCCTAGGAAGCGTGTTCGGGGCGGGTTTTGCTACTGCGCATCCTGTGAGGTACTTCACTTGGAGATTACCCTAACTTTTTATAAAAACAATTTATATCCATGTTGTTATTGCATATAACAAATTATGTTAAAACAGCAATGTTTTCTGCTGCATAATATCTGATCGCTGCAAATATATAAAAATGTGCAGCTGCTTCACCTTTTGTTATATATGCGAAGTTCTTGTAAATATACATGAATATCTAATTGATAAGTTTCCAATATTAATTCCCTATAATTCAGACTTGACATCTAAATTTACTTCTATGATAAAGCCTGAAACACCATGGATCAATAATAATAACATTCTCTCCCGTACATTATAAAGTCCATATTCAGAACCGCAATATCTATAATATCACTAAAGGAGTGTACATAAGTGATTATAAAGAATTAATTAAAATAAGGGGAGCCTATATTTTCACTTGAAATAGTTATTTAGTTATTTATAGTATGTGTATTTTTAAGGCAAAGTGCTCTCTGACTACAAAACGCTTTAAATATTTATGTTAATCAACCGTAACTATAAATGATTTTTGATGAAATCACAATCACTAATGTTACTGTTATAAATCCCAAGAGCATATTTTGTTATTGTGTTACACATATTAAATTATTAGCGCTGTATTCTTGTGTTATGTAGAAAATGGACATTTACATTTAAAACATGAATTGGATACCTATTGCGAATCCTTATCTTCACCTGGTGTTATTTAATGGATACATTATATGGCTGCACATTTTTATGTGTATATAAGTTGTTATATTACTAATGAAATGGGTGGATGTATATGAATAACACATTTATGATTAAATGGAAATGATAATAATAATAAATAAAAATATAAATAAATAAATATAAACAATATAAAGAAGTTTTTTGGTTTTCTATATGCACATACTCCATGATATATTAATGTATGACCACTAGGAAATTCTTTAGAGGTCATATAATACAATCAATTTATTTCATGGTTGTATATGTAAATAAATTATGACTATACCTACATATTACATTCAAATTAATGCTGTATAACTAAAAATATGGTAACTGAAATGCATATTTGGCCATATAATGAATTATTCTTATTAACTAATGTGAATAGATCTATTTCTTAGAATGGGCTTGATAGACGCTCTTTCATTAAGACCTTTGCCTTTATCTGCCCTCATTCTAATAATCCAAGTTAACTCTTTGTTTTCTGTGACATTTCTTATATTTCCTTCTCTTATAGTTGGTTGATTTATATCAATCACCATATATTTAAATGTATGCTCACTGCCATGTGACTGTACGTGCTTGGCTAGAGCATTATTTTGATAGTTCACCCTGATAGCATACAAGTGCTCCCTTATTCTATCTTGAAATGCCCTATCAGTTTTTCCTATATAATAGGAAGAGCAGTTTTGGCATGTTGCCAAATATACTACATGCATAGTATTACAGTCCGCTGTTACTTTGAAATAATAAGTTTTGCCCGTATCAGGATGCACAATTTTGTCTGTCTCATTTATATAGATACAATAGTTACACCTACCACAGGAAGATGTTCCTATATGAGGTTCGTTTCTCAGTGTCTGTGCTTGATAACATAATAATCTTTTAAGGTTAGGTTTATTTTTGAATTGATATCTGGGTTTATCACCTACGATGTTTTTAAGATCTATATCTGTGGTGAGGATACGCCAATGTTGTTGTATTATCTTCATGGTATCATAATTATCTTTAGTGTAATACAAAGGTATTTTCAAAGTAGGTACTACACTTTCTTTCCTAATTTGCTCTGTTCTTATATTGGAATAAAAAGGGGCAGCTCTATTCTGTCTCAACGAATCCATGTTTTGCAGCCCACGTTCTATTTTACATGGGTCGTACCCTCGCTTAATCAACCTGTTTTTAAAAATATCTATTTCATTTCTATACCCATCATGTGTGGTGTTAAGGCGTGAAATCCTCATGCCTTGCCCTTTGATAACATTATCAAAAATGTACTGAGGATGCATGCTACGTCTGTAAAGAAGCGTATTTTTATAACACTTCTTTCTATATACTCCTGTGTTTATAGACGTATCCATCACTCTTTCGACAAAGACATCTAAAAATTCAATCCTATGAGTTGAAATACTGGATGTAAATTTAAGGCATGCAGTCATACTATTCATTTGTTGTATACAATCATGCAAATTACATTCATTACCTTTCCAAATAATAAAAATATCATCCACAAAACAATGACAAAATACAACATGTATTTTAAACCAAGGTTTCACAAAAAGTTTTTCCTCTTCCCAAAGGGCCAAAAACATGTTGGCGTAACTATTGGCACACGAGGTGCCCATAGCCACGCCATCACATTGAATATAAATAGTATTATCAAATACAAATACATTGTTTTCAAGTATAATTTCAAGGAATAAACATATAAGATCAATCCTAGATATACTATATTCACTGGTTTACTAAGATATTTCTTGATATAATCAATGCCCATATCATTGGGAATCATTGTGAATAACGACTGCATGTCTAGGGTTGCAAATATCATATCCATTTCCATCAAGTTGGTACTGCTATAAGTGTGTAAATCCATCAAGAACTGTTTAGTATCTTTAAGTATAATCTCATTTTTATCCAAAATGGGTTTTAACTGCTTTTCCACATATAAGGAAAATGGCTCTGAACTCCAGCCTCTTCCTGAGACTGGTGGTCTCATAGGAGGATTGTAGGCATTTTTATGTATTTTCGGTATGCCTTGTATTGATGGTATAGTGGGATATTCAACTTCTAAGAACTTAGCCAAGTCATTGGTGATAGCATGTTCCATTAATAAATGATTTACTGTCTTAGTTATTGTGAATTTAATCCTATCCACTTTTTATTAATAACCTTATAATGTTGTATATCATTAAGCATGTCTAACATTTTCTTATTATAATCTATCCTATCCATAATGACCAGTGGACCTCCTTTGTCTGCCGGTCTAAATACAACCTCAGTATCATTCCATAATTTTTGTAAAGCCTTCCTTTCATAATAATTTAAATTGTTTTTATATTTATTGTGTGTGTGATTCTCTTCATTAAACAATGTATAGATATCTTCCTCAACCAAGCTATAAAATGCCTCCACGAGTGGGTGATTATTTGGAACAAAATCACTCGGTTTCTTAAATGCATTATAGCTGATATTTTCATTATTTCTAAAGCTATACTTAAGCATTAAATTTCTTGTAAACACTTAGATGTCAGTTAGAACATCTGTAAGCTTATTACTATCAGCAGGAATAAAGCTTAGACATTTACTCAGTACATTCATCTCATTAATATCAAATATTTTACTGGAAATGTTCCATATTAGGTAGTCTTCGTTTGATTCCACATCTTTTTGAGGGTGTGGTTTGATTCCCTCTCTGTCGACAATTTCCTTTTCTGGCGTCCGCGACTGTTGGAGCGATTCCCTCTTGCACCCTTCTCCACCGAAATGAGAAGGGGGAATTGCTGAAAACCCATATGGTTGCTATGTTCATTATTGATGCTTACTTTAGGTGTTGTACTGACCATAGCAAAGGTTTTAGGTCATACTACCAATTGAGTATTATCTGCTTCATTGCTCAAGTCTATACATTGTACTGTAGCTGGATGTATTTCCGTTGTTTTTAGAACATTACTTGTTACATTTTTAGTTACATGAACCTTTGGGGCATCCCTGCTTGTGTTCTTACTAACAGATACAGTATCAGTATTACTAGTATCCAGTTCCATGGTTTTCTCTTCCTTTTCATGGACATGGATTGTTCGAGCATGGTTTGTGCGATTAGATATAGGGACATCATTTTCTTTCCTAGTACTTTCAACTGTATGTCTATTGACCTGAACAGGTCTGGGCCAAGTGAAGACATGGCCCAGTCGAAAGTCCTGAATGTCCCTATCTAATTTAACACGTTTCTGCTGTATCAATTGTCTTTCATAAACCAGAATACTGTCCAAAACATTAAATAGTGCTTCATCAACTAATTTAGTTGGATAAGTAGAGTAAAGCACTTGTTGCTGTTCAATTATGGAATTCCTGAGATTTATCTCTTCTGGTTTAAAAAAGTCAAGCATTAAATGAATATAGTTCATGCTCACCTCAATGTTCAATTTTTGCCATTTGGCAAGAGGTTCAGGGTATTGTTCTCCATAGGTAGGCATCTTAAGAACTTGGAGACCCCTCGGAATGACTCCTCTGTTAATACATGCTTCAAAGTGTTGTCGTTATGCTGTTAAACGCTTTAATTTAAACAAATCCACTTCTAATTTTTCCATTGCTATGCGCAGCTGTTCCATGGCATCTACATCATTGGATTCAGTCAGTTAAATGTTATCACCTCTATACAGCAGTAACGGATTGGTTTCACTTCTCAGGCAGGATACAAACTTCGTAGAAAGGCATTTGCCGCTTTCAGAAGTTGCATGTGTTTTCATTTCATGCCTATCAGTTCTATTGTTGTAGATAAACAGTTCATTTTGAGTAGTAGGGTTAGCCAATGTTGGTTCTACTCCCATAGGTCCAGGTGGTCTATAATCCAATTCAATGTTTGCGTTGTCTTCCGCCATGTCTCCATCGGATGTGTTAAAAAGAAAGAAGTAAATGAATAAATAAATAAACCTACAGGGAATATGTGAGACAATAAATTGCAGAGGGCCTATGGTGATGAGAGGCATAAAAATGATATAAAAAGGGATAAGTGAATACTGTGCCGTACTGATAACTTCTAAGTTTAAGTGTAAATGCAGATGATCTATCTAGGCTGTGTTAGTGCGATATCCAAGTATGAACTCAACCTGACAGAAATATATAAGCTTGTCACTTATAACTGCTCTCTGAATTGTTTTTGGATACATTATTTTCTTAAAATTTTTCAGAGATGAGAAGTGTGTTGAAGGACAAGGATTACCTGCTATTTTAGATTCTTTGCCTTTATACACAAAAGTCACAATCATTACCCTTTTCCATATGTGATGCATCTTCCAATAAAAATGTGGACTGGAAGAGAAATGGCCTTTGCAGCAATCTGCTAAAAGATGACCATCAAATACAAGCTTATGTTTTTTTAGAGGTGTATGTACTGTAGTTGTACACACTAAGATGAGCTTAAGGGAGAAGGTATTAGCAGATGATGTATGATGGGCCTGTACCTCAGGCTGGACATTATTTTTGGTAGTACAGATTTACCAGAGACTTAGAAAAGAATTAGGCTGCACTGGTCTCCAGGTGCAAATTATTTACACCTGATCAGAATTATTTGGGGTTGTAGGATAACTTCTTTTGGTGAGGAAAAAGTATTCCCTTTTCTTTTTCTTTTTTTTTTTTTTCTTTTGCATTTTAACTTTACTTATTGCCTTTATAAAGTAATTAGTGATACAAAGAGTTGATATGGTACTAACATTTCTAGATGTTATTACAGAGGTTAGCACTATGTCATCAGAGCCTTAATTTCCAGAGGTTATTACAGAGGTTAGCACCGTGTCATCAGAAACCTAATTTCCACTGTGATATACAGATATTTTATGCTCTTATATGCCAAAGTTCTAAAATAAGACATGCAGTTTGAAATTGCATTACTGATATAATGTACACCAGAATCAAAGATGAATAAGCAGAAAGGGGCACAGTCCATACACAGTAAAAGAGCAAAGAAGCTTGACAGGTCAAAATTAATTCTTTCTTTCTTGAAAAGTGGTAGGTTGTCAGATAATCACTGAAGGTGCCAGCCATGCCCTCATCCTTTTATATACTACATGGAGCAAATGCCGAGATCCAGTCAATGCTACTTTGCCTACCAGACATTTAATCAGTTTTGGTAATGAGGTCAGTTGGCTGTGCCAGACCATACAGATGAAAGATGGGGAGAGAAAACCTTCTGCAGATAATTTCCAGTCATACCTTATAGCATATCACAGCTTGATGGCTGCACTGCAGTTGTGTTCCTTAGACCACATGCAGGTGTAGGACTCATGTCCAGAGGAACATTAATTTATCCCCCTGTTTAAAAATACATATATTTTTGGGGGGGAATAAAATTTTTGTCCTCTATGGAGCAGATTGTCAGCTACCACTGGTTCCTTTTTTCTAGCAAAGACATTGGGAGTTACTCTTGACACCGCCATCCGAATCGGAAACCATCCCATTGCCTGACAAGCAACTGATTTGTCCCAGTACAGTGTCATACTCGTGGCCAAAGGGACTTTTTATTTATATGCCCCACTCATGTCCTCACCCTAATGCCCAATGTGCAGTCATGCAAGGCCATTATGGCTAAGAAGATCTGTCCTCCATAGTTAACTACCTCCCTCTACACCATGCAGCTGAGAAAAAAAAGCTATGTTTTTAGTTGGGTTCGAAATTTGGAGAAACAGGTCAGGTCTTTGAGATGGGTGGGAAAGGACTCGTAGAGTTTGGAGGCAAGAATAGAAAAACTGTGGTTTATGCATTATAGTTTAGTCTTGAGGGTTTGTAAAACTGGACTTGACTGTGTTTGTCCTCTAAGATTATAGGAAGAGGAGTTCATGGTTAGTTTAACTGCAAGTTTGGAGAAGACTTCAGGATGAAGTAGCTTAAATGGAAAGTCACGGATAGCTATTTTGTTTTACAGATTGTTTGGTAGTGATGTTGTTGTCTTTTAGAGACTGAGGCAGCAAGTGAGTGCCATAGTCAAACTGGCCAAAAGGATTCTCTTATCTATTGCAGATCTTATGTCAAAGGAAAGACAAAGTACAGCTGTGCAAGTTGCACTTACCACAACAGTAGATGTTTGAATTCCTCACTGTTGCAGTAGCATTTTGGTTACATGGGTTGTATCCTGCCTAGGATACAACAACAAGCCAGCTTCTCAAAGTTCTGTCTCTCTCCCACACCTTCACTCTGACTACTGATTGGATTGGTCAGATCACTGGAGGGAAATTAGCAGTCATAGTGAAGAAATATTCAGAACATTCTTGCCCATATAAAGATAAAGAACTTACTCATCCTGAACCACTAAAGATATGAAAAAAAAACATGGTATATCCTAACAGCTAACAATATAAGAAATAAGGGGGGTGGTGAGTGGGTGCAACTCTGCAGCAGTGTGGAATGTGAACATCTAGTGTTATGGTAAGTGCAACTTACACAGATGTACTATGTTCAACATTCTTACTACTGCAGTACCCTTTTGATATAGGATGCTTATCAAAGTCTATCCAACCTGGGAGGAAGAAGGATAGGGATCAAGTAGCAATGGGAAAAATGGGAAGAAGATAGACGTTCGAGACCCACTAACCCTTTTTCTGGGGTGGGTAGAAAGATTTCCCTAGCAGTCAATGCAGAACACAAATTACTTTTTGATGAACTGGAAAAGCTTATGTGGAAAGAAACTTCGGTGCATTATAACATCTGTGGGCTACAAAAATATGTGGAGACGGAGACTACACCTAGAGGTTTGAGAGTCTTTAAGGATCCCTCTAGTCCTTTTGACTTGAGTGTGGACACAGATATTTCTTTCCACAAAAGGTGGGTACATGCTGCCCACAAGTGTGTGAGTGAATGGCTCCAGATATTGATAGAACGTGACCAGATTAAACATAAGGAACTGTGTTCTAACATAAAGAAACTCTGTACTGATTTAACCAATGTGGTTCCTGTGTCCGTATTTGATGAATTTCTTAAACAAACAAATGGAAAATTAAAAGAATATGAAGTGACTTTGCTTAACAGAAAGAAAGGGAAACTTGTGAGGGATATTCGTGATTATGAATCCAACAAAGCGTTCATGTCAAGGACTGAACGCTTCAAGCGCCGCAAGCAGGTTAGGTTTTGCCCTGATGACGCCGGAAATCAAGCCTTCAACTCCTCGGCTTCGGAAGGAGGTTATACCTCTCATGAAGAAGACTGGAATGATGGTGACTTTCCTGCACTTCCAACAGCTGAGCAAAGGGACAGATTTTACCATACTTTTCGGGGAAATTTGTCCTCGTCATCGATTCCTCCAACCCAGGGACAGAAACGGACCTGGGAACAGTTTTCCAACCAAGGTGGGCAACGCTTTGGACAGAGGGGGTCAAAACGGGGAAGACGGTAATGTTTGTTCTACACAGCAGAGTAATGGAATGTTAAATGTTACAGACTATGTAGTTAATCTTTCTAACTACAATTTTAGTGACATAGAAATGTCTGTATTAAATAAGGGACTTAAATTTGTCCCTACAGTGGTTACTCGTTTACATGATATTAAAAGTGATGTGTTTGTTTTTTCTAGAAAATTGCACTTAAAATATTTTTTTAGTAAGAATGTTTTCTCTGCTTCAGAAATAGAAAAAGAGAGTTTAGATAGCTCTATGGATAGTTTTTATTCATGTGCTTCAGAAAATGATGATAATAATGCATATTGTATGTTTGATACTTCTAATGTTCCTTCATACAGTACTTTTATGTCTGATTCTCTTAATACTGATGTATGCCAATTTGTTAACTTGGTAAATCATTTTTCTGAGTTAGAATTCAAGCAATTTATGAGTAATAGGTCTAATATAGTTTATAATATGTCTATTCAAGAATGGAAAGCATTGCTAACTCTGAGTAAGAAACATGATATTGTTTTCAAACCCTCTGACAAAGGCAACAAACTGGTTGTCATGGGTTTTAATGATTATATGGAAATGTGTATGCAACATCTTGGTGACAGCAATACGTATAGAGCTGTGGAAACTGAAAACTTTTTTTCAGCTATTCGTGATTATAAGGAGCTAATTAATAAGGGGTTAAGACTTGGCTATTTTTGCCAGTCAGATGTTAAAAAAAAGTTTCAGACAACAGGCTGTAAAATGGCCTTATTTTACTGCCTACCTAAAATTCATAAGAATCTACATAAACCCCCTGGGAGACCCATAGTCTCTGGGTCTAAGTATTTTCTTCATAATTTAGGTGTATTTTTGCATCACTTTTTGTATCCCTATGTCATTAGGTTGCCTTCCTATATAAGTGATGTCTTTGACTTTCTGGCTAAAATAAAAGATGTCAAAGTAAATAGGAATATGGTTTGGGTCAGCATTGATGTAAAAAGTTTGTATACTAGCATTGGACATGAGTATGGATTGGAAGCCCTTCGGTTTTTCCTTGGCAACTCTCCTGCTTCAGAATATGTTATGGAAATGGTTTATTTTTGTTTGACACATAATTTTTTGAATTTAATAATGTTATATATCATCAGTTACAGGGCACGGCTATGGGGGCTTCATTTGCCCCATGTATGCAAATCTTTTATGGGTTTTTGAATCAAATATTATTTATAAGCATAGATTTTTCAGGAACATGTTATTTATTATTTCAGATATGTTGATGATTTAATATTTTTGGTAGACAGTGACAAAGATACAATTATTGAATTTTTAATGAAATTAATGTTAATAAATTTCATATCAAATTTGATGGCCTTAATATTGGTCACACTATCCCTTTTTAGATATAGTATTGGATATTTCAGATGGTGAGAATATCATTACCGTCCTAATAAAAAAATTGAAGGGACTTGCCAGTATTTACATGCAAATAGTGGCCATCCTTTACATGTTATTGAGGCTCTACCTTATGGTGAAATGCTACGTATTTCCAAGTTATGTAATAGATCTGATGTATTTCATGAAGAAATGTGCCTTTTGGTGCAATCTTTTTCTACTAGAGGCTATGGCACAAATATTTTGGATAAGAGCTTCTTAAGATTGTGTACAGGTGTTAAACCCAGATATATAAAATCTATTCAACAAAGGGGTGTAATACAATACAACATGACAGCTCAGGTTCTACTAAAGAAAATATTTATTTTGTTACTACTTATGGTAGTTTTACAAAACAGTTCCTTGATATTGTCAGCCAATATTGGCTTTATTTTTGTTCACTTAGAAATGTTCAACAATGGCTTGATGTAAATATGAAGTTTTCTTACCGTAAAGGCAAGAATATAAAAGATTTTCTTGTAAGATCAAAGATTAAGATGCCTGCATCACAAATATACATGGAACCTGCTAAAATTGGGACTTTTCCCTGTGGGAGATGTAAGGTTTGTAAACATATTGTATCCAATTTTAATTTTATTAATAATGTTAAATTTGACAGTTGGGGTACATTTAGTTGCAATTCTGAGAGTGTCATTTATGCTCTAAAGTGCCCATGTAACAAATTTTACATCGGGGAAACAAAGAGGCCTTTTAAAATAAGGTTCTTGGAGCATTTAAGAGACATCAAAAATGGTAAAGAAGACAGCCCAGTTGCAGCACATTTTTGGAAGCACATGATAAATGTAATGAGGGCTTGAAAGGAACTATTTTAGAACAAGTTTGTGTTTCTATGTACAATGATATTGATGTCAAAACTAGATTAGTGCAGAAAGAAACTGTATATATTTTAAAATTTAAAACCATGTTTCCTTTTGGGCTGAATGAAGAGCTCAACTGGAGAACATTAGTTTGTTGAATTGTTGTACTAATTGATTAATTATGTAATTATCTCATTTGCTATGTATATAAGCTGCTGCTGCATGCAAGTGTTTTATTCTCCTTGAAGGCTTTTGGCCGAGACGTGAGAGAGAAAGATTTTGTGCTTTTAAATAAATCCTGGTGGAACTTGTTCCTGTTGTTTGTTACTTTCTACTTGGTTCCTGTTGTTCCAGCATCAAGTAGCAATGGGCCTGGAAAAGGAATCTAGTTTGTAATGCTTTGAAAAAGTATTACAGATGAACAATCTGCTGCCTCTAGGATGCTTCTAGAGTTAATCCCTTTCCAATATACCACTGTAGATGCCAAAGCTCTAGCAGAATGTGTCTTGATACTGACCAAAACTGATTTACCATTGTGGGTATAACAAAAGGTATTAGCAGAAGACAACCACCTAGAAAGAGTCTATTTTGATATGGGTTGTCCCTTCTTTGTCCCATCACAAGAAATAAACAGCTGACAATCTTTTCTAAAAAACTTAATTCTTGCAAATTAGTACCTGAGCTGCCTAAGTACATTCAAAGTATATAGAATCCTTTCTCCCTGGTTCTGAGGATCTGGATAAAACACAGACAGATTGATGGTTTCATTCAAAGTAAACTCTGAAATAACTTTGGACATAAACAATTGATGTACTCCTAATGAGACACTATCTATAAGGAAAACCAGATAGGGTTCACCCACCATGACAGTGTGCAACTCAGATACTCTTCTTGCACATGTCAGAACAATGAGGAGTACAGTCTTTCATGTGATGAACCTTAAATCCATCTGAGGAGCCAGTTCAAAGGGAGACATAGATAACATTTACAGCACAAAGTTAAGAGTCCAAGAAAGAGCCACCTGTTTTCTAGGAAACCTAAAATGTAAACCCCACTTAAGAAGCTGTTTTACTACAAAGAGAGAGGAAAGGGGAGGATTCATGGGCACACATGCTGAAATGGCTGCAAAATATACATTGACAGAGAAATAACAGAAGCCAGAGGAAAGTAGCTCGCAGAAATATTTAAGAATCAATGCTGCATAATCCCTGATGGAATCTTTGTTATTGGCTAAGAGCCAACTAGAAGAGATGCGACTTTCGGTTATGGTGCTGAGTGGATAGCACTGGCTTTTTAATGTCTCACGCCACCAGGGAGATTAAGTAGATTAAAAGTCGCCCTGAAGTTTGAAATTGCAACCAACAAGATGTTCATTAAATTTAGTAAGCCCTATGATGAAAGGCAGTAAGAAGGCGAGTTATAAATCAAAAGAAAAAAAACAGTTGCAACAGGTACACCACAATGAAGCAATTGCTGAAAACCTCCAGGTGCATCATACAAATAAGAAGTTATGTACTCACCATAACGTTCCATCTGAGTAGGTATCTTCATCTGTCTGCAACCTTTGGGATACGGAACCGATCTCGGATCCGAGCCGGCAACTTCTATCATAGCACAGATCCGAACCCCTAGCTCCTCCCCTTACCCATAATCCCCTGCCTACCCTAACTGACCTCAGATCAAGTTTGCCCCATAGCACAGCTGATAAAAGTGTCCCAAGGGGAACATATGCTAATAACCACAAGAACGATCATTTGGTCAGGGGGAAGGAGGGGGGGATGGTTGCAGACAAATGAAGATAACTACTCAGATGGAACGTTATGGTGAGTACATAACTTCTTAATCTGAAGTAGGGACTTCATTTGTCAGCAACCTTTGGGACAGAGTCCCCAGCTACCTAAATCTTGGGTGGCCTTCATGGAAGGATATTCCGGAGCACCGCAGAGCCAAAGGACGCCCTACCACGGGAGACAACATCTATTTTATAGTGGCTGATAAAGGTGTGAGATGAAGCCCAAGTGGCTGCGGAACAAATGTCATCCAGTGGAACCCTAGCTTGAAAGGCTGCAGATGTGGCAACGGCCCTGGTAGAATGAGCATGGACTCTTTGAGGTGCAGGCATTCCCGAGCTCTGATATGCTAAAAGAATACAACTCGAGATCCATCGAGAGAGAGAAACTTTAGAAGCTGACTTTCCGAAATTACTTTTGGCAAAGGAGATAAACAACTGATCGGATTGCCTATGATCAGCAGTTCTATAGATATAAAAATGTCGTTGTCTGTGTACGTCTAAGGAATGTAGCTTGTATTCGCCTTTGTTTTGAAAGTTGGGGAAAAACACTGGAAGATTGATAGATTGATTGATGTTCGCTTCTGAAGATACCTTAGGTAGAAAGGACGGATTGATCCTGAGGAAAACCCTATCCGGGTGAAAGACCAGATATGGTGGTTTGACACAGAGAGCTTGCAATTCCGATACTCTTTTGGCTGAAGTTATGGCCACCAAAAAGGCTGTCTTCCAAGAGAGAAATCTGAGATCAACCGTGGCCGCCGGTTCGAATGGGGAACCAGTCAAGGCCTGCAAGACTAAGGATAAATCCCATGGAGGTACCACCTCTTTGACTGGAGGCCTAAGGAGGAAGGTACCCTTGAGGAAGGTCTTACATAGTTTGGAAGTGATAAGAGGGCCAGACTCTTGCCCCACGTGATAGTATGAGATTGCTGCCAGTTGTACCTTGACTGTGGAAGAACTAGCCCCCTGGTGAAAGAGAGAGGTTAGAAAATCTAGAGCCGACGCTATCGGTGCTGTAAAAGGGTCTAAACGACGGTGTTCTGCCCAAATGGTGAAGCGTTTCCACTTACTTCGATAAACCTTCCTGGTGGAAGGCTTGTGAGCTGCTGCAAGAATGGCTTTGACAGGTGATGAGATCCCGGGAGTCCTTATGAGGAGTGGAACTGGAGCAACCAAGCCGTCAGCTTGAGGTTGACCAGGTTCGGAGTCGGAAGATCGAGAGGGTGAGAAATGAGATCCGGAATGGGATCCAGAATCCATGGTGGATACACTAGGTGAGACCATAGGTAAGGGAACCACGTCTGACGAGGCCAGAATGGGGCAATGAGGATCATCTTGCTCCCCAGCTGCCTGGCTTTCTGTAATAATTTCAACATAAGGGGAAGAGGAGGGTAAGAATAAAGCAGACCGGGAGGCCAAACATGAACTAGAGAGTCTCTCGGGGACTCCCCCGGAGGGGGGATCAGAGCGAAGTAATTGTTGCATTTGGTGTTTGAAGGAGAGGCAAAAAGATTGCAACAAGGTTGCCCCCATCGGGCAAATACTTGCTCTGCAACTCGATGGTTGAGAGACCATTCGTAAGGAGTCAGGATAGTACGACTGAGCCTGTCCGCTAGAATGTTGGACCGTCCCAGAATGTACATTGCTATGAGAAAGCAGTTGGTGGAAATCGCCCATTCCCACACTCTCATGGCCTCACGGCAAAGAGGGTAAGACCTGGTTCCCCCCTGTTTGTTGATGTAGCAGACAACCGTCATGTTGTCTGTCTGTACTGCAATCGTCCCTACCGGAAGAGAGTTGTGTAGTGCTTGCAACGTCAAAAGCACCACCCTCATCTCTAGGACGTTGATATGCAAAGAGGTCTCTATGTCGTTCCACGTGCCTTGGACTGTCCTGCCTGAAAAAAGCCCCCCACCCCAGGCGAGAAGTGTCCGTGGTCACTGTGTTGACTGGCGGAGGTAGTGAGAAGGGACGTCCCGTGTGGAGATTGGGAGACTGCAGCCACCACAGGAGCGATCTTCTGCAAACCTTGCTTAAGGAAATGGGGTGAGACAGGGGGTTGCGAGACAGGGACCATTGTACAACATCAGGTTCTGAAGCCGATCTGGAGTCAAGAACGCAAGCATCTGTCTGGAATCCAGTCTCGCCCCTATAAAATCCAGCACCTGTGTAGGGATGAGAGAGGATTTGGTCATGTTGATGGTTAATCCTAATAGTGGAGCCAGACTGAGGAAATAATCCCTGCATGAACAAAGTAGATGCCTTGTTGAGGCCGTAAGGAGCCAGTCGTCCAGGTATGGAAAGACCTGAATTCCCTGGAGTCTCAGGTGGGCCGCTATTATCACTAGGACCTTGGTGAACACCCTGGGGGCTGAGGTGAGACCGAAGGGGAGGACCCTGAATTGAAAGTGACTGGCTCCCAGCCGGAAGCGGAGAAACCTCCTGGAACGCCTGTCCACTAGAATGTAATAGTACGCATCCTTGAGGTCTATGGACCACATCCAGTCGTCCTCCCGCAATAAGGGGAGGACGGATTGCAACATGACCATTCGGAACTTTTCTTTGGGTACCACCAGGTTTAGGAGAGAGAGGTCGAGGATGGACCTCAAGTCCCCCGTCTTTTTTGGCACCAGAAAGAACCTGGAGTAAAACCCTGATCCGACTTGATCTGGGGGGATGGGCTGGATGGCTCTTTTTTGCAGAAGCTGCTGAATTTCTGCAGCAGCCGCCTCCCTCTGACTGGGTGGAACGTCGGAGAGGCTTCTGATTCTGGGGTTTACTATAAAGGGAATTTGGTAACCTCTGGATATAATACGAAGCATCCAGCGATCCGTTGTTATGGACTCCCACATTGCTAGGTGCCTCGAAAAACGCCCCCCGACTGTCTCCAGAGTGGAGCAGTCGGGTAACCCCTCAGGGGTTCTGCGTGGGCCTCTCAGAGAACGGTTCTCTGGACCCAAAATGGGGCCCCCTCCGCCTCTGGGGCGGCGTCCTCCCTGTCCTCCTCTGCCACGAGAGGACTGGTTGTCCTGAGCAGACTGGGATTGATGCGATTTTCGGAACCACATCTTCTTCTGACCCTTTTGGTTCTTGAAAAAGGACCTCTGGGGTGCAGAGAAGCAGACTCTGACGGCAGACAAGGTCTTCCCGTCTTTCTCGCTCTGGACAAGAGTGTCGCAAACGGTTTTGCTGAACAGTGCAGAACCATCAAAAGGGGCATTCGCGAATGACGCTTTAAAGGGTTCCGAGAAGTCACAGTGACGGAGCCAGGCCTGTCTCCTCATGACAAGCCCGACTCCGCCTGCTCTAGCGGCTCCCTCCGTAGCATGAGGCAACAGCCACATAGAGGTGTTAGAGATAGAGCGGAGGGTGGCCATTCGGGAGAAGTACAGATCCTTGTCTCCCTCCGACATGGACCCTGGGGGGGGGAAGCAGCGTATTCCTTAATTAGATCCCGCTGCATCCGAATAACGTGTGCCATGTAGTTCAAGGCCCTCATAGAGAAGGTCGCTGAACTGAAGGCCCGCTTCCCAAGACGGTCCATCGAGCGAGACTCCTTGCTCGGAGGATGAACCGTGGGGCTCTCCTGAGCCAACTCTTTCTTGGTGGCTGCAGCCACCAACATGACATCCATAGGGGGACCTCTGCTCCAGTGTGATCTCTCTGCAGGGGTGCTCAAAATTTTGTCCGGACGCTTGGGGATTGGCTCTACGGTGTCCGGTTCCTTCCAAGCCCTAGAGGATATGAGATCCACCAGGGGGTCGGGTGGAGGGGACACCCAAGAGGTAGATGTTCCTGCCTCAAACGCCTCAAGGAATACGGACTCATCCGAGGAAGCCTTAGCGGCAGACCACCCACCCCTGATTTTGAGCATTTCCATGATGTCTCCAAAGGAGACATCCTCGGGGGAGTCTATGTGCCTCCTTTTGCACATTGCCTTGTGAGGAATCTCCTCGGGGGGGGGGGGGGGGGGCTGTCCGAGGAGTCCTCACGGACTGTATCTTGTTCCACTGGAACTCCTAGAGGCGCTGAGGCAGGCTGCCCCGAGGGCCGGATGAGGGAAGCCAGGACCAGATGAGAAGGAGTGTGGGAGGGAGCCGAAGCCAGGACCGGAAGCCTGGAAGCACTCAACAGTGCCCTCTCCACCGCAGTGAAAGCCGAGGGGGAGCCGCTCTCTGACGGACCCGAGATCCGACTCCCACTCGGATCCGAAGCGGGGATTGGACCCGGAGCCGAGAACGTCAGATCCGAAAGACCAGTGTGCTCCGACCGGGACGGAGCCGAAAGCACACCGAATACCTCGGATCCGAAGCTCGGCCCATGGCTCCGAGAGGTCGGGTCCGACAAACTCGAGGGAGCCATCAGAGCCGACGTGCCCAGCACGGTCGGCTCCGACCTACCCCCGGATCCAACGTGGCTCGGCTCCGAGCGCTCCGAACTCGGAATGCGGGTCGGAGAAGGAGCAATAGGGGCAAAAAAAGGGGTTGGGCTCCCCCCCGGAGGGGGGGAGGCAAGAGCACTCCCATCTGCATCTGGGCCTGGATGAATCTTCTCATCATCCAGTCCATGTCCGCATTCGACATGCTAAAAGTGGACCTCGAAGAGGCCACTGAGGCAGACCTGGAGTGTTGCCTCGATGACCTTGACGGGGACTGGATCACCTCCTCCTCGGGTCCCGGGGAGAAACAAGGGGATCGGATCCGAGGAGGAGGAGATCGAGAAGACCTGGACGGAGAAGCCCTCTTGGCGGGTGGGGCCGATGAAGAGTCCTCGGTCCGCCGCTTAAGGTGCTTCTCCCGCCGCTTCTCTTTCCTGGACTCCCTATCCTCCGGAGCCGAAGCGGGAGGTTGAGTCCCGGTCGGAGGAAGGGAGGCAGGAGTGACCGCTACCGGGGGGTAGTGGGCACAGAAGCACCGGAGGCCGAAGCTGAGTCTGGGGGTAAAAGGCCCGCCAGAACTAGCTTCGACCTTCGATCCTTGAGTGCCCTGGGGTTGAACGCCTCGCAAATCGTGCAACCCGAAGAGAGGTGTTCAACCCCAAGGCACCTAACGCACCAAGTGTGGCCATCAGCCGGTGAAAGCTTGTGACCACACTCGGTGCATTTCGAAAAAATGGCTTTAGGGGCCTCCGACATTACTAAAGTAAAGCACACTCACTAGGCCCCTAACACTCAAGTCACACACACATGCTACGACCAGCGGGGGAGGGAGAAATATTTTAAATTAAATTTAAGCTGAAAAGCTAAAATAATAAATTTAGTGTTAAGGGTAAACCTACCACGCACACACAATCACTCAATCAGAAAAGAAGAAAGAAAAAATTTTTTTCTTACAAAAACGCCAAGAGCTCTGGAATCTAGCTGTTGCTTGAAGAGCAGCAAACTAGATCTGGGGTCAGTTAGGGTAGGCAGGGGATTATGGGTAAGGGGAGGAGCTAGGAGCTCGGATCTATGCTATGACAGAAGTTGCCGGCTCGGATCCGAGATCGGATCCATATCCCAAAGGTTGCTGACAAATGAAGTCCCTACTTCAGATTAGTAGTTCTCAACTGCCTACAGTTGATATGTTTGAGATGTAAGAGAAGTTGGACAAAGTTTATAATGAAATTAAAAACTGAGTGACCCTTGGGTGGATTATTTGTAAAAAAACAGACCAGAGACTAAATGACATAGCGACAGCCTTATCTGATCATTCGGACCACATGGACAAACTGAGAAGGTGAACACACATCGCAGTTAGCAGAACTAGAAGTTGCAAAGGAACAGGTCAAAGAAAAACTTACAGAGATGGAACATCAAAACTGATGAGAAAATCTGCATTTTACCAACACTCCATTGGGATCTGAAGGAAAAGATTGCTTGGCATTTATGACAGAACACCTGTACAGACTCTTAAACTCAGAGACATCCAGAGCCAGCTTTAGCAATTGCAGGGCCCAGTTTGGGTCATTTCATTAAGGCCCCTCAACTGGCCCACTTCCACTTTTCACCCCCAACCTTCCCTCCATCTTGGCTTCCGTGACTTCATATCAGGTGTCAGAAATATATGCTGCAACTGTGTATTAAAAAAAAAATAAAACAATTTGTTTATTTATTAGCTTATATTTTGCCATCAATCATGTTAAAACAAGTAAATGACTAAACTCCTGGTTTACTTCCAGAACCAACATCTCCTGTAGTTCCCCTCTGACGGTTTGCTTATCTCATTCAGGCAAACTACAAGGGGCATGGGCCACTGCGGCCACATGTCTGCACATTACTTCAGCATTTGAGTGCACCATGGCTTACCAGCATACATGTTCCTAAACTCCTTTAGTAGAAGATAGTTATACACTTTCTCTTGTCCTCCAACACACACGCATTTCTTTTGTTATTCTTTTCTATATCACTGCTTTTCCATTTTCCACTTATTTGACACTTACCATGCTCAACAATAGTACGCATTGTAAAACTTTGTTCTTTTCATATTCTTTTTATATTACCTTCTTCATAGTAACATTATACTATATGATGTTATGACAGTCTACAGGTACTCTTCTTGGTGATTTACTGACAGAATTCTTGTATCACATCTACTTATGATAGAGTTCATTTATGCTTCGTCATCCTGACATAACTATTTACATACTTGATCTTACATTGTGACTGTTGCACTGATATTGATTAAAATTTATTGTGTATTTGATTGGTTTTCTACCATGTTGTGTGAAAATGGTCTAAGTGGATCAGTGCTCTACCTTGATTAACAAATTTTAAATAAATAAATGAAATAAAAAATATCTTTGTAATTCAAATACTTTATATACTCCACCATCTTTGGGAGGTGCTGTAGTCAGTACCAAGCAAACTGTGCTACTAGAAAGCAGGGTCATTTTGAAACATGAGGCCTGGTAAAATCTTCTGATTCATCACAATCCCCAATTCTCACCTGCCATGTCCAATACTCTAGGATGCCTGGAAGTACTAGACAAATGAGTCAGTGAGGGCTACACCTAATGGTTGCAGGAAGACTGGGGTTCCAAAAAAACCAAGAAAAAATGTAAATTCCATTATTCTTTCTATATAATTAATATAACTATATTATTATAATATAATAGTTATATTATTATACCTGTCTGGCCTAGAAGATTAAGGAGCTGTTAACAAGCTGTTTCCTGTTGTACAGTGGTGCAAGGTTTGAGTCCCTCAGCCTCCACTGCCTAAATGTGTGACTGTGAGCAAGGCTCTTGGGCTGAGTCCGAAAAAGATCAAGGAGATTAGTACCCTACCCCGAAAAACAAATAAAAATGAAATAAAATATCAATTCTTACCTCATATTAGCCCTTTCTTCCTTCATGGGCATCTTCAAGTCATCTTGCTCTGAACAGCTGGAGTTCCTTACCTGGCTAATTCTCATACCTCTTTATAATGTGCTTCCACAAAACCACATAAAACTGTTGAACTTCCACAGAATGCCCAACAGTAATATTAATAATCTCAGTACTCTCCTTACAAATGGCATTGCTGAAACACTACCACACTTGCAAGTATTACTGAATGTTTATGTGTATTTATATGATTATTTGTTAAACTGAGTAAGTGGGCTAATACATGCAGATCTTTTCCAGCATTATTACAAGTCACAAAGAAAAAAAAAAGGAATCTACTACCATAACGGTCCATCTGTGTTGTCCATTTTCATTCTTCATCAACAGATGGGATCGGATCCAATCCTCGTATCCAACACGGCCATTACTAAAGCTCATGGCAACCAAAAACTCTTGAGCTTCTCCCTTACCCATAATGCACCAACTCCAAGTTACCTCAGTTATTGTTTGCTGACTTTTATCAGAAAAGAATTATTTAACATGTGTAAATATAGGAGATGTAAAATTGCATGTGTTTAGTACAGGAAGAAACTATATCTGAAGCTCAATATCAAGGACAATGAGGTCCCTCTAACAGCTCATTCTTCCAGAAGTTTGTGACAATAAAGGATGGGAGTTGGTGGGTGGGAAGTTGAGGAAGAATGAAAATGAACAACACAGATGGAATGTTATGGTAGGTACCTAACTTCTTTATCTGATCTTGTTAATTTTCATTCTACCCTCAACTGATGGGACAGTATGATGGGACAGAATCCCCAGGTACCTATAATCCCAGGTGGACTCTAATGAAGGATATTTCTGAGCACACTTAAACCTGATCCAGTTTGTAATAAGTAATAAAAGTATGGGGAGTAGCCCAAGTTGCTGCTGCACATATGTCATCCATGGATGCTCTGGAAAGAAAAATTGAAGAAGTTGCCATGGACCTAGTTGAATGAGCTCATACCGGTTGTGGTAAGGTAATACCCAGCTTGCTAAAGACAAATGAAATATAATCAGTTACCCATCTGGCTAAAGTTACTTTTGCGACTGGTTTGCCCAGTTTCAATTCTGCAAAGGAAACAAATAACTGGTTTGTTTTTCTGATGTCTTTTGTTCTATGCGGGTAAAAACGTAATTCTCTATGAACATCCAATAAATGTAAAAAGACGTTATGTACCTACCATAACGTTCCATGTTAGTTGTCTTCATCTCGCCTTCCTTCTTCCTGTTTGGGTTCAGAGCCGATCCTCGGCTCCGACTCGGCTATCTTCAATAGCTCGAGAGCTGTTTACTGGCTCGAGGCTACCCCTTATCCCATGATGCCTAGCGAAAGCTACCTAGATCTCGTTTGTAACAGCTAATCCCAGACATAAGTTGAGAAAACCAGTTATCTAAGAACTGGTTGTTCAATATATCTAATTATAGAATAGGTTATGAAAAAAAAACCTGGCCAGGAGAGCAATAAGGAAAAAAATTCCCAGCCAGTGAAAACCAGAACTCCTCTCAGTCCACTAGGACAGGGGAAGTAGGGAGGGATGCAAGAAGGAAGGCGAGATGAAGACAACTAACATGGAACGTTATGGTAGGTACATAACTTCTTTATGTTAAGTTGTCTATCTCGCCTTCGTTCTTGCTGTTTGGGACAGCGTCCCTAGCATCTAGCATCCTGGGTGGCTCATTGGAACAGACTCTTCAGAACAGTGGAACCAAAGTCAGCTCTGCTCCGGGAGACCATATCCACCTTGTAATGAGATATAAAGGTATGAGGATTTGCCCACGTGGCAACTGCACAGATTGAATCTATGGGCAACCTAGACTGAAAAGCTATGGAGGTGGCTAATGCCCTGGTAGAATGACCTTTTGGTTTAGCTGGTAACTTTTCTATTTTGTAACTGGTAAATAAAGGTAATAGTATTAGATAACCATCTGGATAAGGTCACCTTGGACACTGGGAGGCCTTGTTTGTTGAGGGCATAAGAGAGAAATAACTGGTCTGACTTCCTTAGTTCTTTAGTTCTATGAAGGTAAAAACGCAATTGTCTATGAACATCCAGTTGGTGGAGCTTGTATTCTGCCTTGTTACTGTGATTGGGAAAGAACACTGAGAGATCTATGGATTGATTTAAATTGTTCTCTGAGCAAACTTTAGGAAGAAAGGATGGACTGGTCCTCAGAGAAACTCTGTCCTTGTGAAACACCAGGTAAGGAGGGCGAACACATAGTGTTTGAAGTTCTGAGACATGCCCAGCTGAAGTGATAGCAACCAGAAAAAGTGTCTTCCAAGACAGAAACTTAAAGGAACACGATGCTGCCGGTTCAAAAGAAGGCAAAATTAAGGAAGTTAAGACTAAATTAAGATCCCAGGGAGGAGGGGGATCTCTCACTGGAGGTCTAAGAAGAGATGTTCCTCTCAAAAATGCCTTACAGAGCTTATGAGACATGATGTTAGAATTCAATAATCAGATATGAAAATTTGAAATGGCTGCTAACTGTACTCTAATAGTAGCAGAAACGGCACCGGACTGAAAAAGTTGTGATAGAAATTCAAGAATTTCATGGACTGGGGCTGAGAAAGGATCCACATTCCTAGACTCTGCCCAGCAAGAAAACCGTTTCCATTTACTAGCATATGTTTTTCTCGTAGTAGACTTATCTGAGGAAACGATAATATCACGGACTGCTGGGGGAGATACCGGGAAGCCTGGCTAAGGTTGGAATTGGAGTAACCAAGCTGTAAGCTGGAGTGTTTGGAGGGATTGATGCAACCCGCCTGATTGATGAATCAGAAGACCTGGAATCGGTTCCAGAATTCAGGGCTGATCGACAAGGTAGGGGTGCAGGAACAGAAACCATATCTGATGAGGCCAATAAGGGGCCATGAGGATCATTTTGCAACTCAACGATTTTGCTTTCTGTATGTGTCTTGGTATGAGAGGAAACGGGGGGAAAAGCATAAAGGAGTCCCTGAGGCCATTCGTGGACTAGAGCGTCTCTGGGTATGTGACCTGGAAGCAGAAGAAGGGAGAAGTAGTTGCTGCATTTGCTGTTGAGAGGAGTGGCAAACAGATTGCAGCAAGGCTGTCCCCATTTGCGGAAGATAAGATCCGCAACTTCCTGATTCAGAGACCACTCGTAAGGCATGAGAATAGCTCTGCTGAGCCTGCCCGCTATGACGTTGGATCTCCCAGGGATGTGCGTCGCAATCAGAAAACGTTGGGAGGAAATCGCCCATTGCCACAGTCTGAGTGCCTCTCGACAGAGGGGGTAGGACCTGGTTCTGCTCTGTTTGTTGATGTACCACACCACTGACATGTTGTCTGTTTGAATTGCAATGGTCCCAGAAGGAAGAGAGTCTTAAAGGGCTTGCAACGCTAGAAGCACGGCTCTCATTTCTAGGACATTGATATGCAGATGCTACTCGTGAGGTTGTCAAGTGCCTTGGACTGTCCTGTCCAGGTAATGTCCCCCCCCCACCCTATCAGGGAGGCGTCCATGGTCACTGTGGCTACCGGTGGAGGCTGTATGAAAGGTCTGCCCTGAGACACTAGTGGGGAGTCCATCCACCAAGACAGGTGCCTTTTGCATGTTTCTGTAATCAGGATGATACGAGACATGGGAAGCTCCTGAAAGGACCACTGTGTGAAAAGAAGCCACAGAAGAAGTCTCATGTGGAAACGTGCTAATGGAACTAGAAGAATGGCAGCTGCCATGGAGCCCAGAGCTTGAAGGACATATCTGACTTGAATCCTTTTGCTCTGCATTAGGATTAACACTTGTTGACGAATTGTGGAAACTCTTTCCAGTGGTAATCTTGCAAACATCTCCCTTGTGTTTAATTCTGCTCCTATGTAAGTGATAGACTGACAGGGCAACAAGGCAGACTTTTCAAAATTTATTGTGATGCCTAGTTGAGTGCATGATGTGATTGTATAATCCCGCGCTTGTAAGAGTTGATGCCTGGTGGTAGCAGTGAGGAGCCAGTCGTCTAGATATGGAAACACCTGGAATCCTTGATGC
Source organism: Protopterus annectens (assembly GCF_019279795.1). Lineage (NCBI taxonomy): Eukaryota > Metazoa > Chordata > Ceratodontiformes > Protopteridae > Protopterus > Protopterus annectens. Next base: position 913,920,862 of record NC_056743.1, on the reverse strand, counting down.
CTCAGGTGAGCCGTGACCACTGCCATACACTTGGTGAAGACCCTGGGGGCTGAGGTGAGACCAAAGGGCAGAGCTCTGAACTGGTAATGACTGGCTCCTACCTGGAAGCGAAGAAATCTCCTGGAGCGCCTGTCCATCTTGATATGGTAGCACGCGTCCTGAAGATCTATCGAGCACATCCAATTGTCCTGACCCAGAAAGGGTAGAATGGACTGTAGCATGACCATCCGAAACTTTTCTTTTTGTACAGATTTGTTTAGTCTGCTGAGATCCAGAATCGGTCTCCAGTCCCCTGGCTTTTTTGGTACCAAAAAAAATCTTGAGTAAGTTCTGGATCCGAGCTGGTCTGCCAGGACTTCCTGAATTGTTCTTTTTTCTAGCAGTTTTGAAACTTCTATGACTGCTTGCTCCCTCAGATTGGATGGAACATCTGGAAGGGCCTTTTTTGACTGTAAGGGGGGATTGATGGAAGGGAATTTTGTAACCTCCAGATATAATGGATAGTACCCATCTGTCTTATGTTAAATTTTGTCAGGCTTTTGGGTACAGAGAAAGTCTTCCCCCGACTGCCTCCAGAGGTGGGCAGCCAGGCAGCCCTTCAGGGATGCTGGAAGGGCTTGCCAGAGAAGGATTCTCTGTCACCCTGGTTCTGCGGACCCGCTCTGCCACGAGGGTGGCGTCTGTTATTGTTGTTTCCCCCTCTGCCTCTGGAGGAAAAATCACCATGTGTGTCAGGCAAGGATCTCTGGGATTTTCGGAACCACATCTTCCCACTCTTCTGACCTTTGGGATAAGGTCTAGAGGGAGAGGAATAACGGACTCCCACGGCAGAGAGAGTCTTGCCTTCTTGCTCACACCTGGTCAGCATGTCTTTCACCTGAGACCCAAAGAGAAAGGAGCCATCAAAGAGAGTATTGGTGAAGGATGCTTGAAAGGGTCCCGCAAACTGACACAGCCGCATACAAGCATGTCTCCTGAGGGCCACACATGTGCCAGCGGCTCTGCTCGCTCCATCGGCTGCATAGGAAATCAGCCTCATGGAGGAGTTGACTATAGAATTAAGAGTCGCCAGGTGGGAAGCTACTTTGGCGTGTACTCCCTCAGCTGTAGGATCTTGAAGGGCATCTCCAAGCTCTTTCAGGAGATCCCTTTGAAGTCAAGTAAAATGACTTAGATAGTTCAGTGGCCTCATCGAGAAGGTCGCTGAAGCAAACATTCGCTTTCCGTATCTGTCCATTGTCTGAGACTCTTTGTTAGGGGGATGAACAGATGAAGAGGTTTCTGCTAACTCTTTCTTGGTGGCTGCTGCTACCACCATGGCATCAATGGGCACATCTTTGGAAAGGAATTGCTTATCCTGGGGGGCTGTAATAAACTTGTTAGGTCTCCTCGGAGTTGGTTTCACAATGTCTGGAGCTGACCAAGCCTTTCGAGCCACCACAGACATGAGTGGGTCGAAAGGAGGAGAAACCCAGAAGGTGGAAGGTTGGGAACCGAATGTGTCCAGGAGAATAGACTCATCCTCGTTAGGGGCTAGTGAAGTCCAGTTCCCCCTCTGCCTAAGCATTTCAAGGATGTCTAAAAAGGAAACATCATCAGAGGAGGACCTCGGTGACCCTTCCGATTCATCTAAGTCTGTATCTGAAGTGACAGACTCAGAGGAGTCAATGTGCTTCCTCTTGCACTTTTTCTTCCGAGGGGGCTCCTCTGAGTGATCAGAGGAGGCCTAGGAAGAAGAGGGAACACCCAGTGGGGTGTCCTGAGGCATAAGTTCCCTAGGCTTGGGGTCTGGAGAAGGAGCAGAAGTTGACACAGACACTATGGGGAACAGAGCCGATGGAGCTGGTAGTGGAGCTGTTTCGGGGGACAGCACACTCCACATGAACTCGAAGGCATCCCGACCTCACGGCAGAGAAGCTCCGGTTCCGAAGAAATAGGAATCTTTCTCCACACCGAGGGCGACGGCTCTGAGGCTGATGCTGGAGCCGAGCTCACCTGCGCCAAAGCTTCGAGGGGGAGAACGGGGTCAGACATGGGTCCGATGCCACTCCCCCCGAAATGGACAAGAGAGCCCTGGCATCCAGATTTCTCGATAGAAGGAACAATCGAGGTAATCAGAGCCGAAGGAGAGCTGGTGATTGGAGCCGATGGTTCCACTGCCCACACACCAACGAATTCCCGCTCCGAACTCAATGGAGTCAGAGGAGGAATGGAAATAGAGGCAGTTGGAGCCGATACCTGTTGAGGTGGGCTGGACAGTAATTTATCTAGTGCCTGTGACTTAAGCAACCTTCTTACTACTCTCTCCACATCATGATCCGAAAACCTAGAGGATCGAGAGGAGTGTGAAGAATGGTGGCGACGTTCGCTTTGTAATAATGGTGACCGAGGCGCCAAGTGAATGGACTCTAAGGAAGGGGACCTCAGTCCTTTATGGCTCTGTGATGGCTCCGAAACATCTGATGGAGCCGACAGAGGAGTTATCTTGTCGGTGCCAGCCGAAACCGACATACTTGGTTGTTCCAGTACAGGAGACGGCTCCGAAGGTGGAGCTGACGGTTTGGCAGATTTGGGGGATTTCACTGGCTGGAAACTGTTTGCCGGTGAATCCTGAGGCTTCAATAAACCCTGAAGGATTAATTTGTTTTTGCACTCCTGCAGGACCCTTGAACTAAAGGCGTGGCAAATAGAACAAGAGTCCTGCAGGTGAACAGCGCCCAAACAATTAATGCAACTAGTGTGCCCATCTGTCAGAGACATTTTCTGACAGCATGAGTCACACTTTTTGAAATCAGAAACTTTCGTATCCTTGGACATAACTCTGCCACTACACACAATCCAAGTACCACAAAACAGACAGACAAAAAATCTCTACTACTAAACGAACACACAGATTTTTTTTTTTTTTTTACAGTAACAAAAAAGGAAGGGAAGGAGAGCCTCTAAGTTAAATGGCTGTTCTAAGGGAGGGGGAGGGGAGAACTCTCTAATTTAAACGAGTTCTTAAGAAAAAAAGGGACTGTAGAAAGAAGCGATGTCCACAAACAACACCACAAAGAAGAAAACTATAAGGGGTAGTATACTAGTTTTTTTAAGAAGTTTAAGCAAATACAATTATAGAAATATCCAAAAGTATAGAAGCCTGAGCCAGAAACGACACACCTTGTAGCTGAAGTGGCAAACGAGATCTGGATAGCTTTCGCTAGGCATCATGGGAAAATTGGTAGCCTCGAGCCAGTAAACAGATCTCGAGCTACTGAAGATGGCCGAGTCGGAGCCTAGGATCGGCTCCAAACCCAAACAGCAAGAACAAAGGCAAGATAGACAACTTAACATCATGGATTCACCCTTGTTTACAAAATTAGGGAAGAATACTGGCAAATTAATGGATTGATTGAGATTAGATTCTGACACCACCTTGGGAAGGAATAAGAAGTTATGTATCTACCATAACGTTCCATGTTAGTTGTCTTCTTCTCGCCTTCTTTCTTGCTGGCTGGGCTCGGAGCCGATCCTCGGCACCGACTCAGCCATCTTCTAAAAGCTCGAAAGCTATTTACTGGCTCGAGGCCTCCCCATATCCCACAATGCCTGGCGCTAGATCCCCAGATCTCGTTTGGTAGACTTAACTACAGACAAACATAAGGACACCTATCCTAACAGCATATGTTTAGCTAGAGAGCTAAAAGGTTGAGGGAACAAACCAGATAAGGCTCAGCCAGTGAAAAGGAACTCAGAGGGAAACTCTTCTCGGTCTATAAGGATAGGGGGATGGAGGGTGGGATGTAAGAAAGAAGGCGAGAAGAAGACAACTAACATGGAACGTTATGGTAGGTACATAACTTCTTAATGTTAAGTTGTCTATCTCACCTTCATTCTTGCTGGATGGGACAGCGTTCCTAGCACCTCAGTCCTGGGTGGCTCATCGGAACAGACTCTTCAGCACAGTGGAACCAAAATCAACTCTGCTCCTAGAGGCCACATCCAGCTTATAATGAGAAATGAATGTATGGGGAGTGGCCCATGTAGCTGCCGCACTAATGGCTTCCATTGGTAATCTTGCCTGAAACGCTACAAAACCATAGTAGAGTGGCCTTCTGGTTTAGCAGGGAGCTGTTTGTTCCTCAATTGATAACTCAAGGTAATAATAAAAGTCAACCACCTAAATAGAGTTACTTTAGACACTGGTAGACCTTGTTTACCTTCAGCATAGGACAGGAAGAGCTGGTCTGATTTTCTAATTTGTTTAGTCCTATGCAAGTAGAAACGTAAGTGTCTATGAACATCCAACTGATGTAATTTATGTTCAGCTTTGTTGGAATAATTTGGGAAGAAGACCGGAAGATCAATGGACTGATTCAGATTACTCTCAGAAGGTACCTCAGGAAGGAAGGAGGGATTAGTCCTGAGCGAAACTCTGTCATTATGGAAAACTAAATAAGGAGGGCGAACACAAAGGGCCTGGGGTTCTGAAACTCTTATAGCTGAAGTAATTTCCACAAGAAAGAGGGTTTTCCAAGAAAGAAATTTCAAGGAACATGAAGCTGCGGGTTCAAAAGGGGGCAATATTAGGGAAGGTAAGATCAAATTCAGATCCCACGGAGGCGGGGGATCTCTTACTGGGGACCTGAGCAAAGTAGTCCATTTAAGAAAAGGAAGTCCAAAAACTGAAACACCAAAACCATGAAAACCACAAACCAAGGCAGAAAAACAGGAACCGTCACAAAATGTAATCCAATTTTATTCCAAAGACATACAGATCCACCATCGACTTCGACAATAAAAACAGACAGCACAATTTAAAGTTGAGCGCGCTTTCTCCTTGTTACAATAACAAAGCTTCTTCGGAACTAAAATTCTCAACCAACATTTCCTCTTGTGTTAATTACATCTAATTAACTCTGCTATTCATTTTAAAGTAATACATTGCCATACAGGCTTTAATGCTATTACAGAAAAAAATATATTACATGCAAAAAGTGTGGCAGGAATTGTTAGTAAATATTGGCCTATATTGAAAATGAACAACGATATTGGTAACTATATCGGCAATCATCCCACTTTCATTAGAAAAAGAGGAAAGAATTTAAAAGATTTATTTGAGACAAATGAATTGTATAAGACATGGAATTCTAATAGTAAAAAAGGTACATATAAATGTGGTCCTGTCGACAATGTGAATATATTTTACATCAACAAGACATTTACATTCCATCTAGAAAGTACAAGTTGGTTCCATCTAGACATTATAATTGTGGTACAAAAGGTATTGTATACATTGGGATATGCACGGTTTGTAATAGTTTTTTATATAGGTAAATCTAGTCGTACCCTAAGAAAAAGAATTTACAAACATACATATGAAATAAACAAAGGGAAAGAGTCTAATGTGTTCTACAAACATTCATTGACATGCAAAAATATGAATATTAAATTTGCGGTCATTGAGCAGGTAGTGACGGATCCCAGGGGGGGGGGTAACTGGGAATCCAGGGTTGAATACAGGGAGCTATTTTGGCAACTCAAATTGGATGCCAGTAGACCCCCTGGTCTTAACGATAGCATTAGCATACAGAGTGTGTTGAGGTTAAGACAGGCTAAGTTATAATTAGTTTTAGATATGTTCCCTTATGAATTTTTTATTAGTTTCAGTTTAAATTCAATTTAAGATAGACATATATTTGGCTTTTTTAAAAAAAGGGAAGGTGACATTACACTTCTGGGTTTATACAAGACAATTCGTCTTGGTTTAAGACTTACTAAGTATGTTATGTAATTGTATTTTTTATTTTTTATTCATGATATTAGCAATTTCAATATTATAATTATGCTGATTATTTAGGAAAATGTATTACTTAGGGGCAGTGTTTACATTAATTAGTTTACACTTACGTAGATGCACTTTATATAATGCGAGGGGAAAATTTCAAAGTATGTTTTTTAATTTAACATATTTAATTTTTAGATTAGAAAAACTTTTTAACATGTAAATTCATGTATATATTTGCAAACACTTTTTGCATGTAATACATATTTTTCTGTAACAGCATTAAAGCCTGTATGGCAATGTATTACTTTAAAATGAATAGCAGAGTTAATTAGATGTAATTAACACAATGATTGCTATTAATATATAAGAGGAAATGTTGGTTGAGAATTTTATTTCTGAAGAAGCTTTGTTATTGTAACAAGGAGAAAGCGCGCTCAACTTTAAATTGTGCTGTCTGTTTTTATTGTCGTTGAAGTCGATGGTGGATCTGTATGTCTTTGGAATAAAACTGGATTACATTTCGTGACGGTTCCTGTTTTTCTGCCTTGGTTTGTGGTTTTCGTGGTTTTGGTGTTTCACTTTTTGGACTTCCTTGGTTTTGTTGTGGCCATGGCAAAGCGAGCGGAACCGGATGTATTTGTGGATACACCAGTAATTTTGAAAGACCTTATGGGGGATGACAGCACGCCTGTTACGAGAAAAGAATTTCAACAGGTAATTGTGCTGTTAACCCAGGTTTTATACAATACTTCCAAATTGTCGCTTAAACAAAGCGACATACCTGGTAATCAGGATGTGTTGAAAGAGCAGTGCAGAGACGGAGATGGGTCGGCGTGTTGCTGCGTGGATGGATTACCACAGCGAGAGAGAAGCGGTAGTTCTGAGGTTAACAAACAACAAAAAACTGTTAATAAAATGGACAGTAAAGTTCACTTAACGCCTGAAATCAGGTGTAATGTGAAGGACAATTGAGGTACAGTTAATTTTAATTTTAACTCGTGGAGCAACAAATGCTTTAATTTTAATGAATGAGCATTTAACCAGGATTATGAATCGTTTGATGAAACTTTTAAGTTGTTTAAAGACAAACTGTACATTTTAAAATCTAACCAACTAGAAATTGATTACTTGAAGGAATGCATTACAACTGAAAGAATACCTAAAGGACTGAGAATAACTAAATATCCAAATAATGTGAAGTTTAATTCGATGTTGTACAAGCAACTGACTGAATTATTTAATAATACGGGTATTGAAATGTTGAAATATATGGTTAGAGACTATGAGACATAGAATGACATGCTTATATCTGAAACTAATGAATTACACACTAAATTATTTGAAGTTAACAAAGAAAATTTTGACACAAGAAAATATGACAATTTATTTAAAGAAATTGATAATTTATGTGACAAGGTTATTAATAGAAAGATAAAGAAACTGGATAGGGACCTGCATGATTACAACAATGGCAGGGCATATCCAATTTTTAATAAATTTAATGAATCCAGGGTCCATGATACAGAAAACACGATTAATGAACACCAGAGAAATGGGTTTGACAACCATAAAACACATGAATCCCCTTTAGAGCAGGAAGGGATAAGGAGGAGCGAGAGGATAGCCGAGAAATTAAGAAAACATTCTTATCAGAACCCCCTGCCACCCAGGGAAAGAGGGGGGGATTTCAGGGGAGGATACCTGTATATTGACAAATGAGTTAAGTGTTTTTTTCTAACTCTGGTAGCAGAATTAGTGACTCCCTTGAATCTAATGCACCCTGTATATGTCGGAAAGACAATTTTACTATATACAACTTCACTGACAACATTATAGATGAAGTTTATTTTAAGTTATTTACAAAGGGCTTTCATTTTGTGCCCACAAAAAATGGTTCTATGGTTAACACATTAACTGACATTAAACTATTTATAAGGCAATTGAATTTGAATGTTTATTTCAAAGGAAAAAACAACATGAAGGAGAATTTACACAAAAAAAGTACATTTAACCCCCCCACCAACCCTGTGTTGAAAGTTTTTGAAGAAATGGTTGAAAGAGATGTGAGGCAAATTTATTTCCATCGTGATTATAACAACAAAAACTGGACAGAAGAAGAAGAAACATTAGTAAGAAAATTGAGAGAAGAAAAAATTAGAGTGATGAAACCAGACAAGGGGGGAGGGGTGGTTTTGATGTACCAGGAAATGTATGAAAATTACATACACAATATTGTACAGGATACTGATCATTATATGATAGTATCCCGTAATGAAATAAACATTGTGTATTCTAAGATTAATTATTACTTAATGGATCATCTACTTCAAGGTAGTATAGATGAAAAATTGTATAATTTCTTGTATGTAGAAAATCCTCGGCTTCCTGTTATATTTGGAATACCCAAAGTGCATAAAGGGTTAGAACCAATTAAATTTAGACCCATTGTAGCTGGAGGGAGGAGTATTATAGAACCTCTGGCTATATTTCTGGATACACAATTGAAACACTTCATTAACTCGGTTCCTTACATCAGTAGAGATTCGTGGGAATTCTTGAGGAATATCCCAACAAGGAAAATTGACACTAAGTTATACTTTGTCACCGTAGATGTGGTGGAATTATTTCCGAGTATCCCTCACAGGATAGGAATGGAATGGTTTTGTGACATTTTAAGTATGGATTCTGGATTAAATGGTAACCTTGTTAATTTAATTATAGAATTCACCGAGACAGTACTGATGAACAATTTTGTGTATTTTAATGGTGACCATTTTCAACAAAAGAAAGGTGTTGTGATGGGGGCAGCATGTGCCCCCATTTACGCAAATTGTGTGTTATATTTTTGGGAGAAAAAATACATTTTTAACACAACATGGAAGCAGCACATTTTATTTTACACCCGTTTTTTGGACGACATTTGCATTTTTTGGAAAGGGTCTAAGTTAGCATTTCTTCAATTTTATGAATATATAAATTCTTGTACTGAATTTTTGAGATTTACACATACCTTTGATGAAACAAGTATTAATTATTTAGATGTCACTTTATACAAGGATTCACATAATTTTTTACATTCAAAATTATATAGAAAATCCACTTTTTCTAATACATATTTACATTTTCAAAGTGGACACCCTATTTTTCAGAAAAAGGGTATAAGTAAAAGGACAGTGGATAAGGGCATCGAGAATGACGAGTGAAGATGGGATGTTTTTGGATGAGGTCAAATTTATAAAGAAACTTTTTTTGGAAAGGGGCTACCCGGATTCATTAATACAGACTTTAATTGAGGAAGTAATAAGTGGGAGAAAGAATAAATACTTTCCACTATTAGGGCAGAAAGATGATACGACAGGTATAATGAAGGAAAGAGAAAAGGAAAATTATAGTCAAGCTTTGATACATACTTTTTCGGACACTTCCAATATTGTGGAAGGAATTGTTAGTAAATGCCTATATAGAAAATGAACAACGATATTGGTAACTATATATCCAATCATCCCACTTTCATTAGAAAAAGAGGAAAGAATTTAAAAGATTTATTTGCGACAAATGAATTGTATAAGACATGGAATTCTAATAGTAAAAAAGGTACATATAAATGTGGGTCCTGTCGACAATGTGAATATATTTTACATCAACAAAACATTTACATTCCATCTAGAAAGTACAAGTTGGTTCCATCTAGACATTATAATTGTGGTACAAAAGGTATTGTATACATTGGGATATGCACGGTTTGTAATAGTTTTTATATAGGTAAATCTACTTGTACCCTAAGAAAAAGAATTTACAAACATACATATGAAATAAACAAAGGGAAAGAGTCTAATGTGTTCTACAAACATTCATTGACATGCAAAAATATGAATATTAAATTTGCAGTCATTCAGCAGGTAGTGACGGATCCCAGGGGGGGGGGGGGGACTGGGAATCCAGGGTTGAATACAGGGAGCTATTTTGGCAACTCAAATTGGATGCCAGTAGAACCCTGGTCTTAACGATAGCATTAGCATACAGAGTGTGTTGAGGTTAAGACAGGCTAAGTTATAATTAGTTTTAGATATGTTCCCTTGTGAATTTTTTATTAGTTTTGGTTTAAATTCAATTTAAGATAGACATATATTTGGCTTTTTAAAAAAAAAGGGAAGGTGTCATTACACTTCTGGGTTTATACAAGACAATTCGTCTTGGTTTAAGACTTACTATGTATGCTATGTAATTGTATTTTTTATTCATGATATTAGCAATTTCAATATTATAATTATGCTGATTATTTAGGAAAATGTATTACTTAGGGGCAGTGTTTACATTAATTAGTTTACACTTACATAGATGCACTTTATATAATGCAAGGGGAAAATTTCAAAGTATGTTTTTTAATTTAACATATTTAATTTTTAGATTAGAAAAACTTTTTAACATGTACATCCATGTATATATTTGCAAACACTTTTTGCATGTAATACATATTTTTCTGTAACAGCATTAAAGCCTGTATGGCAATGTATTACTTTAAAATGAATAGCAGAGTTAATTAGATGTAATTAACACAATGATTGCTATTAATACATGAGGAAATTTTGGTTGAGAATTTTAGTTCTGAAGAATCTTTGTTATTGTAACAAGGAGAAAGCGTGCTCAACTTTAAATTGTGCTGTCTGTTTTTATTGTCGTTGAAGTCGATGGTGGATCTGTATGTCCTTGGAATAAATCCTGTTTTTCTCCCTTTAAGAAAAGCTTTGCAAAGCTTATGGGACATAATACTAGTTTCAGATAGGTCTGTATGAAAATTTGAAATTGCGGCTAACTGAACTCTAACAGTGGCAGAAGGGGACCCAGCCTGAAAAAGTTCTGCTAAGAAATCTAAAACGTGGTGGACAGGGGCTGAAAAGGGATCTATATTTTTAGACTCTGCCCAGCAAGAAAAACGTTTCCACTTACTAGCATAAGTTTTTCTGGTGGTAGATTTATGCGAAGATAAGATGATTTCATGCACCGATTTGGAAATGTTCGGAAGCCTGGCTAAGGTTGGAAGTGGAGCAACCAAGCAGTGAGGTTGAGAGACTGAAGGGATTGGTGCAGCCCGCCCTACTGATGGATCAGGAGTTCTGGTACTGGGTCCAGGGTCCAGGGCTGCTCCAGAAGGTGATGATGCAGGAACGGAAACCAAATTTGTTGAGGCCAGTAGGGGGCAATGAGGATCATCTTGCATCCCAGTGTGGTAGCTTTCTGTATTAGTTTGGGAATCAGGGGAAATGGAGGGAATGCATAAAGAAGTCCCTGAGGCCAATTGTGAATTAGAGCATCTCTGAGGGAGTATCCAGGAAGAGGGAGGAGAGAAAAGAAACTGTCGCACTTGCTGTTGAAGGGGGTGGCGAAAAGGTTGCAGCATGGCTGACCCCATTTGCGTTAGATTTTGTCCGCCACTGTCTGATTGAGAGACCACTCGTGAGGCATGAGGATTGCTCTGCTCAGCCTGTCCGCTATATTTTGGACTTCCCAGGGATGTGCGTTTCTATCAGAAACCGCTGGGAAGAGATCGCCCACTGCCAGAGTCTGAGTGCTTCTCGACATAGGGGGTAGGACTTGGTTCCGCCCTGCTTGTTGATGTACCACACTACCAACATATTGTCTGTCTGAATTGCAATGGTCTCGGTGGGAAGAGAGTTCTGAAAAGTTTGCATCACTAAAAGTACAGCTCTCATCTCCAAGACATTGATATGCAGATGGTACTCGTGAGGTTGCCAGGTGCCTTGGACTGTTCTGCCCTGAAAGTGCCCCCCCACCCGATCAGGGAGGCATCCGTGGTCACCGTGGCTACTGGAGGAGGAAGAACAAATGGTCTGCCCTGGGGTACTGACAGGGAAACCATCAACCAAGCAAGCTGGTCTTTGTATGGCTGTGTAATCATGATCATGTGAGACATTGGAAGTTGTAGAAATGACCACTGGGTAAAAAGCAACCACTGAAGAATCCTCATATGAAAACGAGCCAGGGGGACTAGTATGATCGATGCTGCCATGAGGCCCGATGTATTTAGGATGAATCTGGCCTGAATTTTCTTGCATCCTAATAACACCTGTACATGTCGGCGAATATCTAATACTCTGTGTAACGGAAGTCTCGCTGACATGTCTTTTGTACTTAAGCTTGCGCCTATAAAGGTTATAGATTGACAAGGTGACAATGCAGACTTTTCGAAATTTATTGTGATACCTAGCTTGAAGAAAGTTTGGATGGTGTAGTTCCTGGCTCGTAGCAGTTGATGTCTGGTGGTAGCAGTAAGGAGCCAGTCGTCTAGATAAGGAAACACCTGGAATCCTTGCCGTCTCAGGTGAGAGGTAACTACTGCCATACATTTGGTGAACACCCTGGAGGTTGTGGTGAGACCAAAGGGCAGAGCTTGGGACTGATAATGACTGGCTCCCAGCCGGAAGTGGAGGAATCTTCTGGAGCGCCTGTCCATTTTGATATGGTAGTACGCATCTTGAAGATCTATGGAGCACATCCAATTGTCCTGACCCAAAAAGGGTAGAATGGACTGAAGCGTGACCATTCGGAACTTCGTTCTTTGTACAGACCTGTTTAGTCTGCTGAGATCCAAAAATGGGTCTCCAGTCCCCTGTCTTTTTTGGTACCAAAAAGAACCTTGAGTAAATTCCAGATCCTTGCTGGTCTGCTGGGACTCATTGGATGGCTCGTTTTTGTAGCAGTTTTGAGATCTCTTGCACTGCTTGTTCCCTTAGACTGGGTGGAACATCTGGAAGGGATTTGTTTGACCTTAAGGGGGCATGAACGAAGGGAATTTTGTAACCTCCGGATATGATAGACTGTACCGTTCTGTATTGAGTTATGTCTTGCCATGCTTTTGGGTACAGTGATAATCTTCCCCTGACTGCCTCCGAAGGCGGGCAGCTGGGCAGCCCCTCAGGGATGCTGGAAGGGCTTGTCAGAGAAGGAATCTCTGCCGCCCTGATTTTGCGGGCCCCCTCTGCCTCGAGGGCGGCGTCTATTGTTGTTCCCTCCTCTGCCCCTGGAGGGAAACTCACCACGTGTGTCAGGCACGGCTCACTGGGGTTTCCAGAACCACTTCTTCCCACTTTTCTGACCTTTGGGGTATGGTCTAGAAGGAGTGGAAAAACGGACTCCCACAGCAGAGAGAGAGTCTTGCCTTCCTGCTCACACCTAGTAAGGGTATCCTTCACCTGTGGTCCAAAAAGAGCAGAACCATCAAATGGGGTATTGGTGAAAGACGCCTTGAAGGGTTACGCAAAGTTACATAACTGCATCCAAGAGTGCCTTCTCAAGGCCACACCTGTGCCTGCGGCCCTACTCACCCCACCGGCCGCATAAGAAATGAGCCACATGGGGGAGTTCACTATCGAAATAAGAGTCGCCAGCTGGGAGGTCATTTTATCCTGGGCCCCCGCAGCTGATGGATCTTGAAGGGTATCTCCTAGCTCTTTAAGGAGATCCCTTTGAAGGCAGGTAAAATGGCACAAATAGTTCAGCGACCGCATGGAAAAGGTCGCTGAGGAAAACATCCACTTCCCGTATCTGTCCATCATCCTAGACTCCTTATTAGGGGGATGGACAGACGAAGAAGTCTCAGCCAAGTCCTTTTTCGTGGCCGCTGCTACCACCATAGCATCAAGAGGGACATTCTTTGTCAAAAATTGCTTGTCTTGTGGTGCTGTGATGAATTTTGTGGGCCTTCGGGGAGTTGGTTCCACTGTATCTGGGGCTGACCACACCTTTCGAGCCACCACTGCCATCAGTGGATCGAAAGGCGGAGACACCCAGGAGGTGGAGGGGCGAGAACCAAACGCATCTAGAAATACCGACTCATCCTCAGAAGGGTTAAGGGTAGTCCGGTTCCCCCTCTGCCTAAGCATCTCAAGGATGTCTGAGAAGGAGACATCTTCAGAGGGGGACCTATGGGACCCTTCTGAATCCTCTAAGTCGGTATCCAAAGTGACAGACTCAGGGGAGTCAACATGCTTCCTCTTACATTTCCTCTTTCGAGGGGGCTCCTCTGAATGATCAGGGGAGGCCTCAGAAGAGGAAGATGCACCTACTGGGGTGACCTTGAGCGCTTGTTCTCTTCGCTTGGGGTCTGGAGGAGGGGCAGAGGCAGACACAGGCACCATGGGGGGAGGAGCCGAAGAGGCTGAGCGTAGGGCTGACTCAGGGGCCAGCACACTCCTCATGGCCTCGAAAGCACCCCTTCCTGGCAGAGAAGAAGGCTCAGGCTCCGAAGAGACCGGAACCCTCCCCGGCACTGAGAGGGATGGCTCCGAGGCCGATGTAGGAGCCAAGCTCACCTGCGCCGAAGCTCCGAGAGGGAGAACAGGGTCGGACAAGGGTCCGATGCCACTCGCCCCCTCGGAACCGACAAGGGAGTCTTGGCGCCCAGATCCCTCCAAGGACAGCACCAAGGAAGTGATCGGAGCCGAAGGAACCGAAAGGGTAGGTATCGATGCCGCCGGTTTCACGATCCGAACCCCAACAAGCTCCGGCTCTGAACTCAAGGGGTGAGTCGAAGGAGGAACTACTGTAGAGACAGGCAGAGCCGAACCCTGATGAGGGGGGCTGGATAACATTTTAGCCAGAGCCTGCGATTTCAGAAGTCTGCTCACCACTCTCTCCAAGTCATGGTCAGACAGTCTCGAAGACCGAGAAGAGTGAGATCAGTGACTTCGCTCAGACTGCAATAGAGGCGACCCCGGAGCCGAGCGAATCGACTCTAGGGATGGGGACCTAGAGCACTTTCAGCTCCCTGAAGGTTCTCACTCCAGGGTCGGAGCTGACTGAGAGGCAGGTACTTCGGTTCCGGCCGGAACTGAAGTCGAAGCAGACACCACACCCAACGACGGCTCCGAGCTGGGAGCCGACGACTTCGTTGGCTTGGAGGGTTTCCCTGGCTGAGTCTTAGCAGGTGACCCTTCAGGTTTTAGTAATCCTCTAAAGATTAACTTATTCCTACGCTCCTGCAGGACTCTTGGACTAAAGGCGTGGCACACCGAACAAGAGTCCTGCAGGTGTAGGGCACCCAAGCAGTAGACATAAGAAGTGTGACCATCTGTCAGAGACATCTTCTGACAGCATGAGTCACACTTCTTGAATCCCAATACCTTAGTATCTTTGGACATCCTGCAAAAAGGAAATATCACAGGAAAAAAAGGTCAACAGTACGACAGTAGGTAACAAGTATAAAGAAACCTGTACACACAAAACACCAGTTACCACACCTTAACAACGCACACACACACTATAACTATAATATATATATATATATATATATATATATATATATATATATATATATATACCAGAAAATAGTAAAGTACTGCAACTATTTCTACCTGAAAACACCATAAAAAGTATTTTAGAGAAAAAGAAGTTATGTACTCACAATAAGGTTCCATCTGAGTAGGTACTTCATTTGTCTGCAACCTGTGGGTATCGGATCTGATCTCGGATCCGAGCCGGCAGCTTCACAAGCTACAAGATCCGAGCTCCTAGCTCCTCCCCTACCCATAATCCCCTGCAACTAACTGTATTACCTCAGATCGATTTTGCCCAATCTAAGTCATAACCTCGACAGAGGTACACTGAAGACCTAACCTCCAGACAGTAAAATTTCAGGTGACCAGAAGAAAACACGAGAAAAGGTTAGGGGGATGGCAGTGGGGGATGGTTGCAGACAAATGAAGTACATTCTCAGATGGAACGTTATGGTGAGTACATAACTTCTTTATCTGAAGTAGTTACTTCATTTGCTCTGCAACCTGTGGGACAGAGTCCCCAGCTACCTAGACAATAAGCCTGGGTGGCCTTATGGATGGATATTCCAAAGCACCGCGGAGCCAAAAGAAGCCCTACTTCTTGATATCATATCCAGTTTATAATGAGAAATGAACGTATGAGAAGAGGACCAGGTAGTTGCTGAACATATGTCGTCCAAAGGAACCCTGGACCAGAAAGCTGCTGAGGTGGCGATGGACCAGGTAGAATGAGCGCGTATTCCCATAGGAGCTGGTTTGCCCGAAGATACATACCCCTGAACTATACACTGACAAATCCAATTTGCTAGGGTCACTTTAGAAATGGCCCTTCCCCTGGCTGATTTTGCAAAGGACACAAACAACTGATCAGACTTGCGAAAATCCTTAGTTCTGTGCAAGTAAAAACAAAGTTGCCTGTGTACGTCCAGTTTGTGCAATATGTACTCCCCCTTATTCTGAAAATTTGGAAAGAACATGGGCAAATTGATTGATTGATTAATATTAGATTCCGAAGCCACCTTAGGTAAGAAAGACGGGTTAGTCCTGAGAGACACTCTATCCCTGTGAAAAATGAGATAAGAAAGGCTTCATACACAGTGCTTGGAGTTCTGAAACCCTCTTGGCAGAAGTAATAGCTACCAAAAAAGCCGTTTTCCAGGACAAGAATTTTAAAGGAATCGAGGCTGCAGGCTCAAAGGGTGGACTCGTCAGGGCTTGCAAGACTAGTGTCAAATCCCATGGAGGCACCACCGTTTTCACAGGAGGCTTCAAGAGAAAGATGCCTTGCAAGAAAGTTTTGCATAACTTTGGATGCCAATGACCCTAGTCCATCTCCCACATGAAAATGGGAAATGGCTGCTAACTGCACCTTAACCGTAGAAGCACTTGCTCCATGCCGAAAAATCATCGACAGGAAGTCCAAGATTGTCAGAATAGGAACTGTAAAAGGATCCAGGCCCTTGTCTGTTGCCCAGATGGAGAAGCGTTTCCACTTGCTATTATATACTTTCCTGGTAGCCGGCTTATGAGCCGCTACCAGAATGGCCTTCACTGGTGATGAGTCCTTGCCATCAGTGGAACTGGATCAACCAAGCCGCAAGCTTGAGGTTTACCAGGTTCGGGGTTTGACATCCTGTGGGATGTGAAATCAGGTCTGGAATGGGTTCCAGTATCCAAGGGGGAGTTAAACTGTGAGACCGAAGGTATGGGAACCAGATTTGGCAAGGCCAGAATGGGGCTATGAGGATAACTTTGCTCCCCAACCGAGAGGCTTTCTGTATGAACTTGGTCATAAGTGGAAGGGGAGGGTAAGCATAAAGAAGACCAGGAGGCCAACCATGAACTAGAGCGTCTCTGGGAGTCTCCCCCTCAGGGGGGAAGTATTGTGAAGTACTCGCTGCATTTTGTGTTTAATGGAGAAGCAAAAAGATCGCAGCGAGGCCAACCCCACTTGCGGAAGATCTGCTTCGCAACTGATGGATTGACAGACCACTCGTACGGAGTGAGAATTATCCGACTCAGTTTGTCCACTAATATGTTGGACCATCCCGGAATGTGCGTTGCTGCTAGAAAGCAGTTGGTGGATATCGCCCATTCCCACACTCTAATAGCTTCTCGACAAAGGGGATAAGACCTGGTTCCTCCCTGTTTGTTTATGTACCAGACTACCGACATATTGTCTGTCTGGATTGCAATAGTCCCCAGAGGTAGAAGGTCATGGAGAGCTTGCAACGCTAGAAGCACCACCCTCATCTCTAGGACACTGATATGCAGAGCGGTCTCTAGGGAAGTCCACGTGTCTTGGACGGTTCTGCCCGAACAATGCCCCCCCCACCCGAGGCGAGAAGCATCCGTGGTCAGCGTGGCTGGGGGCGGGGGAATCACAAAGGTCTCCCTTGCCTCAGCTCTCGAGAGTGAAGCCACCAAAGAAGGGAGTCTCTGCAAACTCTGCTCAGTGGGATTGGAGAGATTAACGGGTGGAGTAATAGCGACCACTGAACCTGGAGGGTCCATTGTAAAATCCGCATTCGCAGGCATGCATGAAGGGAAAGACCAATTGCCGCTGCCATAGACCCTAGTGCTCTCAGGACTAACTCTGCCGCAGGAGCTTGGCTCTGAAGAAGAGTAAGCACCTGAAGCGACAAGCTGCTCAGCCTGTCCGACGTCAGAAAGGCTCAAGAAATACGGGTATCCAATCTGGCCCCTATGAACTCTAATACTTGTACGGGGCGAAGGAAGGATTTTTGAAGATTCACTGAGATGCCTAGACTCTGGGAAAGAGTTAGAGCATAATCTCTTGCAACGCAGAGTTGATGCCTGTTGGCGGCGGTAAGGAGCCAGTCGTCTAGGTACGGGAAAACCTGAATGCCCTGAAGTCTCAGGTGGGCTGCAACCACTGCCATGACCTTGGTGAACACCCTGGGGGCTGAGGTGAGGCCGAATGGAAGAACCCTGAACTGATAATGACTGGCTCCCAGCCGGAAGCGGAGAAACCTTCTGGATCGTCTGTCCATTAATATGTGGTAGCACGCATCCTTGAGGTCTATAGAGCACATCCAGTCGTTCTCCTGCAGCAAGGGGAGAATTGATTGATGTGTGACCATCCGGAATTTTTCCTTGGGGATGAACAGGTTCAGAGCGGACAAGTCTAGGATGGGTCTTAGGTCCTCCATCTTCTTTGGCACTAAAAAGAACCTGAAGTAATAACCTAATCCAGACTGATCTGGGGAGACGGGCTGGATGGCTCTTTTTCTTAGCAACTTTGAAACCTCCGAAGCCGCTGCCTCCCTCTGATCGGGTGGAACATCGGGGAGGTGTCTGCTTGTAGGGGGAAGGCTTAGGACGGGACTGGAGTAACCTCTGGATATGACCCAGAGCACCCATCGATCTGTCGTAATGGACTCCCAATTTGACAGATGCTCCATCAACCTCCCCCCTGACTGCCTCCAGAGGTGCACAGCCAGGTAAGCCCTCAGGGCTGCTGCACGGGTCTGTCCTAGAAAGGCTCTCTAGACCCGAAATTACGCAGCCCCCCCTCTGCCTCTGGGCCGGCATCCACCTTGTCCTCCTCTGCCTCTGGAGGACGAGAGGTCCGAAGCTGGATGGGATTGCTGAGACTTGTGGAACCACAACCTCTTTTGTCCCCTCTGATTCCTTGAGAAGGATCGTTGGGGATTAGAGACGCGGACCCTGACAGCAGACAGCGTCTTGCCGTCCTTCTCGCTTTGGACCAGCGTTTCGCGAACAGTCTTGCCAAAAACCGAAGACCCGTCAAAAGGCGCATTCGTGAAGGACGCCGTGAAGGGTTCCGCAAAATCGCAAAGGCGGAGCCAGGCGTGACGCCGCAAGACGACCCCGGCTCCGCTGGCCCTCGCGGCTCCCTTCATTGCATGAGAGAGTAGCTGCATGGAAGTGTTAGAAATGGATTCTAGAGTGGCCATACGAGTCAAAAACACCTGCTTGTCCTCGACCGACATGGACTCCGGGGGGGCTGCAGCGTATTCCTTAATCAAGTCTCGTTGTAGCCTAATGGTATGTGGCATATAATTCAGCGCCTTCACTGAGAAGGTTGCTGAAGCAAAATCCGCTTACCAATGCGGTCCAGCGCTCGAGATTCCTTATCCGGCAGGTGGACCGAAGAACTCTCTTGGGCGAGTTCTCTCTTCGTGGCAGCCGCCACCAACATGGCATCGACCGGAGACCCCTTGGCCCACGACTGTCTATCTGATGGGGGGGGGCTAAGGACTTTGTCGGGCTGTCTCGGGATTGGCACCACGGTGTCGGGCTCCTTCCACGCCCTGGTAGTAATAAGGTCTACCAGGGGGTCAGCCGGAGGAGACACCCAGGAGGTAGACGGGACTGCCTCAAATGCCTCCAGGAAGATGGATTCATCCGCGGAAGGTTTTTGGGCAGACCACCCCCCTCTAATATGCAACTTCTCCATGATGTCTCCGAAGGAGACATCCTCGGGGGGTGACCTTGGGGAACCTTCCCTTTCATCCAAATCCGTGTCTGTGGTGACGGACTCAGGGGAGTCCAGGTGCCTCCTTTTACACCTCCGTTTACGAGGGACCTCCTCGGTGGGACTGTCCGAGGAGGGCTTGTCAACGGCTTCCTGTTCCTCCAAGGGAACGGGCTGGAGGGTTTCGGCAGGCTGTCCCAATGGACGGATGATGGAGGATAGACCCATATGCAGCGGGGGTGCGGGAGGATCCGAAGCCCGGACTGGGGATCTGGAGGATCCCGACAGCACCCTCTCCACTACCTCAAAAGCCGAAGGAGAACTACTCTCCCCAGGCAGCGAGAGCAATCTCCTCGGCTCCGAGGTAGGGACCGGAGTCGGAGCCGATGTGGTCGGATCCGAGAGAGAAGTGTGCTCCGACCTCAGCGGCACCGAAGACACATCAACTCCCCCGGATCCGATGCTCGGCCACGAGAACTCAGATCCGAAACACTCGAGGGCATGGTCGGCGTCGAAGAGACCGGAGCTATCGGCGCCAACGAAACCCCGGCTCCGAAAGGGCCCGGATCCGATGACTCCAAAACCCGAAAATGGGTTGGAGAAGGAGTGATCAGAGCAAAGACAGAGGCCGCACACCCCCCCCCCCGTGGGGTGGAGGCAAGAGCACCCCCATCTGCATCTGGGTCTGCAGGAATCGTCTCATCATCCGATCCATATCGGCTTCGGTGAGGCTCCTGGTCGACCTAGAGGAGGTTGTCGAGGCAGGCTGGGAGGGTCACCTCAACCACCTCTAGGGAGATCGGTACTCCTCCTCCGGCTCCGGCGAAAAATGAGGCGAATGGAGCCGAGAGGGGGAGGATCCGGAAACCCTCAAGGGAGAGCTAGCTAGCTTAGATGGCGGGTCTGAGGGTTGAGTCTCAGTCCGCCTTTTATGAGACCTATGTCTCTCCTTATCTTTGTGCCTCTTCTCTTTAGAGGAAAAGGCACCAGAGTCCCCCGAACTCAAGCCCGAAGCGGGAGGTTGAGTCCCCAGTACATTTTGAAAAAATGGCCCTGGGCCCTTCAGCTATTCTCTACCACAACGCATGCACACCCAAACACTAAGTGGGGGAGGGGGGACACAGAAAAAAACTAACGCTAAACAAAAAAAAGGGAAACTGTTTAAAAAACTATATTGGCTATAGGTCTCTGAACACACATACACCACAATCAACACTAAGAAAAGGCTTTTTATGAGAAAAAAAAGGAACAATCTCACCAGTCAGCTAAGGAGCTCTTCAAAAAGTAGCTGTCTACAGCCGCGGCAAAAACTATCCGAGGTAATACAGTTAGTGGCAGGGGATTATGGGTAGTGGGAGGAGTTAGGAGCTCGGATCTTGTAGCTTGTGAAGCTGCCGGCTCGGATCTGAAATCAGATCCGATACCCACAGGTTGCAGAGCAAATGAAGTAACTACTTCAGATCAAGGGTTAGCCTATAACTAAAAACGGCTACCTTGAAGAGAGAAAAAGAGAGGGGGGGGGGGACTCTCTAACAGTAAAAACAAGTTTTCTAAGGGGATGGGATAGAGCTAAATCTACAGAGAGACAATAAGACTACTAAAACTACTATAATAAATTTAAACACCAACTATCTATAAGAAATTTTTTTATAAAGCCTATCAAAAAGATGAAAAATACGACCTGAGCCAGCAAAAGCAACCTCGTAGCAGAAGCAGCAAATGAGATCTGGGGATCTAGCGCCAGGCATTGTGGAATATGGGGAGGCCTCGAGCCAGTAAATAGCTCTCGAGTTTTTAGAAGATGGCCGACTCAGAGCCGAGGATCGGCTCCGAGCCCAACCAGCAAGAATGAAGACGAGATAGACAACTTAACATGAAGGCATTAGTTCATAGCATCACTCTATCCTTGTGAAAGATCAAGTATGGAGGTTTTGAAGACACGGCTTGAATCTCTAAAATTGTCTAGCAGAGATAATAGTTACTAGAAAAACAGCTTTCCAAGTAAGGTACTTAAGGTCATATTTAGCTGCTGGTTCAAAGGGGGAACGTATTAGAACTTACAGTACCATACTGAGATCCCATGGGGGAGTAGGGTCCTTAAATAGAGGGTCTCAAAAGTAGAGTGCCTCACAAGAAAGCTTTGGACAATTTGTGAGAGTCTACTGAAGAACCTTCAAATCCAATGTGAAAATTTGATATTGCTGCTAACTGAACTTTAATGGTTGAGGAACTAGCCTCATCTTTAAAAAGTAAGGCTAAAACCTCAACTATATTATGTATTGGAGCTGAAAAAGGCTCAACATGACTTTGTTGTGTCCAGTAAACACATATTTTCCATTTACTTGTATACATTTTCTTGTTGAAGGTTTATAGGAAGATAAAAGAATATGTCGAATAGGGGAAGAGAGCACTGGTTGTTTGGATATTGATGAAATTGGGGAAAACCAGGCCATCAGCCTGAGATTTGAGATGTTGGGATGGATCATGCCCATCGGGTGAGACAGGAGGTCTGGAGTTGGATCCAGGAACCAAGGTTGATGAAGTAAGTTAGGCCAAAGGAAGGGAAAACAAATCTGTTGAGGCCAGTATGGTGCAATGAGGATGACTTTGCTCTTCAACGTGACAGCATTCTGTAGAATTTATTTTGAATTAATGGGATTGGTGGGTAGGCATAATGTAGACTGGAGGGCCAATCGTGAAGTAGAGCGTCCCTCGGTGGTTCCCCCCTGTGGGGAGATTATGGCAAAGCAGCTGCTGCATTTGTTGTTTAGGGGAGAAGCAAAAAGATTGTGGTAAGGCTGGTCCCACCAATGAAAAATTAGTTTTTAAGATCTTAGCACATTCTTGCTGAGAGACTACTTATGAGGTAGAAGAATGTACCTGCTCAATTTGTCTGCTATCTCACTGGACTTCCCTGGAATGTGCATTGCTATGAGAGAGTGGTTGGATGACATCACCCACTGCCATACTCTGAGTGCTTCTCGACACAAGGGGTATGGTCTGGTCCCTCCTTGTTTACTGATGTATCAAACTATTGACATTTCATCCATTTGAATTAAAATCATCCCCGAAGGGAGAGGATCTTGGAAGGCCTGCAATGCTAAAAGCACTGCTCTCATCTATTGGACATTGATATGCAAAGTTGGCTTCTTCGGGGGACCAAGTGCCTTGGACTGTGTTCCACAGAAAATGCCCTCCCCCACTCCAACTTGGAAGTGTCCGTGGTCACTATCCCCTTGGGCTGACGGGGAATGAATGGATGTCCTTGTAAAACCTGATCTGACTGAAATCCACCACCTGAGATCTCTCTTGCATGTCTGAATAATTTAAATCAAAGTTGACACGGGTTGGTAAAGTATCAGTCATTGTGTTGGAGAATCCTCATATAAAATGTAGCTAAAGGTACTAATGTTATCTCTGCTGACATTGATCCTTGAGCTTGAAGGACCAAGCAGGCTGAAATCTTGGTACTGCAGATTAGTTTCCTGACCTGTGATTTTATAGTATGAACCTTTGAGGGAGGCACTGATAATATCACTGACTTTGTGTTGAAAATTACTCCTATGAATTCCAAATTTTGAGTTGGTTCCAATTGAGACTTGTAGTTTATGGTTATTCCCAGATGACAAGTCTGGAGAACCTGATCTCTTGCCCGTATCAGTTGATGCCTGGTCGGGGAGGTAATGAGCCAGTGTCTAGATGAGGAAAACCCAGAATCTTTGCAGTCTCAAGTAAGCTGCTACTACTTCCATACATTTAATGAATACCCTAGGGGGCTGTGGTGAGACCAAAGGGCAGAACTCTGAACTGATAATGACTGGCTTCCAGCAGGAAGCATAAGTGCGTTCTGGATCATCTGTTCATCTTTATGTGATAGTACGCATCCTAAAGGTTTATAGAGCACATCCAGTTGTTCTTGCCCAGAAAAGGCAGAAAGGACTGAACAGTGACCATCTGAAAGTTGGTGTGTTGAACTGACTTGTTCAAGTTGCTCAGATTCAAAACTGGTCTCCAGTCCCCTGTTTTCTTTGGCACTAAAAGAAGCTTGAGTAAGTTACAGATTCTATCTGGTCTAGTGAGACCTTGTGGATGACTCTTTTTTTTCTAGCAACTTTTGTATTAGAATTGCTGCTTCTTCCCACTGATTGGGTGGGACATCGGGGATTTTCATTGAGATTGGAAGTGGAAGGGAAACTGGTATTATATAGCCTCTGGAAATAATCCTCTGCACCCAAGTATCTTTTGTTATGTCTAGCCAAGCTCTCCGGTGCAGGGTAATCAACCCCCGATTGTTCCAGAGGTGAACAATCAGGCCTCCATTCAGGAGCACTGGTATGGTCTGTCCAAGAAAGAATCTCTGGACCCCTGGTTTTGTGGGCCTCCTCTACTGCATAGGTGACATCGACCAATGGAGTTTCCCCCCTCTGCTCCAGGGGAAGCTTTCTCCACATGTGTCCTGGAAAGGACCCTGGGATTTCCTGAACCATAACATTTCAACCACCTCATTAATTCCTTAAAAATGATCTCTGAGGGGTCAAAAAACATACACCCACTGCAGGCAGGGTCTTTCCATCTTTCTCATGCCAGAAAAATGTGACTTTCACTTTGGGGCCAAACAAAGACATGTAATCAAAAGGAGCATTGACGAACAAAGACATAAAGGGCTCTGCAAAATCACATAAGCACATTCAGGCATGTCTCCTGTTGGAAATGCCTGAACCCGCTGCCTTGAGGTTCTTTTGGGTACATGTGAAATGAGCCTCATAGGCGAATTTGAAATAGATTGCAGGGTAGTCAACTGATAAGTCACAGATGATTGGACCTCTACAGAAACAGATCTTGCGAGAGTATTTGACAGTTCTTTAATCAGAACCCTCTGCAGCCTTGTATAACGTGCCCAATAATTCAGCGACCTTAAGGCGAAGGTCACTGAAGCTTAGACATGCTTCCCAAACCTGTTTATCACTCTCGACTCCCTGTTAGAGGGATGAACAATGAACAGTGGAACTCTCTTCAGCAAGTTCCTTTTTGGTGGGTGCCATCAGGACCATGGAATCAACGGGCACCCCTTTACCCCAAAACTGCTTCTCCAAAGGTGGTGCCAAAATCTTGTCTGATCTCCTGGGTATGGGTTCAACTATGTCTGGCTCCTTCCACGCCCACCAAGAGACCAATTCAATAAGCTCATCGGCAGGTGGAGTAACCCTAGAGGTAGAAGGGCCAGTACTGAAAGCCTCCAGGAATACCAACTCCTCAGATGAAGTGTTGCTGGACATCCAGCCACCTCTTTGTTTTAAGATCTCAAGGATGTCTCCAAATGAGATATCTTCAGGAGGTGATCGTGGGGACCCTTCAGTTTCATCGAAGTCCTTATCCTCCTTGAGTGACTCTTGAGGATAGTGTAATTGCTTCCTCTTGTACTTCTTCCTAGAGACCTCCTCAGTGTGATGCTCTGGGGAGGCATCAGAAGAAACTGTAATACCGTGCTGGGAAGCCTGGGGTCTTGGACTGACTGTCCCTGTGGTAAAGAGTGATGAGGCTCCAAGTGCAGAGACATTAAGGTAGAATGTTGGATATCTGAGGGGGTTGGATCTGTTCGTTCTATTGAGACATAACAAACTCTCTTCACAACCTTGAAGGCTGATCACTCTGGAGAAAGAGAAGACCTCAGCTCTGAAAAGACAAGCTTCTGGACCACTGTTCTTCCCCGCCCCGAAAGCAATCTCCTTGAGGTGGGAAGCCAGAGCTGAGCTATCTAATGCAGAGGCTCCGAGGCACAGAGACGGCTCTGAGAACTTTGGAGTTGACTCCAACACCTCAGATCCAACAGGTTAGCTACACCTCCAACAGCCCTCTGGATCTGACAGAACTGGAGGATTCAGAGTAAGCTTCGGATCCAAAGATATTGCTATTTTCAGATCTGAGCCAGACAGAGACGGAAGGTTCAGATCCATGTACTCTGAAGCAGTTGAAGGAATCAGAGGAGGAATCTGAAGTGGGGTTGTATTAGAAAGATGGACCTCCTGATCCGAGGAAGTAGGAGCCAATAAGACACCCATCTGACTCTGTGCTGACAGGATCTTCTGCACCACTCTCTCCACATCTTCCTCCATCAAACTTCTGGAAGAACGAGTCAAAAATATAGAGGAGGGCCTAGATCTGTGATACTCCAAAAAGGTTGAGGGCACCCCTGAAGGCACTGGATCAAAGGAGAGCAAATATCTAGTCCTGGGAAGAGAAACAGGGCTCAAGGCAGTTGGATCTGACAGCTTTTTTTGTCGGATTCGAGGTAATTGGATCCATCAATTTTGTCTTTTTCGGATCCCAGGGTGAGGTTGGATCCAGCTTAGATCTTTTCCTGGATGGCTCCAAAACCAGCGTAGGTGATGTAGATGGTTTCGGAGATGAAGTCTTCAACTGTTTACTTTTACTTTTGGGAGACTGATCACCAGATATTGCCTCTCCAAAAGCAGAAGGTAGGAAGCCTTTGAAGACATGCTTATTCTTTCTTTCTACAAGCGTCCTAGGATTGAACCCATGTCAGATGGAACAATCCTGTTGAAGATGTAAAGGCTCAAGCCAGTAAACACACATAGTGTGTGCATCTGACATTGGTAGTTTGTGCCCACACTAAACACACTTTTTAAATCCAGTGGGGCCATTTTGCACCATAACTACAACTATAAGATAGCAAAGTTAAGAAAGAATAGATTTTTGTTGTTGTTATTGTTGTTATATATTAGGACAGAAAGGAAAAAGAAAAACTACCAGCAATGGTAATAAATGGCTACTTCAACTGTAGAGAGGAAAGGAAAATACTAACAATAGTATTTTAAAGGAGTATGCACTTGTATGATAGTTCAAGACAAGGTAAGAGATAGGCACTATATAGAAAGTAAGACAAATTAGAAAATATTAAGATTTAGAAGATAACATCACTTATCTGAAAATGTTCGAGAGCTATGATCAACCATGCCTTTTGTGAAAAGCGGCAAATGAGAGCTACTGTAACTTGCGGTTGGTGCATTCTGGTAAGGGAGAAGCTCAAGAGTTTTTGTTTTCCAAGAGCTTTAGTAATGGCTGAATTGGATCAGACGATTGGATCTGACCCCATCAATTGAGGATAGAATGAAAATTGACAACATCAGATTAAAGGATTACATGCAGGAATAATTGAGAATAGTAACAATGTATCATATTTGGTTGTTGAGAGGAAATCAAAAAGACTTAAGGAAACCCACATGGATGTAGAGGGAGCATACAAAACCCATACAGTTTGTTCAGCTTTCTATAATACACTACCCCAAAAAAAACTCTTCCCCAGTCCAGTTCAGTTATTTTCTAGCTTTAAGTTTCTGCTTGCCCCCTATTTTATATGTGGCTCTGAACCTGTGATACCCCTTCACTACTGTTTTTCTTTCTGTTTGTTTTTCCCTTTGTCAACCAAGTGAACAATTTTTCTAAGTGCGTTTGCCTCCCTCCCTTCAGTACAGCCACCTCTCGCTTTACATCTCTAGGATTATTTTGCTCCTATATGTGACAGCAGCAAGCATTTCTTTGTCATATCATTGAATTGGTAACATTTTGTCACGTCTTTGTGATCATTAAGTTGGGGAGTATGAATGACACAACCAAAACATCTAGGAAAAGTTGTCCGGTGAATTAATTTCCTATGTTGTCCAGTGAAGTAATTTCCTATGTTTAGGAAAAGTGTTGGATAAACAATTTGACATGAGGAAACACTCCAAATGGCTGTGGGAAGCTATTGCAACCACGTCTTCAGCCTATAACTTGTCTATACTATCAAAGAGCATCAATAAAACTAATTCTGCACCTTAAAAATCTGAGAAAAAGTAAGACATTCATAGCTTCCTAATTTGCTCTGTTCTGATTAAGTAGCCACTTTTCCTTCTCTATAGTCACTTCGTTTGAAAACTTTTGTAGCTTCAAAATGTAACAACATGGCAGGGTGATGAAGAAGACAGGGTTATTTATTCAATATTCTTGCTCTGATGATGGGCAATGAGTAAGATCGAAAAGTTTAATGTATAAAGGTTGATATAATTGTGGAGTTAATTTTTAAGGAGGTTTTTTAAAATATTGTTTTGTATGTCAGAACTCAGTGTGTGCATGCCTTTAATCTTTGCTTATTCATGCAATTTTTAAAAGAAGGATTGTGAACGTAATGCAATATAATAGTGTTTGTGTAAGTCAGTATGAAGTTACTAGTAAGGGGGTGGACCCACCATTAGAAAGGATGAAATCATGGGCTATTAAAGGGTGGGCTTAGACCCGGTATTTTTCATTGATCAACAAAACATACATGTACAAGTGTATAGATTTAAAAATAAGAACTGCATCCTATTTAGTAAATGATGGCCCATCCATTGGTGACGTTTTATGAGACAGGAAAATGGCCTTTCTATGTAGGTAAGATAATATTTAATGGAATGGAACGTTTTTGAGAAATGCAGTGGTTTGATCTCATAACATCTTGGGCTGGAAGTCAATTTGTTAAAATACTAGCTCTGATGATTATTTTGCAATCAAGACTAATTTTTTTTTTATTTCTTTCACTGGAGGTGCATGTACCAGGAAGTTATAAAATAGACAGTAGTCGAGGACAAGGATACAGATAAGAGCTGATCACCAGTAAGCACCTGAAAGAGTGTTTGCTTTCTTTAAAGCTAAGGAAGTTAGCTTTAAATCAGCAATGTTTGTAAACAGTGCAGGTATAATTACAATATGTTTTACTTGTTACTTGTTTATGTAGAGTGTTTTGAGGGTGGGTGTTTTGGGGAAAAGTAATTAGAAGTTTCACTATTCAGTTTATTTTAAGAAAATTAGTTTGTTCCTTTATTTTCCAAAGGCCAGTCACTGTAAATCTTCTTCTTCTTTCGGCTTTTTCCCAGTTAGGGGCCACCACAGCAGATCACCTGTCCGCTCATGACTGGCAGTAGAGTTTTACGATGTCGAGTCGCCAGCCCGGCACCCAACCTTCCACAGAAGGCACACACACGCACACACACTCACACCTCGGGCCAATTTAGAGTGACCAATCCACCTACAGCATGTCTTTGGGATGTGGGAGGAAACCGGAGCACCCGGAGGAAACCCACGTGAACACAGGGAGGACATGCAGACTCCGCACAGAAGGCACCCCCAGCCGGGGATCAAACCCGAGAACCTCTTGCTGTGAGGCGACAATGCTAACCATTGCACCACTGTGTGTGAAACTCTCACTTCAGATTCAGAACATTGTAATATGATTCACAGCAATTAGAGAGAGGAAAAATGTTAGATGCTGATATGACAATCGACTAGCAACCTGGAATGTAAATGATCTACTGGATGAGAATAAAATACATTGACTGCTGGACTAGATTAAACATAATAGCCTTAATTAGTGTTATTGCATTGCGGGAATCCCATTTAAATGAAGAAGGGCATAAGGCTCTAACCAGGAAGGGATCTGAAGAGGATTACTATGCTGATGCCTTTCAGGGAAGAAAGAGAAGGGTAATTACATTACTGATGAGGGAGACAGCCATTAGGGTTGAAGATTTAAAGGTGGACAAGCACGGCAGATATATTCTGCCTTGGGGTGGTTGGAAAGGGAAAAGATTCATCTTAGACAATATTGATTTACCCCAACAAACTTTCCCTCAGCCAAATAAAGAAGAATTTGCTTAATATAAGAGAATTTAGCCCTGGGCTTGTCATTGTTGCAGGAGAGTGGAATATTGTAACAAACAAACAAGAGGTAACATGGCTAACAAGAGCAGAGAGGATAACTAAAGAACCGTGTATTAGCTCAGATTTTAAAAAGCTTTGGTCAAAAAGGCTTATGTGAGAGTGTACTCGGGGACAAGAGATTTACATTTACTTCAGGTCCGTTTGGAACTAAATCAAGGTTTCACAGATTCTAAATGTCTGTGAAACATTTATATTTATTAAAGGACACACACACACATGTGTGTGTGTGTATGTGTGTGTGTGTGTCTGTGCGTGTGTGTGTGTCTGTGCGTGTGTGTGTATATATACACATATATATATATATATATATATATATATATATATATATATATATATCAATCTATCTATATATATATATATATATATATATATATATATATATATATATATATATATCCCCGATAATCTTTTCTGATCATGCCTTGGTTAAAATTGAATTGAAAGACGGGACTCATTTCAAGAAGCTTAAACAATTGGCTAAACCTAAACTGGAATAGCCAGAAGGACAGACAAACATATAAGGGAAATGGCATAAAGCAAGTTAAGAAATAAATTGAACCTATTAAGTGATATGCAGCCAAAGAAAGAAACATTCGATGAGGATGAGAGATAGGAACTAGAGGAAACAGAACAATCCTGTAAGGAGCATTATCAAGATAGGATAGACAGAAAAATTAGAGCACTGATACTAGGGTACTATGAGAATAACCCAAAACTGGAGAGATACTTGGTGGCAAAAATGAGTCGACAGAAATATAATAAAATAATGCAAATAAATCTGGTTGGAATAATGATGATTCCACTTGAAATACAAGAGGTATTTAGAAATGATTAAACATAAAGGAATAGAAGATGGGTAAGAAGTGACTGGAGGGGGATTTGTTCCCAAGGATCAGACCAGCCCTAGCCTAATGGCAATGGAAGTCCAGCAATTAATCTGAAAGATCTGATCTCAAAATAAAAACACAAATTGCCAAACAAACAAATGGCAAACCCATGGATGAAATTGTATCCCTATCAAGCTCTCGAAGGAACTGGGTAAAAAAGGTATCCCAGATGGTTGAAACTCTTTAACATTGTATTATATACCACACAAATACCAAAGTCATGGCAAAGGGACAAGGGCTGTGATCCACAATGAGGCTAAAGACCCTAGCCAACCAGGCTCGTATAGACCCATTTCGGTATTAACCTAGGACTATAAAGTGATTGCAGCTATACTAGCAGAAAGATTAGCCAATTTCCTCCCAAAACTGCCCACCAGACCAATGTGGCTTTATAAATGCATGGATTACTAGAGAAGTGTCTATAGAGAGAGAGAAACAAGACAGGGATGCCACCTGTCACCACTGTTGTTCGTATTATATTTAGAAGCTCTAGGTCAGAAATGTAGAGCTCAGGTATCAAGGGATGGACTTGGTTTGGTCTTGAATAGAAGACAGCCTTGTTTGCACATGACATAATTCTATATGTAACAGACCCAGATACGGACATCCAGAGAATATTTCACCTATTAGGAGACTTTGCACACTTTTCTGGATACAAGATAAATCTAGATACAACAAAGGCCTTAGCAATCAACAACTTATGAATTAGTTAGGCAACAGCTACACTTATGGGGTCTTTATAGCTTAAGATATCTCGGGATAAATCTAACAAAGGATTCTGGACTTTTCTGCAGGGAGGCATGGGAGGAGGATAAAAGGAAGATCTTTAAAATGAAAACTGTGGAAGCTGATATTTTGTGATTTGCAACAAAGGGTGCAAACAGTCAAGATGTTTGTAGTCCTCCAAATACTATATGCAGCACAAATGTTAATTGATGACCCAGGAATAATGTATTGGTCATTCTTAAGAAGAGAAATAATGAAATATATTTGGGGGAGATAAACTTTCCCAAGTAAGATGAATACTACAAAGCCGCCCAACTGAAAATTGCATGCTATATACAGAAGCCACGGAATGTAGCAACTTGGAAATGGATGATTCTTCATCAGGCAAGCAACTTGTAAATTACCAGCAAGATTAATATGTGATCCCAAGTTCACTATCAAAGGGATGAGAACACTCCCCTAAATAATTTTTTTAGGAATGTGATGACGATCCTTAGAGTGAAGAACTACAAGATATGGAAATTTGAGTTACAACTAATAGGTCAGTCTACAGGTAACTTAAACATAAATATGGATATTACTAAAAATGGTGGGGAAAAAATGAGAAGTTATGTACCTACCATAACATTCCATGTTAGTTGTCTTCTCTCGCCTTCTTTCTTGCTGGATGGGTTCGGAGCCGATCCTCGGCTCCGACTCGGCCACATACTAAAGCTCGAGAGCTAATTTTACCGGCTCGAGGCAACCCTATATCCCATGATGCTAGGCGATAACTACCCAGATCTCGTTTGGTAGCTAAAGAAAAATTATGCAATATAGTCCTCCAACTGGAGAGGAAGAGGAAAAAGGGAATAATCCCGCCAAAGAAACCAATCTAATCTAGTGACACTAGGACAAGCTATTTGGCTGGAAATGCTAGATCAGGACTCTTCAAGGAAGAGGAACAATCTTCTCAGTCTGTCCAGGCTAGGGGGATGGTGGGCGGGACGCAAGAAAGAAGGCGAGAGAAGACAACTAACATGGAACGTTATGATAGGTACATAACTTCTCAATGTTAAGTTGTCAATCTCGCCTTCATTCTTGCTGGATGG
The DNA here is from genome assembly GCF_019279795.1 of Protopterus annectens. Lineage (NCBI taxonomy): Eukaryota > Metazoa > Chordata > Ceratodontiformes > Protopteridae > Protopterus > Protopterus annectens. Next base: position 913,888,877 of record NC_056743.1, on the reverse strand, counting down.
GACCGCGTCCCTAGCACCTTCATCCTGGGTGGCTCAATGGAACAGACTCTTGAGAACGGTGGAACCAAAATTTGCCCTGTTTCTGCAGGCCAAGTCCAATTTGTAATGCGAAACAAAGGTATGAGGAGAGGCCCATGTGGCTGCTGCACAAATAGTATCTATTGGTAGTCTAGCTTGAAAAGCTGTAGATGTAGCTAGTGCTCTAGTTGAATGGGCTTTTGGCCTAGAAGTCAACTCTCTACCTCTGAGTTGATAAATACATGTAATCACAGAAGACAGCCACCTAGATAGGGTTACCTTAGATACCGGAAGGCCTTTCCTGTTCCCTGCATACGATAAAAACTGTTGATCAGATTTCCTGAGTTGTTTGGTTCTGTCCAAATAATATCGGAGCTGGCGATGAACATCCAGATAATGTAGTTTTTGCTCCACTCTATTAGTATAATTTGGGAAAAAAACTGGGAGATCAATAGATTGATTTAAGTTTGTGTGCGATGCCACCTTGGGTAAGAAAGACGGATTAGTCCTTAGAGAAACTCTGTCTTTGTGGAAGATTAAGTAGGGAGGACGAATGCAGAGGGCATGAAGCTCAGATACTGTCCTAGCAGAAGTAATGGCGACTAGGAAGAGTGTCTTCCAGGAAAGAAATTTCAATGAACAGAAAGCCACAGGTTCAAAGGGGGGAAGACTCAAGGATGTTAAGACTAAATTTAGATCCCACTGTGGTGGAGGGTCTTTGATCAGAGGCTTAAGTAAAAATACACCTCTAAGGAATGCCTTGCAAAGCTTATGGGACATGATGTTGCGGTCTGACAGGCCTATATGAAAATTTGAAATGGCTGCCAACTGAACTTTTACTGTGGAGGAAGAAGATCCTGAGTGAAAAATTTCAGCTAGGAAGTCCAAGACCGAATGAATCGGAGCAGTAAAGGGATCTATATTTCTAGCTTTTGCCCAGAAGGAGAAACATTGCCATTTACTAGTGTAAATCCTTCTGGTGGAAGATTTAAGGGAAGCTACTATGATATCCCGGACGGGATTAGAAATCATAGGAAGCCTGGCTAGGGACGGAAGTGGAGCAACCAAGCAGTGAGGTTGAGAGAAGGTATGGAATGGTGCAGCTGCCCCGACTGGTGGGTCAGAAGATCTGGAACCGGGTCCAGATGCCAAGGCTGTACCAAAAGATAATGATGCAGGAACGGAAACCATATCTGTCGAGGCCAATAAGGGGCAATGAGAATCATCTTGGCTCTTAAGGCGGTTGCTTTCTGAATTACTTGTGGTATTAGAGGAAAAGGTGGAAAGGCATAGAGAAGTCCCCAGGGCCAATCTTGGACTAGAGCGTCTCTGGGGGGATGGCCTGGAAGGGGGAAGAGGGTCAAGAAGTCGGGGCATTTGCTGTTTTGAGGTGTAGCAAAAAGATCGCAGCAAGGAAAGTCCCACTTCTGAAAAATCTCTTCCGTCACAGATTGTTTGAGAGACCACTCATGAGGCATGAGAATAGCTCTGCTCAACCTGTCCGCTATGATGTTGGACTTCCCGGGGATATGCGTTGCTATCAGAAACCGCTGAAAAGAGATTGCCCACTGCCAAAGTCTGAGTGCCTCTCGACACAGGGGATAGGACTTGGTTCCGCCCTGCTTGTTGATATACCACACTACGGACATATTGTCCGTTTGGATTGCAATAGTCCCCAGGGGAAGAGAGTCGTGGAGGGCTTGCAACGTTAAAAGCACTGCTCTCATCTCCAGGACATTTATATGCAGGTGGCATTCGAAAGGTTGCCAAGTGCCATGGACCATCTTGCCCTGAAAATGCCCCCCCACCCCCACCCGATCAGGGAGGCGTCTGATGTAACCGTGGTGACCGGGGAGGGAGGAACAAAGGGTCTGCCTTGATGGACTTGAGGGGACAATATCCACCAGGACATATGCCTTTTGCAAGCAGGAGTTATCATGATCTTGTGATGCATAGGGAGTTGTTGAAAAGACCACTGGGCGAAAAACATCCACTGTAGGAGACGCATGTAAAAGTGGGCAAGGGGAAGAAGTGTTATAGCGGCCGCCATAAGACCCAATACTTTCAGGACATACCTGGCCTGAATTTTGTCGCTCTGAAGAAGAACATGGATGTGGTTTTGAATATCTAAGACCCTTTGATCTGTTAACTTTGCTGAAAGTTGTATGGTGTCCAAATTGGCGCCTATAAAGGTAATAGATTGACAAGGCGACAAGGCAGATTTTTCGAAATTTATAGAGATTCCTAGCCCTCTGCAAATGTGAATGGTGTAATCTCTGGCTTGGAGAAGTTGATGCCTGGTGATGGCAGTGAGGAGCCAGTCGTCTAGATATGGAAACACCTGGAATCCTTGACGTCTCAGGTGAGCCGTAACCGCTGCCATACATTTGGTGAACACTCTGGGGGCTGTAGTGAGACCAAAGGGCAGGGCTCTGAATTGGTAGTGACTGGCCCCCAGCCGAAAGCGGAGAAACCTTCTGGAGCACCTGTGAATTTTGATGTGATAGTACGCATCCTGAAGGTCCACGGAGCACATCCAATTGTCCTTGCCCAGAAAGAGTAGAATGGACTGTAGCATGACCATCCGGAATCTTGTTCTCTTTACAAACTTGTTTAGTTTGCTGAGATCTAATATTGGTTTCCAGTCACCTGTCTTTCTCGGTACCATAAAGAACCTTGAGTAAATTCCAGATCCTAGTTGGTTTGCTGGGACTAGCTGGATGGCTCTTTTTGCTAGCAGTTTTGATATCTCTGGTACTGCTAGTTCCCTTAGACCGGGTGGAATATCTGGAAGGGTTCCCTTTTGCTGAATTGGGGTTTGGATAAAGGGAATTTTGTAACCCTCGGATATGATCGACTGTACCCATTTGTCTTGAGTAAGGGAAAGCCAGGCTTTTGGGTACAGCAACAATCTTCCCCCGACTGCCTCCGAAGGTGGACAATCAGGCAACATCTCAGGGATGCTGGAAGGGTTTGTCAGAGAGAGGCTCCCTGCTACCCTGATTCTGCGGACACCCTCTGCCCCTAGGGCGGCATCTGTTGTTGTTACCCCCTCTGCCTCTGGGGGTAAATTGACCTCGTGCGTCAGGCGTGACTCCTTGAGATTTGCGGAACCACATTTTCCCACCCTTCTGACCCTTGGGGTATGGTCTTGAAGGGGTGGAGAAACGGACTCCTACGGCAGAAAGAGTCTTGCCATCTTGTTCGCATCTGGTCAAGGTGTCTTTCACTTGAGGTCCGAACAAGGTCAAACCATCAAAAGGAGAATTTGTGAAGGACGCCTTGAAGGGGTCTGCAAAATTACAAAGCCGCATCCAAGCGTGACGCCTTAATGCCACTCCTGTGCCTGCGGCCCTACTCGCTCCATCGGCTGCATATGAAATGAGCCGCATGGAGGAGTTAACAATAGAGTTTAGGGTTCCTAGCTGTGAGTTAATTTTATCCTGGGACCCAGCAGCTGACGGATCCTGTAAAACTTCTCCCAACTCTTTGAGAACATCTCTCTGAAGGTGGGTGAAGTGACACAAGTAATTCAGCGACCGCATGGCAAAGGTCGCTGAAGAAAACATCCGCTTACCATACCTATCCATAGTCCTAGAATCCTTGTTAGGAGGATGGATAGGTACTGAAGGATCGGCTAGTTCCTTCTTGGTGGCTGCAGCCACCACCATGGCATCAACCGGGACACCTTTTGTCAAAAATTGCCTATCAGGTGGGGCCGTAATGAATTTAGAAGGCCTCCGAGGAGTGGGTTCCACCGAATCCAGGGCCGTCCACACCTTCCGAGCCATCACATCCATAAGGGGGTCGAAAGGTGGAGACACCCCAGGAGGTGGAGGGTCGAGAACCAACCAAACGCCTCCAGGTAAACCGACTCGTCCTCGGAAGGATTAAGGGAAGGCCAGTTCCCCCTCTGCTTAAGGATTTCAAGGATGTATGAGAAAGAGACATCCTCAGAGGGGGACCTTGGGGATCCCTCCGACTCATCCAAGTCGATATCGAATGTAACAGACTCGGGGGAGTCTAGATATTTCCTCTTACATGTCCTATTACGAGGAGGCTCACCTGACGGGTCAGGAGAAGCCTCAGAAGAGGAAGATATTCCCAGTGGGGAAACCTGAGGCGTTAGATCTCTGGTCCCGGGAGCAAGAGAGTGGGAAGAAACGTCAGCAGGCACTGTAGTAGGAGGAGCTGATGGAACTGAATGTTGACTATGCCCTGGGGCTAGTACACTCCTCATCACCTCGAAGGCTCCTCCATCAGAGAGGCCAGAGGGCACCCACTCCGAAGAGGTAGGAACCCCAGGCCGCACCGACAGGGACGGCTCCGAGGCCGATGTCGGGGCCGAGCTCACCAGCGCCGACGCTCCGAGAGGGAGAACGGGGTCGGACAAGGGTCCAATGCCACTCGCCCCCTCGGAGCCGGCGAGAGACACCAGGCACTCGGATCCCTCCAATGAAGGCATCAAGGAGGACATCGGAGCAGAGGACGACGGAGCCGAAGGGGGAGGTATTGGCTCTGACGCCACAAAAGTCACGGCTCTGAGGAGCTCCAGCTCCGAACTCTGGAGGAGAGTCGAAGGAGGAATAATAGGTGGATGTGTAATAGCTACTGTCTGATGAGACGGGCTATGGAGCATTTGGGCCAATGCCTGAGACTTTAATAGCCTACTCACCACTCTCTCAAGGTCCTGGTCAGAAAGCCTGGATGACCGAGAAGATCGGCTCCGATGGCTCTGCTCCGAGAGCAGGGGTGATCTCGGAGCCGAATGGATAGACTCCAACAATGGGGATCTTGACCTCTTTCTGGAGGTGGGTGGAGCTGAAGGAGCCAAGGATATGTCGACTCCAGCCGGAGCCGACCGTGAGTGCAAAGATTCAGCGGTATCGGCGCCGAGTGGAGCCGATACTGGAAGCTGTGACACAGAAGGATCGGCTCCGGCCGGAGCCGATCTTGTCACAGAAGGTGAGTCAGCAGCCGACGGCTTGGGACACGGAGCCGACGGCTTTGCTGGCTTCGAGGGCTTCCCCGGCGCAGACTTAGTCGGGGAGCTCTCGGGCTTTAACAAGCCCCTCAATATTAATTTGTTCCTGCGCTCCTGCAGGACTCTTGGGCTGAATGCGTGGTACACAGAACAAGAGTCCTGCAGGTGCAGGGGTCCCAGGCAGTAAACACAAGAAGTGTGACCGTCTGTCAGAGACATTTTCTGACAGCACGAGTCACACTTCTTGAAGCCTGAGACCTTTGTGTCCTTCGACATAACAGTGTCGAGGGAGCACCAGAGTAAAAAACACACACACACACACACACGCAAACACCCAATCCAAATATAAATAATAAAAAACAGGGATACTAACACACCCAAACACTCCACATAATCCCTGACAAGAATTAGGAAAGGGGCAGGCTTAAGGCCTAACCTAGGGGAAGGGATATATAACTGGGATAAGGGAAATACAAGGTACTAACGGGGAACAGGGTTTAAAATTAACCGTTACAAGTTAAAACAATAACAGGAGTAGAACTAAGACATAAAAGGGTTACTAAAAGTCTGAAATTTGAAAACTTACCAAGAGCCGGTAAAAATGCACCTCGCAAGCGAAAGCGGCAAACAAGATCTGGGTAGTTATCACCTAGCATCATGGGATATAGGGTTGCCTCGAGCCGGTAAATTAGCTCTCGAGCTTTAGTAAGTGGCCGAGTCGGAGCCGAGGATCGGCTCCGAACCCATCCAGCAAGAATGAAGGCGAGATTGACAACTTAACATGAGGAAGTTATACTCTTGGGAACAATTAAGAGATGAAGAAAGAAGGTTGGATTTAGATGAAATCCTTCTTAAATCTCATATAGCACCCAAAAAATCATGATGTGCAGAGGACTGCTAGATATATTAGAGAATTATGACAATGAGGTTAAGAGAAGAAATATTGAGAGACCTGAGTTTGTTACTAACAGAGGTGAGTAGTACAGATACTGATACTAAAAAGTTATCTCTTACCATAACTTGGCATCTGTGTTGTCTTCCTTCATTCATCCTCACAATGGGGTCTCAGAACCGAACCTTGGATCTGGCTTGGCCACATTTCATAGACTTAGATATGACTCTCAAGTTCCTCCCTCATACCCACAATGCTCTTCATCCACCCAACTACCTCAGATCAAGTTTTCCCAAATCCAGACAAGCCACATTCAGATATCAAAGATCAGCAGAAGAGGCTCAGCCATAGGACATAACAGTTCTCAGATCATCCAGGTTCCACAAGAAGAAAGGCGGGGGATGGTTGGGTGGAACAATATGGATGAATGAAGGAAGACAACACAGATACCAAGTTATGGTAAGACATAACTTTTTACTCTGATGTTGTCTCTTTCATTCTTCCTCACGATAGGGTCAGAGTCCCCAGATATGTGAACCTTGCTTGGGTGGCCCTCATGGAAGGATATGCTGGAGAACACTGAACCAAAGGAGGCTCTGCTCCTGGGACTAACATCCAATTTGTAATGCAACATAAAAGTGTGATTATTAGACCATGAAGCTGCCGCACAAATGTCATCAATAGAGATTCTAGCATAAAAAGCCGAAGAAGTAGCCAAAGCTCTGGTAGAATGTGCCCTAAGAGGTTTAGGTAATTCCAACCCTTTGGACAAATAAATGAAAGAAATGCAGTCTGAAATCCATTTTGCCAAGGTAATTTTTGATACTGCTTGTCCAAGCCTATTCGAAGAGAAGGCTATAAAAAGCTGATCAGACTTTCTGTATTGTTTGGTAATGTGTAAATAAAAATGGAGCTGTCTTTGAACATCTAGAAAGTGAAGGACACTCTATCTTTATGGAACAAAATTTAAGAAGGTTTACAAGATAAAGCCTGAAGCTCAGAAATCCTCTTGGGGAAGTCATGGCCACCAAAAAAAAGAAGTTATGTACTCACCATAACATTCCATGTTTGTTGTCCATCTCGCCATTCATTCTTACTTGGATGGGCTCGGAGCCAATCCTCGGCTCCGACTCGGCCGAATACACAGCTGGAAGTCTCAAACTTGGCTCGTGGCAAGGTAGGTATCCCATGATGCAGTGGTGCAACTCTCCAGATCTTGTTTGCTGCTAACAGTACTAATGAGTAATATATGGGTATGACCCCATGTCAAGCAGAAAACAAACAGAGTCAAAGGAGCTCATGTATAAGAGGAAGGATCACCACCAGGTCCTCTAGGAGTCCTTGGACGGGGGAAGGAGGGAGGGGTCGTATGAATGAATGGTGAGATTGACAACAAACATGAAACGTTATGGTGAGTACATAACTTTTTTATGTATGTTGTCCTATCTCACCTTCATTCTTACTTGGATGGGATAGCGTTCCTAGCACCTTTTTCCCGGGTGGCTAACGGGAGTACACCTTTGAGCACAGTGGAACCAAAAGAGGCCCAGTCCCTGGAGGACAAATCCACTTTGTAATAAGTGATAAACGCATGAGGATTGGCCCATGTAGCTGCAGTACAAATACTGTCCATAGACATTCTGGCCTGAAAAGCAGAGGATGTAGCTAATGCTCTATTTGAGTGACCTCTAATTCTGAATGGTAACTTTCTATTATTGGAGGTTCAGATAAAGGTGATACAACTTGAAAGCCAATTTGAAAGGGTGACTTTAGATATTGGCATACCCTTTTTTGCCTCAGAGAAGGAGATGAATAACTGATCAGATTTCCTGAAATCTTTAGTTCTATGGATACAGAATCTGAGCTGTCTATGCACGTCCAGTTGGTGGAGTTTATACTCTGCCTTATTGCTATGATTGGGAAAAAACACTGGGAGCTCAATGGATTGATTGATATTGGATTAAGAGCAAACCTTAGGTATAAAGGATGGATTAGTTCATGGCAATACCCTATCCTTATGAAAGATCAGATATGGAGGTCTGATTAATAGTGCTTACAACTCTGAAACTCTTCTGGCAGATGTTCCAGCTACTAGACAGATGGTCCTCCAGGAATGAAATTTGAGGTCACAAGATGAAGAGAGTTCGAACTGTGGCAATGTTAGTTGAGATAGGACAAAATTTAAATCCCAAGGAGCAAGTGCTTTTTAAAATGAGGTCTCAATAAAGAAGTGCCTCTTAAAAATGCTTTACACAACCTGTGTGACATTAGGTTAGGAGAATGGTCACCAATGTGGAAATTTGAAATTGCAGCCAGCTGAACTCCAACAGTTGCTGCAGCTGAGCCTTGCTGGAAGAGTTATGCAAGAAATTCTAAAATGGAATGAACTGGCGCTGAAAAAGGGACAATGTTTCTAGTTTGCACCCAGTGAAAGAATCTTTTCCACTTGCTAGTATATAGTTTTCTAGTAGAACCTTTATGAGAAGACATCAATATGTGTTTGACTGCTGGAGTGAAGTTTTGAAGCCTGACTAAATTGGGAAGTCAAGTTGAGGGTGTGCAGAGAAGGATGAAGTGTTCCTGACATATGTGTCAGAAGGTCTGGAACGGGGTCCAGAACCCACGGTTTCTCCTGTAGATGAGGCCAGAGGAAGGGGACCCAAATCTGCCGAGGTCAATATGGGGCAATGAGAATCAACCTGCTTCCCAAGGATTTTGCTTTCTGGGTGACTTTTGGTATGAGGGGGAAATGGGGGAAAGGCATAAAGAAGTTCCGAGGGCCAATCGTGTATAAGTGCGTCTCTCGGTGTCTCCCCCATAGGGTAAAGTAGCTGCTGCACTTGGCATTCATGGGAGTGGCAAAAAGATCAGAGCAAGGCTGGCCTCATTTCCGGAAAATCTCTCCCGTTATGTTCTAGTTCAGAGACCACTCATGAGGCATTAATATTGCCCTGCTGAGCTTGTCCGCTAACACATTGGATTTCCACGGGATGTGCATTGCTACTAGAAAGCACTGGGAAGAAATTGCCCATTGCCAAACTCTCAGAGCCTCTCGACAAAGTGGGTATGACCTGGTTCCTCCTAGTTTGTTATGTACCATACCGCCGACATATTGTCTGACTCTACTGCAATTGTCCCTAGTGGAAGAGAGTCGTGGAGTGCTTGCAATGCCAGAAGCACTGCTCTTATCTCTAGAACACTGATGTGCAAGTGAGCCTCATGGTCTTGCCATATGCCTTGGACTGTCTTTCCCAGATAATGCCCCCCCACCCTATCTGGTAAGGGTCTGTGGTCACTGTAGCAACAGGTTGTTGTGGAATAAAGGGTCTCCCGATAGTCACATGGTTGGACTGAGTCCACCACCATAGATACTTCTTGCATGACTCCATTATTCTGATCAGATGGGACATAGGAAGTTCTTAAAGTGACCATTGGGAGAATAGGAGGCACTGAAGGATTCTCATATGCATCCTGGTGAGAGGAACTAAAGTTATGGTTGAAGCCATTGTCCCTAGAAGTTTTAGAACTACCTTTGCCTTTACCTTGTCCTTTGGAAGAAGGTGAAGTATTTGCTGTCTGAGGGCTGAAATCCTGTCGGCTGGAAGACATGCCATCACAGAAACATTGTCTAGGTTTGTGCCTATGAAGGTAATATGTTGACAGGGCAACAAGGCAGATTTTTGTAAATTGACTGTTATGCCTAGCTGAGCACAAATTTCCCATATCACATCCCTGGCCTGTTGGAGTAGATGCTTGGTTGTGGTAGTTAAAAGCCAATCGTCCAGATATAGAAACACTTGGAATCCAAGACGTCTCAAGTGAGACGTTACTACTGCCATGTATTTGGTGAACACTCTTGGGGCTATAGTGAGACCAAAGGGCAGGGCTCAGAACTGATAATGACTGGCTCCCAGCCAGAAGCGTAAGTGACTCTTTGATGCTCTGTCCATTTTTATGTGGTAGTATGCATCTTGGAGGTCTATTGAGCACAACCAATCGTCTTTCCCTAAGAAGGGAAGTATTGACTGCAGTGTCACCATTCAGAACTTTGACTTTTTGACAGATTCGTTCAACTTGTTGAGATCCAATATGGGTCTCCAGTCCCCTGTTCTTTTTGGCCCCAGAAAGAATCTTGAGTAAGTTCTGAATCCTATTTGATCTGAGGGGACTTTTTGGATGACTCTTTAGTTCTGCAACTTTTGGATTTCTATAGCTGCTTGCTCCCTTAGATTGGGTGGAACATCTGGGATTATTCTGATCTGTGGGACAGGATGGCAAAAAGGAATGGAATATCCTCTGGATATTATGCTTTGTACCCACTTGTCTTTGGTGATACTTTGCCAGGCTTCTGGGTACAAAGATAAACGTCCCCGACTGCCTCCAGAGTACAGCAGGTGGGCCTCCTTTCAGGAGTGGTGATAGGGACGTTCGTAAAAGGAATCACGGTCACCCTGGTTTTGCAGACCCCCCCCCGCCTCTAGGACGATGTCTACCATTGTTGCCTCTCCCTCTGCCCCTGGAGCAGGATTCACTAAATGCATCTTGGAAAGCTCCCTGAGATATTTTGAACCACATTTTTCCACTCTTCTGACTTTTAGGGTAAGGTCATGAAGGTACTGAAAAACGTACTCCAACGGCAGTGAAGGTTTTCCCTTCCTACTCGCATCTGGTGAGCATGTCTTTAAGTTTGGGTCCAAAAAGTGAGGAACCATCAAAGGGGGCATTAGTAAAGGCAGACTTAAAAGGTTCCGCAAAATTACACAAGCGCATCCAGGAGTGTCTCCTCAAGGCAACTCCTGAACCCGCTGCCCTACTCGCTCCATCCACTGCATAAGATATCAGTCTCATGGAGGAGTTGATGATAGAATTTAAGGTGGACAGATGGGAGGAGATTTTCTGTCACCTCTGCAGCCAATGAACCTTGTAGAGTATCTCCTAGCTCTTATAGGAAATCTATTTGTAGCCTTGTAAAGTGTGTGAGGTAGTTCATCGATCGGAGTGTAAAAGTCATTGATGAAAAGACACACTTCCCATATCTGTCCATCGTTCGAGAATCCTTGTTCGAAGGATGAACAGATGAGGATGTCTCAGGAAGTTCCTTCTTGGTGGCTCCTGCCACCACTATAGCATCTACAGGCACACCTTTTGTAAGAAAATCTTTTCCAGTGGGGGCTGACAAAAACTTGTTTGGCCTCCGAGGGACTAGTTCCATAGTGTCAGGTGACTCCCCCGCCTTTCGACTGATCAAGTCCATTAGCTCATCAAAAGGCGGAGAGACCCAGGAGGCTGAAGGTTGAGATCCAAAGGCCTTCAGGTACACAGACTCCTCATCAGAAGGGCTGATGGTTTTCCAGATGCCTCTCTGCTTTAGGATCTCAAGGCGATATCTTCAAGAGGACGACTGTGGGGACCCTTCTGACTCCTCGAGGTCAGTGTCTGAGGTGACGGACTCATCAGAGGAGTCTGTATGCTTCCTCTTGCATGTCCTCTTTTGAGGGGGCTCCTCAGAAGGGTATTTTTTGGAGGCCTCGGAAGAGAGGAGTTCACCCAATGGGGGTTCTCGAGTCTCTGAATCACTGCTGTCCTGTGGATGGGGTGGTGCAGAGACAGTAGCTGGTGCCTTGGGGGATGAATGCCGGTATCCTTGTGTAGAGCTGTAGAGGGGGAAAGCACACTGCTCATTAGCTCGAAAGCAGAACCCACTGGTACTGAGGATATCTCTGGCTCCAAAAAGACAGAGGACACCTCCGGCCCCAGAGAGACCGGCTCCGTGGCTGATGTAGGAGCCGAGCTCACCCGAGCCAATGCACCAAGGAGTAGGCTCGGAACCGAAGAAGTTCAAGTCTGAGCATCCCCCCCCCCCCCCGAGGCCGACCGGAGAACCTCGGCTCCCAGACACCACGGATGGCACCGAGAGTATCAGAGCAGATATCGGTTCTGTAATCTCTGAAGGGGGTCCTGGAACCGACGGGTCTACATCAAGTGGTACTTGGCACTCTGGCTCCGAAGATCCAGCATGGCTTGGATGTAGCAGTCTTAGAAGGCTCTGAAACCTGTTGGGTCGGAGCCGAGAACAATTTGGCTAGCGCCGGTGACTTCAAGAGTCTGTGCACCATCTGTTCCATGTCATCATCAGACAGGCTCCTAGAGGACCTGGAGGATAGAGTTGGTGAACGAGATCTCTCCAAAATGGGAGATCTCAAGGCAGGGGAGACCAGTGGAATATCAATGGACTGGCTCCGAGACAAGGTATCTTTCAGCTCCGAAGACCTTGGAGCTGAAAAACCGGGTTTGTCAATAATAATTATCTCCATCGGTTCCGAAGTCTGTGGAGCCAAGGACGTAGATGGCTTTGAAATTTTAGACAATTTTTCAAGGGGCTCAGACTAAGCCGAAGAGACAGGAGATGGCTTTTTAGTTGGTTTGTCTCTCTGAGAAGCAGAAGAAGATGAAGAAGAAGAAGAAAAAGCACTCTGTACAGCTTCCTCAAAGGTTGGTTTCAAGAGCCCTTTGACAATCAATTTGTTTTTCCTCTCCTGCAACACACATGCACTAAAGGAGTGGCAGAAAGTCCAATTCTCCTATAGATGGATACCTCCTAAACAATAGACACAAATGCCATGTCCGTCTGTAATAGACATTTTCTGGGTACATTATTGACATTTTTTTAAAGCCCGAAGGCTTAAGTTCTTTCTCCCTAGTGACTTTAGACATGCTTGGAAGAAAAAAAAGGGTCCTATAAGAATAACAAACACTAAACAAACTCACACCACTTCTAGAGATATAAAAACCCACTAATTTAACAAACGCAGCACATCTAAGAAATATAATTAGAACTAACTTTGCTCTGACTAAAAACAAGCACTAGGACCTCTAATTTAAACGGACCTAGACAGGTGTATAGGAAATAGAAAAACACTAACACTACTAACACTACTAGTCCTCTAACTAAAATGGCCACTTAGCTCTCTAATTTAAACACGCTAATGAACTAACTAGCTAACTAAGAGACTAGAAACAACACTACAGGTATATTTTTTTAAAGTACCACTACAATAAATAACTACGAGATACAAGTACAGGCCTGCAAAAAGAACGACGGCCAAGCAAAAGCACACAACAGCGGAAAAAGTAGATAAACTAAGCTACACACTAAAGCTAAAGTTTCACAGCACACAGTAAACTAACTAATACATAAATCCTAACTAGTTTAAGCTAATGCAATATAAAAGACAAAAAACTTAGCCACGGTCAAGAAGAGCACATTCAACCTCGTAAAGTGGCAAACGAGAGCTGGAGAGTTGCACCACTGCATCATGGGATGCCTATCTTGCTATGAGCCAAGTTTGAGACTTCCAGCTGTGTATTCGGTCGAATTGGGGCCGAGGATCAGCTCCAAACCCATCCAAGTAAGAATGAAGGCGAGATAGGACAACATAGCATGAGCTGTTTTCTAGGACAGAAATGTCATGTCACAGCTAGCTGCAGGTTGAAAGGGGCCCTGTGTCAATGCCTGCAGCACAAGAGTGAGCTCCCATGGGAGAGAAGGATCTCTAATTGGGGACCTTAATAAGAACACACCCTTCATGAAGGATTTACACAGTCTGAACGCGAACAAGGAACACATCTGACTTGCTGTGTGAAAATTAGACATAGACGCTAACTGTAACTTCATAGTGGAGAAGCTAGTGCCCTCGAAAAGTGTACTGAGAAACAGTATCACATCTGAAACAGGTGCTGAGAAAGGGCCAATGTTCCTGTTTGTGGCCCAAACAACAAACCTCTTCCACTTGCTATTGTAAACTTTCTTGGTGGAAGCCTTTTGTGATACCAAAAGATATTTTTGGAGCGGGTATTGAAGCCTGGACTGTCTCATAAAGGTTGGAAGAGGAGAAACCAAGCAGCTAGTTTCAGGGTTCGAAGATCTGGGTGTAGCATCCCTGAAAGGTAAGAAAGGAGGTCCTGAGTGGGCTCCAGTATCCAAGGAGGATATTTCAGATGAGACTAGAGGAAGGGAAACTACACTTTAAGAGGCCAGAAAGGGGCAGTTAGGATGACTGAACCCTTCAAACTGCTTGCCTTCTGAAGAAATTTGGGGATGAGCGGGATGGGAGGGTAAGCATACAAGAGACCTGGGGGCCAATTGTGGACTAGAGCATTCCTCAGGGAGTCCCCAGAGGAGATATCAGAGAGAAGAACTTGCTGCATTTGTTGTTGAGGGGAAAGGCAAAGAGGTCGCAGCAAGGTTAACCCTAACTATTGAAGATCATGTTCACTACTGATTGGTTGACGGACCACTCATGTGGAATCAGAAGCGATCTGCTGAGTCTGTCTGCCAAATTGTTAATTTTCCTTGGGATATACATTGCAATTAGAAGGCGGTCTGAAGAAATTGCCCCCCCAGACACACACAAAACCACACTCTCGTGGCCTCCCTGCACAGGAATAAGAACAAGTTCCTCCTTGCTTTTTGATGTTGTCTTGTCAGTGTGCACTGCAATAGTCCCCAAAGGGAGAACGTCCTGAAAGGCTTGCAACATTAGAAAGACAGCTCTCATCTCTAAGGACACCAATATGCAACTTGGTCTCGTGAGGCAACCATGTGCCTTGGACCAGCTTCCCATTGTAATGCCCCCCACCAGAACTGAGAAGCATCCTTGGTCATGGTGGCTATCAGGGGATTGTTTACAAATGGTTTGCTGAGAATAACATTGCCTGGCTGAATCCACCAACTGACAAGATGCCTGTAGATAGGAGGTCCTGAGTGGGCTCCAGTATCCAAGAAGGATATTTCAGATGAGACTAGAGGAAGGGAAACTACACTTGAAGAGGCCAGAAAGGGGCAGTTAGGATGACTGAACCCTTCAAACTGCTTGCCTTTTGAAGAAATTTGGGGATGAGCGGGATGGGAGGGTAAGCATACAAGAGATCTGGGGGCCAATTGTGGACTAGAGCATTCCTCAGGAGTCCCCAGAGGAGATATCAGAGAGAAGAACTTGCTGCATTTGTTGTTGAGGGGAAAGGCAAAGAGGTTGCAGCAAGGTTAACCCTAACTATTGAAGATTATGTTCACTACTGATTGGTTGACGGACCACTCATGTGGAATCAGAAGCGATCTGCTGAGTCTGTCTGCCAAATTGTTAATTTTCCTTGGGATATACATTGCAATTAGAAGGCGGTCTGAAGAAATTGCCCCCCCAGACACACACAAAACCACACTCTCGTGGCCTCCCTGCACAGGGGAATAAGAACAAGTTCCTCCTTGCTTTTTGATGTTGTCTTGTCAGTGTGCACTGCAATAGTCCCCAAAGGGAGAACGTCCTGAAAGGCTTGCAACATTAGAAAGACAGCTCTCATCTCTAAGGACACCAATATGCAACTTGGTCTCGTGAGGCAACCATGTGCCTTGGACCAGCTTCCCATTGTAATGCCCCCCACCAGAACTGAGAAGCATCCTTGGTCATGGTGGCTATCAGGGGATTGTTTACAAATGGTTTGCTGAGAATAACATTGTCTGGCTGAATCCACCAACTGACAAGATGCCTGTAGATAGGAGGTCCTGAGTGGGCTCCAGTATCCAAGAAGGATATTTCAGATGAGACTAGAGGAAGGGAAACTACACTTGAAGAGGCCAGAAAGGGGCAGTTAGGATGACTGAACCCTTCAAACTGCTTGCCTTTTGAAGAAATTTGGGGATGAGCGGGATGGGAGGGTAAGCATACAAGAGATCTGGGGGCCAATTGTGGACTAGAGCATTCCTCAGGGAGTCCCCAGAGGAGATATCAGAGAGAAGAACTTGCTGCATTTGTTGTTGAGGGGAAAGGCAAAGAGGTTGCAGCAAGGTTAACCCTAACTATTGAAGATCATGTTCACTACTGATTGGTTGACGGACCACTCATGTGGAATCAGAAGCGATCTGCTGAGTCTGTCTGCCAAATTGTTAATTTTCCTTGGGATATACATTGCAATTAGAAGGCGGTCTGAAGAAATTGCCCCCCCAGACACACACAAAACCACACTCTCGTGGCCTCCCTGCACAGGGGAATAAGAACAAGTTCCTCCTTGCTTTTTGATGTTGTCTTGTCAGTGTGCACTGCAATAGTCCCCAAAGGGAGAACGTCCTGAAAGGCTTGCAACATTAGAAAGACAGCTCTCATCTCTAAGGACACCAATATGCAACTTGGTCTCGTGAGGCAACCATGTGCCTTGGACCAGCTTCCCATTGTAATGCCCCCCCACCCGAACTGAGAAGCATCCTTGGTCATGGTGGCTATCAGGGGATTGTTTACAAATGGTCTGCTGAGAATAACATTGTCTGGCTGAATCCACCAACTGACAAGATGCCTGTAGATGGAAGTCAGTTTGATGTGAAGGGACAAGGGCTGTGACAGGATGGACCATTGATTGGCTAGTGTCTACTGTAGAATCCACATGAAAAACCTGGCTAGGGAAACTAACAGGATGGCTGCAGACATGGACCCCAGGACATGCAGGATCAGTCAAGCTGTGGGGGCTTGTAGTGCTAACAGCTGTTTTGCACCTGATTCCTCAGAATGGATACTCAGTGCAGAGGAAGAGAAGCTATCTGATCCCTTGTGTTGAGTTGCGTATCTATGAACTCTAGATTCTGAACCAGAGTAAGGCTGGACTTGCTCATGTTTATAGTGATGCCCAGGGAGTGCACTAACTGGAGTAAGTAGTTCCTGCCTTGGATTAGTCAATGCCTTTTGGGAGTGGTTAGGAGCCAATCATCTAAGTATGGAAACACTTGGAATCCCTTGAGCCTCAGGTGAGTGGCTACCACTGCCATGGATTTGGTGACCACCCAGGGGGCTGTGGTGAGTCCAAAGAGCAGTACTCTGAACTGGTAGTGACTGGCTCTTAGACAGAAGTGCAGTTATCTCCTGGAACGCCTGTCTATTTTGATGTGATAATACGTGTCCTTGAGATCTATGGAGCACATCCAGTCATCCTTTTGCAACAGTGTCAGAATGGACTGAACCATAGCCATTCAGAACTTCTCATTCTTTATGTATTTGTTTAACTTGCTGAGATCCAGAATGGGTCTTGGTCCCGTCTTTTTCGGCACTAAAAAGAAGTGGAAGTAGGTTCCGAATTCTCTCTGTTCAGTTGGGACCTCCTGCATGACTCTTTTTTTGTAACAGCTGTGGAATTTCCTGTGCTACCCATTCCCATTGACTGGGTACCATGTCAGGAAGGCTTTTGGATTTCAGATGTGGAAGGGAAAGGGGAATATAATAACCTCTGGATAGCATGCTTAGCACAGAATGGTTTTGAGAAAATTGGGTCCAGGCTTTGGGGTCCAAAGCTAATCATCCCCCAACTGCTTCCAGGGATGGATAGCCAGGCAGCACTTCAGGAGCACTGATAGGGCTTATCGGGAGTAGGTTTCCTAACGCCTTGGTTCTGTGAACCTCCTCTGCCCCTGGAGTGGCGTCTACCATCAAACTCTCCTCCTCTGCCTCTGGAGGAGGGTTCTCTGCATGGGTCCTGGAAAGGCCTTTGGGAATTGCGGAACCACATTTTCTTACCCCCGTGCTGGTTCCCAGAGAAGGACCTCTGGGGGGGTTGAAAATTTGATTTCAACAGCAGAAAGAATATTTCCATCCTTCTCGCTGCAGGTAAGAGTGCCTCTAACTGATAGCCCAAAAAGAGAGGAGCCATGGTAAGGGACATTACCAAATTATGCCTTAAAGGGCTCCACAAAATCACACAGCCTCATCCAGGCATGCATCCTTAGGGAAAGACCTGAACCGGCTATGTGCAAGGTGCCCTCCATGTTGTTGAAGATTAACCTCATTTAAGAGTTAGCAACATATGAAGGAGTGGTCTGCTTGGGAGAAACTTTCTTAAATTCCTCCACAAGCATGGACTCAGAGGGAAGCTGACAGTTCTTTGATCAGGTCCCTCTGAAGCCGGGTGAAATGAGCTAGATAGTTTAATGACCTCAGCACGAAAGTTGCTGAGGCATAAATGCACTTCCCACTTCTGTCCAACACTCTAGACATTGGCAGTTTCCTCTGCCAGCTCTTTCTTGGTGGCCGCTGTCACCATGATAGCATCGAACACAACGCCTTTACTTCAGTGTTTCTTGTCTGCACGGGGTACTAGAAACCTATCGGGCCACTTGGGTATGGGCTCGATGGTGTCCATTTCCATCCATGCACAGCAAGATAATAAATCTACCAGCAGATCTGCATGGGGGGGGGGGGTCACCCAGGACATAGATGGGCCCATCCTGAATGCCTCCAAGAGAACTGACTCCTCACAGGAAGGAGGTTGGGCAGACCACTCACCTTTTTGCTTCAAGATCTCTAAAATATCTCCTTAGGAGACATTTTAGAGATCCTAAAGCAAAAAGGTGAGTGGTCTGCCCGACCTCCTTACAGGAAAGAGGTTGGGCAGACCACTCACCTTTTTGCTTTAGGATCTCTAAAATGTTTCAGTATCAGAAGAAGTGGATTCCTCATGAGTAGGGAAATCTTGGAGGCCACTTGGAACAGGAAGACTCATGGCAGGATGAGAGCAAGAAAGGCCTGGATCCAATGGAGGTACAGGGGCAGATTAAGGAACTTGTGTGGTCGACTCTCCAACCTGGGAGAAAACACTCTCCACAATCTGGAAGGCCGAAGGACCAGGAGAGGCCCTCTCCACTTCCCCTGGAGCCAAAACTACCGAAGCAAAATTGGCTCAGAAGGGATAAAACCTGAGCTAGTGAGTGTCAAAGCCCCTAAGGGAAGGGATGGATCCGAAAAAGATGGAACCGATCCCTGACCCCGGACCCGACACTGATGCCACAGGTCTGAGACTCAGTCTGCACCAAAAGGGCCAGAATAGGACTCGTCAAGGGCATTCTCAGTGTAGAGGATGGGAGCTTCCTCTGCGCCGAGTCTGACACATATGGAAATCCTGAATCCTGTGGCCCCAAAGCTGGTGGACAAATCAGAGAAGGAGCCCGGATGGGGTGTCCTGGGTAGCTCATGGATCTGACAGCAAAAGGAGCCGAGACTAAACCCATCTGGATCTGGGCCTTAAACCTCTTCATCATCCTGTCCATGTCCGTCTTGGCCCAGCTTCTTAAGGACCTGGAAGAAGCTGACGAGGGGGGCTGGGAGTGCTTTGACTTGAAGGACAGGGTAGAAGACTCCGTCGAGGTCCTAGGATCCAGCCAATGAAGGCATCGGGGAAATGGTAATAATCTCCCCTGGATCCAAGAAGACAGTAGGATCTGGTCAGGCAGCTAACTTATACATATCCGAAGGAGTGGAAGCCACAGATTTCTTGAGCTTCTTAAGCTCAAGAGAGTCCCTCTGGGAGGCCAGGAGGGACCTCTTTTTAGACTCCTTAGTACAAGTAGTGGAGGAAGAAGCCAAAGAAAGGGTCTGAGCCTCAGCAGAGGGAGGAAGAAGGCCCCTAAGAATGAGTTTGTTCCATCTGTCAGCTAAAGCCCAAAGATTAAAGACAGTGCAGATGGTACATTCAGGTTTTAGATGGTCAGCACCCAGGCAGTACACGCACTCCTTGTGGGCATCCTGACTGAGGATTTTATGCCTGCAAGAAGTGCAACGTCTGAAGACAGGAACTGGTTTGTCAGCCATACGGTAGAAAAGCCCGTGAAAATCTAACCATCAGAAATAAGCAAGTTGAATGGTAAAGAAACTACCAAAGCCAAAAGGAAAGCAAAGGTAAGAGTTTTAGAGTCCCTGGGTTTGGTAAGATCCGTGTTAACTGTAGATTTATATGCAGCAATAAGGACGTGGTTTATCTAGCATTCTGCAATGCATGTCCTGCATTTTATTGGGAGATAAGAGTGGTAGATTAGGGAGACATGCATCCTCAGGTTTTGAACTCTCTCCGTGGTCAGGAAGATTTTGCACTGAGGAGTATCTATTCTGGCGCCAATGTAGACTATCACCTGTAAAGGATCTAGGACAGATTTGGATGTGTTGATTGTGATCCACAAATGCAGGGCAAGAGTCCGGAAATAATCCCTGGTTTGGGAGAGTAGACGCCAGGTGGGAGCAGTGAGGAGCCAACTGTCCAGGTACTGATAGAGCTTAATCCCCCTGAAGACTCAGGTGAGCTGCTACCACTGCCATCAGTTTGGTAAACACCCTGGGGGCTCTGGTGAGACCAAAGGGTAGGGCTCAAAATTGGTAATGATCGACTCCTAGCCAGAAGCAGAGGACCCTCCTGGCGCTTCTGTGCATTTGTATATGATAGTAAGCATCCTGGAGTTCTAACAAGCACATCTAGTCACGCACTTGCAGGTACGGCATGATGGACTGTAATGTGACCATCCGGAACTTCTCTCTGGCAATGAAAAGGTTCAGGGTAGAGAGGTCCAGAATGGGCCTTAAGTCTCCTGTTTTCTTTGACACCAAAAAGATCCTGGAGTAGAAGCCTGATCCAAACTGATCTGGGGGGATGGTTTCGATGGCTCATTTTGTCTAGCACCTTGGAAATTTCCTGTGCTGCTGTGCTTGCATGGGTGGTACGTCCAGAAGGTGTCTGGTAGATTTGGGTGAAACCACGAAGGGCATAGAATATCCTCTGGATATGATCTGTAGCACCCAGCGGTCTGTTGTTATGGACTCCCATACCACTAGGTGCAAGGACAATTGTCCCCCAACTGCCACCAGAGTAGAGCAGTTGGGCAACTCCTCAGGGTTGCTGCCCGTGTCTGTCCAAGAAAGGTCCTGGAGACTCAAAATTCCTCGGACCCCCTCTGCCTCCGGGCTGGCGTCCATTCTGTCCCCCTCTGCCTCTGGGGGAAGAAGAGCCCTGAGTGTCCCGGGAATACTGTGACTTCCGGAACCACATCTTCTTTTGCCCTCTCTGCTTCCAGGAAAAGGACCTTTGAGGGTTCGAGCAGCGGATCCCGACGGCAGACAGCGTCTTCTCGTCCTTCTCACTCTGGAATAATGTCTCTTTGATGGCCTTACCAAAGAGAGTAGAGCCGTCATAAGGGGCACCAGCAAAGGGCATCTTGAAGGGTTCTGAAAATTGACATAACCTGAGCCAGGCACCGCCCTAGCCACTCCTTCTGTAGCATGTGAAAGGAGTCACATGGACATGTTGGAGACTGCTTTTAAAGTGGCCATCCTCATGGAGAACGAAGCCTTGTCCTCCTGCGACATGGACTTGGGGAGACTCCTCCAGCTCCTTTACCAGGTTGTGTTGGAGTCTGGTGACATGGGCCAAGTAGTTCAGCACCCTAATCGAAAAGGTAGCTGAAGCGTAAACCCGCTTCCCTAGGCAATCCATCATCCGTGACTCTCGGTCAGGAGGATGAACAGAGGAACTCTCTTGAGCAAGTTCCTTCTTCGTGGCTGCTGCTACCATCATAGCGTCTTGTTCCATGCTGGTCTGTCTATGGGGGGGGGGGCTTAAAATCTTGTTGGGTCTTTTTAGGATAGGTTCTATGGTGTCTGGTTCCTTCCATGCCCGTGAGGTGACTAGATCTACCAAATGATCCATGGGAGGGGACACCCAGGAAGTAGATGGGCCCATGCCGAAAGCCTCCAGGAACACGGACTCATCAGAAGAAGGTTTGGGGACAGACCAACCTCCCCACTGGTGCAAGATTTCCATAATGTCTCAAAAGGAGACATCCTCAGGAGGTGACCTAGGGGAATCTTCCCTAGGTGAGGAACTCGGGGGAGTCCAAATGCCTCCTCTTACACGTATGCTTGCGAGATACCTCCCCGGTGGGGCTTTCCGGGGGGACTTCACAAGCCAATTGTTCCTTAGGGGTAACCGTCTGGGGCTTCTCGAGCATGGGCTGTCCCTCTGGTAAAACGATGGGGACCATAGACAGAGCCGAGGGGGTCTGGGTGGAGTCCAAGGGGGCAGTCAGGGGTCTCGATCCAGCGGAAAGAACCCTTTCTACCACATTGAATGTCAAAGGAGAGCGAACCTCCTGAGAAAACAATAAGGGCGCCTGTCTCCCCGGGTCCGACAAGAGAATCGGAGACAGGCCCAAAGTGGATGGAGCTCCAAAGGGGGGAACTTGGCCTGACAAAGGCAGAGCCAATGAAAAAAGTTCCACTCCCTTGGATCAGACACCCAAGCTCCAGCTCCGAGAGCTGGTTGGATCCGAAATGCTCCAGGCAGCTGTCAGCATCGAGGAAGCAGGTACCGTTGGCGCCAACCCCCTGACCAAAGCCACCCTCGGATCTGAATACTCCGAACCCGAAGGTCGGATCAGAGAAGGAGATATCGGCTGAAAAAAAGGAAGCGAGCTCCCCCCTCCAGAGTGAGGGGGGCTGGCAAGACCCCCATCTGGATCTGAGTATGGATAAACCTCCTCATCATTTTATCTAGATCAACCTCTGACAAAGACCGGGTGGACCTCGACGAGGCCATGGACTCTGACCTGGCGGGTCGGGACACCAAGGCCCTAGAAGCTGAATGTGTCTCCTCAGGCTCTGGGGAGAACCTCTGAGATCAGAGCTGCAGGAAGTCATGGATCCATAACGTTTTTACGGGTGAAGGAAGGTCCGAAAACCTCTTTTGCTTTTCCCTCACCTTTGACTCACTCTCCTTCTCTCTGCCCCTTTTCTGCTCCGCTTCCACAGGCGTTTGTACAGGAGGTTGAGTCCCAGCCTGCAAGGGAGGAGAAGCCAGGGGGAAAGTGGAAGGAGAGGCGGCCACAGCAACAGCTGTGACTGAAGCCTGAGGTGAGGAAACAGTCTCTGAAGGGTGAAGAAAGCCTTTGAGGGCCAACTTGGCCTTCCTATCCTTAACAGCGCATGGGTTGAAGCCCGTACATATACTGCAGTCCACACTCTGATGGGCTACTCCCAAGCACATAACACACAGAGTGTGGCCATCCGCAGGGTATAATTTATGGCCACACTCAGTGCAACGTTTAAAGATAGGCTTGTCAGCCATACTATCAGAGAAAGAAACTTTAAGAACAAAGTAGTTTCTTTCTTACTGACTCACACACACCCACTCACCACACTCATACACAGAAAACACTGGGGTGGGGGGAACAAAAAATCCACACAATAATGTAAACTATTCTAACTACTCTAAAACTCTATAACTCGATGCACCAAGCGAGGGCAGGAGAAAGGGGAACCTCTACTACAGTACCTAACAATTTTTGAAAGAAAAAATATATTCAAAAAGGTTTTACCCACTTGACTAAGTTGGAGCTCAAGAGATCACGATGCATAAGCTATTCGTGGCAAACGAGATCTGGGGATGGAAGGCAGTGGAGGTGTATTATGTGTAAGGGGATGAGTTTGGAGCTCGGAGCAGATGCTAGTAAAAGTTGCCGGCTCGGATCCGATACAGATCCATAACCCACGGTTTGAAGACCAAATGAAATAAACTACTTCATATCAAACTTTTACAATATACGGTAAAGTTGAAAAGATAATTAGAATGAGAAAAAAGGCTTTAAAAAGGAAAACTCACTTATCTAAAGAGTCCTTTGAGAGCATGGTAACACTATGTCTTTCACTGGAAGCAGAAACAAGATCTAAGGTACTTGGGTTGGTGTATTGTGGGTAAGGGAGTAGCGCGAGAGTTTTCTGATTGCCACAAGCTTTTGCAAAAGCTGAGTTGGATGTGAGGGATCGAATCCGAACCCCTATGTTGAGGACAGAATGAAAATTGACAACATCAGATCTTAGGATTTGTTCTCAAAGAAACCCTATCCATATGGAAAATCAGGGGGGTTACAAGAAAATGCTTGTAAGTCTGAAATCCTTGTAGCAGAAGTAATGGCCACAAGAAAAAATGATTTCATAGAAAGATGCTTTAAGTCTGCTGAAACTGCTGGTTCAAGGGAAGGTTTTGTTAATGCCTGAAGCATGATAATTATATCCCATGGAGGGATAGTTGTCTTTAGAAAAGCCTTTGAAATGTCCAATATGGAAAGTGAAAATAATTGCACTCTGATTGTTGAAAAGCTAAATCCTTTTTGTAAAAGATCTGACAAGAAGTCTAGAATGAAAGAAAGAGGAGCTGAGAAGGAATCTGTCCCCTTAGAAGCTGCCCAGATATAAAACCTCTTCCATTTGCTAAGGTAAACTCTGGTACTCAATTTTTGAGAGGCTAATAAAATATGAACCACTTGAGTGGAAAGCTGGGCATGTATGGCCACTGTTAAAACTGGAGGAACCATGTGGTTTGCTTCAGTGTCTCTGGGTCTGGATGAGGCTGCCCTGATGAGTCAGTCAGAAGATACAGACGGTAGTCCAATGGTCAGGGAGGATATAGTAGAAGATGCCAGAGGAAGGGGAACCACAGCTCTTGGGGCTAGAAAGATGCAATGAGGATTACTCTGGCCTTGCACCTTCTTGCTTTCTCAACCAACCTTGTAATCAGAGGAATGGGAAGGCATAAAGGAGGCCAGTTTTGTACTAGATCATCTTTTGCCGACTGCCCCTGTGGAGGGATTAGAGAAAAGTAACTGCTGTACCTGTAGTTTAGGTACAAAGCAAAAGGTTATAGCATGGTTGACCCCAGTGGCTGAAGATTTGATTTGCATCGCTTGACTGAGTGACCATTCATGAGGCAAGAGAATTTATCTGCTCAACTTGTCCATTAACACACTGAAAGTCCGTCGACTATGAATTGCTATGAGAAAGCAAGGGAAAGATATCACCCATTGCCACATTCTCATGGCCTCCCAGTATAAAAGATAATAATGGGTTCCACCCTGTCCGTTTATGTACCAGACTACTGACATGTTGTCAGTCTGGATTGAGATCACACCCCCGGGAAGATCATCCTAAAAAGCCTGCAATGCTAGGTGAACTGCCCTCATCTCCTAGACACTGATGTGGAGAATGGTTCAGGCACATGTGCAAGAAATCAAAAGACAATCTAGTAAAGAAGATTTGTGACAGATAGGAAGAAGGCAAGAGGAAATTAGGGTATGTAGAAAAGAGATGGATTGTATGAGAGAAGACCTGTGACAGTCCACTAAGGAAGGTACAAGAGTAACACTTAATTAGGAAGGATGTCAGCAGTTGATGTGACACTTTGATTCCGTGTAGAAAACTGAAAAAATTGGATTGCTGTTGATGATGATGTAGAAAGAACTTTGTGCTGACAGTGTATGATACTGTTTTAATGATGTTCTTTGTTTGAGCCGAGCAGTTGAGGAACAAATGTAGGGTGGAATGCAGATGGTATAAAGTACTGCAACCTAACTGTATTGCTGAAGTTGTGACAAAGGTGACATTAGAGGTGAGAAGGCAATTTTTGGGAGTTTCAATTGGATTCTAGAAAGCTGTGGCCAGAAGAAGAGGGGCTAGTGGGAGGCGGATTGAAATAAGGCAGTTAAGTTAAGGAATGTGATATTGGGTGATATTAAAGTGTTTTGTATTGTTGGTGGTATGATGGAGCACCTTAATGAGACTAATACAAATAACTATTACAGGAAGTATAGCTAAGACAGAGTTGATTTTGATGTATAACTATATTAGCAAGAGAGTAAGGGAGTTGAACGAGTGGGTTTTGTGTTGTCTATTATGAAGTGAAGTAGCTTAGAATCTGAAGTTGAGAGACAGACTAGGAGTGATTAGTTACCTTAGAGGTATTTTAGGAAGGGAGTCAAGAGGTAAATACAGTAGGGAACAAATCAGTTGCTGCAGTAAGGAAGAAAGATAATAGGGTGAACTGAAATTCAGTTTAATAGAAACAATATAGATATTAACTAATTGTTAGTGAGTATGCAGTTGTTGCAGTCATTTTAGAATGAGCTGTTAGTTTGGCAGACTACTGTGTATTCTGCAGCTATGCAAGCAAACGGTGTGCCATGTACATAAAAGATGGACATAAGATGATTATGTTCAAGTTATAAGTGCAGTTGGTTTAGTTGGAGGAATTGTGTGAGTACAAAGCTAAAAGTGTGTTGGGGGCTACTGGCAATGCTGGAGGTAGTGAGGAAGTCAGTCTGCACATGCACAGCTTGACAGACCCGGTGCTGCACAGTAAAGGGAAAGGTAAGAAAAAAATTAAAGATTTTTGTAATTGTTTAATCATACCATTAAGTATGAATTTCCCCAGAAAGTAGTTAATATTCACAGTGCAGCACAGCTGAGCCCTGTGATAAAAGGGGAAGTGACACTACTGCCTCATGGGAGCAAATGTAAGAACATAACTGCCGCTGGTAACAAATTAAATCAATGAGCAACATACTAGTAGTCCCACAACAAGCAGTAGTACTCTAAACTGGATCTGTAGGAGGCTAGCAAAATTACTGGCAGGAGAACAGGTATCAAACTAAATAGTTAACGATGTACCCTTATAATTTCCTAAACCTACCTTCTATAAATGCTAGTAGGGAACAGTAATACAATCAATTTAAGCCAATGCAACTAGCTAATAAAAAAACAAGGATGATAGTAGTTGCAGTCATGCAAACCTGAGACCATTAGAGCAGTGTACACTGACTTAAATCAACTTTATTCAAGACAGAGGTGGCTGCACACCTCACTTATGTATATAAAATCTGTTAAAAACAAACAGATGGTCAGGATACATGTTTTTCTTCTTATTTTATTTGCATTTGTTTTACAGGCTACAGCAAAGATCTACATGTACCTTTTTCAGACTCAGCCTGGGAGTGATGTCTTGTTAAGTGACTTGTTCTGAGACAGACAGTTAGGCAATGGAAGCTGAGGGACTCAAGCCTTGCACCACTAGACCACAGGTAATAATTCATTAACAAGTCCTTAATCCTCTAAGCCAACTGCCTGACAAGCGCAGTCTTGTCTTGTCCTGTTAAGAAGGTGATATAGGCAGTTCTTACAAACTTTACAGCCCATCCCTTATTGTCTTCCTTTTCTTTTCCAGAAGTCTTCAAACATCATATGGTCTACTATCATTACAGAACCCACTCATCTGGTTACAAGTTATGTTTCAATATGCTACAACCAAACTGGTCCCCTTGCTGTACTGAGAAAACTTCAGATGTTTCAGAGGCATGCCACATAGTGATGAGCTCATCTAGAAAGGTTGCATTCATTGTACCATTTTCCCCTTCCTGCTAATTCAGAATAGATAATCTCAGCAATCAGGAAATTCAGAAAATGTGACACAACAACCCAGTGGCTTTAGGACCCCTTCTATTACCACCATTCACCTTTGTCATGATGATGGGACAACATGAAGAGTAGAGCATAGGCTAGACAAGAATGGTGGGAGAGAGAGAGAGATTTGTAAAGTACTCAAGATATGCTGCATCTGTTTAACTCAGAAGATACTGGGGTGGCAAAAATATAAGTTCTAAATGAGGATGGGTACCCTTATGAGAAAATATTGAAAATACCAATAGTAGTCAACTGACAAGTCAGTCAATAAATGACAGAAAGGGAATGGAAAAAGGATAAAACATGAGTCCAGAAGACAGGATGGCTTGGCAAAAGGTAGGAGAAAGGCAGAGAACAGGACATTAGCAATTCATCAGAGAAGTAAATTAACTGAATAGACACGGAGTAAGACGAAGGGGAAAAGTGGGCAATACAGCCACAAAAGGGAGGTCAAGAAAAAAAGCCAAAAAGGAAAGACGGTTGCAGGCAGCACTGGAAAATGATAAAAGGGATATATAATTAGATGTTGCCTTGCACGAGCCAACACCACAAGGACAGCAGGAAGAAAGTGGGCAAGGAAGAACACATTTTTGTTTGTTTATGAGAGAAGCAATGGGCGAGAGACAGAAGAATGGATAGTGCTTGAAGGAACAGGGATGAGAAAGGGCCACAGACATAACCCATGCAGGCAGGCAATCAGCGCAGGCTTTGAGTAGTGCTAGGGATGGGGGAAGTGGAAAGCGAAAAGTTACATATGCAAGAAGTAAAGAAGAATCCAAAAATGGTATAGAACAAAAGAAAACATAAAACAAAGAAACCAAGAAAAGCTGTACTTTAGTTCAACCAGGCAAGGCTCTGGACACAAAATGTATCTTTAGTGCTTCTGTTCTTTTAATAATATGGTTAGAACTTCGTCAGAAAAATACAAAAAGGACTAAACAAAGAAGTTATGTACTCATCATAACGTTCCATCTGAGTTGTTGCTTTTCATTTGTCTTCAACCTGTGGGTACTCGGATCCGGCACGGATCCGATTCAGCCGCATTTCCAGCATCTGATCTGATCTCCAAGCTCCTCCCCCACCCATAATGCCCCCGTCTCCTTCCTCCCTTCAGATCAAGTTTGCTGCTATCCAAGAATTCCCAACCTGACCCAAGACCTTCTCCCATAAGAATAGGTCTCCAGAAGCATGAAGAGGTGAACAAGAGCATTTCAACGTGGTGACTGTAACTCTCCTGGCCATGCCACCACACAGCCCACGTAAGGCAGGGAGAAGGAGGGAGGGACGGTTGAAGACAAATGAAGAGCAACAACTGAGATGGAATGTTATGGTGAGTACATAACTTCTTTATTTGAAGTTGCTGTCTTCATTTCCTCTTCACCCTGTGGGACAGAGTCCCCATCTACTAAACACCTGGGTGGCTCTCATGGAAGGATATTCCATAGCACGGTGGAGCCAAAGGATGCACTGTTCCTGGATAGAATGTCCAACTTGTAGTGCAAAATGAAAGTATGTGAAGAGGCCCAAGTAGCCACAGAGCAAATGTCATCCAATGAAACTCTGGACCAGAAGGCAGCTGAAGTAGCCATAGATCTAGTGGAATGCACCTTAACATGATCTGGCGGGGGTAAACCTCTAGCTGAATACACCAGAGTAATACAATGGGAAATCCAACAAGCAATGGTGACCTTCGACACTGGTTTTCCTAAAAAAGGCTTAGAATAGGAGATAAAGAGTTGGTCAGACTTCCGGAAAGATTTAGTCCTATGCAAGTAAAAGCATAACTGTCTATGGACATCCAACAAGTGCAGTTTGTGTTCTCCCTTATTCTGAATGTTTGGGAAGAAAACAGAGAGAATAATTACCTGATTAATATTTGATTCCAAAGCCACTTTGGGAAGAAAGGAGGGGTTAGTGTGCAAAGACACCCTGTCCTTATGAAAGATCAAATAAGGAGGTTTGATCGATAACGCCTGAAGTTCCAAGACCCTTTTAGCTGATGTAATGGCAACCAACAAAGCCATTTTCCATGACAAGAACTGTAGATCCACTGAAGCTGCAGGTTCAAAGGGAGATGAGACCAGAGTTTGTAGAACTAGAGTAAGGTCCCAATGAGGCGTTGGGTCCTTAATGAGTGGCCGAAGTAAAAAGGTACCTTTCAAAAAGGCTTTGCAAAGCTTAGAAGAAGCCAGAGAAGCCGTATTATCGCCTACATGAAAATTAGATATAGCTGTCAATTGAACCTTGACAGTAGAAGAACTGGCGCCTTGATGAAAAATGCTTGCCAAAAATTCTAGAACCACTGGAAGTGGAGCAGTAAAGAGGTCTAGATCACGCTGAGATACCCAAATACAAAAACGCTTCCACTTGCTGGAATAAACCTTCCTGGTAGAAGATTTATGAGCTGCAACCAATATCTTTTTCACCAGTGAAGATAACCCAGGAGTCCTGACTGTCATGGGACAGAAGCAGCCAAACGGTGAGCTACAGTCTGACCAGATGTGGGTGAGGTATCCCTGAGAGATGAGAGATGAAATCCAGAGCCAGATATAATGTCCAGGGTGGACACAGTACATGTGACCACAGAGAAGGGAACCGGACTTGAGACCAGAATGGGGCAATGAGGATGACAGAGCTCCCCAGTCTGCAACCTTTCTGAAGGAATTTCAGGATTAGATGGAGAGGAGGATAAGCAAACAGGAGACCGGAGGGCCAAACATGAACCAGAGCGCCTCTGGGGCTTCCCCCTGTGGGGGGTTCAGAGTGAAAAAACTTGCTGCACTTCACATTGGAATGAGAGGCGAAGAGATTGCAGCAAGGATGACCCTATTTGAGAAAGATCTGTTTTTCTGCCAAAGGATTCACAGACCACTCATAAGGCGTCAGGATAGACCTGCTGAGCATTGCCACCAGAAAACGACTGGTGGAGATCGCCCACTCCCACACTCTCATGGCTTTCTGACACAGGGGATAAGATCTGGTTCCCCCCTGTTTGTTGATGTACCAGACAACCAACATATTGTCTGTCTGGATGGCAGCTGTCCCGAGAGGAAGACAGTTATGGAGAGCTTGCAACACTAGAAGCACCACCCTCAGCTCCAGGACAGTGATATGCAATCGAGTCTCGTGGGTTGACCACATGCCTTGGGCTGTCCTTCCCAAGCAATGACCCCCCCCAGCTAAGTATGGAGATGTCCGTGGTCACTGTGGCCAAAGGGGCAGACAGAATAAAGGGGGTGACCCTGAAGAAGATCTGGGGAATGACTCCACCATAGAAGAGAATCCCTGCATGACCCGGGATACACGAACAGGGTGAGTCAATGGAAAATCTAGCAGTGACCACTGAACCGCAAAGGTCCATTGAAGTACCCTCATGTGCAATCGGACCATGGGCATTAGGGTGATCATGGCCGCCACTGACCCCAATGCCCATCAGACCAATTATGCTGTCAGCAATTGAGCTTGAAGGATACACAAGACATGAATTTTCAGGGACTGGATTCTGTCTGAGGTTAGGAGAACCTTGGTTTGAATTGTGTCCAACCGAGCTCCGAAGAAATCTAGAACTTGAACCGGAGTCAGTAGGGATTTGTTGAGATTGATGGTTATGCCCAGCTGGTGGGCTATTTGAAGAAGGAATTCCTTTGCTTGGCAAAGTTAATGCCTGGAAGAGGCAAAAAGGGCCAGTCATCCAGGTAAGGGAAGACCTGGAAGTCCTGCAGTCGCAGGTGAGCCACTACCACTGCCATCACTTTGATGAACGCCCTGGGGGCTATGGTGAAACAAAGGGGAAGTGCTCTAAACTGATAATGACTGGCCCACAGCCGGAAGTGGGGGAGCCTCTGAGAGCTCCTGTCCATCTTGATGTGGTAATATGCACCCTGAAGCTCGACTGAGCACATCCAGTCATTCTCCTGCAGGAAGGGCAGGATAGATTGAAGAGTGACCATCTGGAATTTTGTCTTGGCAACTAACAGATTTAAGGTGGAAAGATCAAAATGAGTCTTAAGTCCCTCATCTTCTTTGGCACTAAAAAGAATCTGGAATAGATGCCTAATCCAGACTGCTCTGGGGGGGATGGGCTGCATGACTCACTTTTCTAGCAGCTTTACAATTTCCAGTGCTGCCTCCTCCCTTTGGGCAGGTAGAACATCTGGGAGGTGTTTGAGCAGGAGTGGTGGTTGAATGAAGGGCACTGAATAGCCTCTGGATATGATCTGCAACACCCAACGATCATCTGTGATTGACTCCCAGGCTGTTGGGTGTAGTGAGAAGCATCCCCCGACTGCCTCCAGAGCAGAGTAGCTGGGCACCCCTTCAGGGCTGCTGCGCATATCTGTCCGAGAAAGACTCTCAAGACCAGTGATTCCTCGGGCCCACTATACCTCGTGGGTGGAGTCTATCAAATTCCCTCTCTGCTTCAGGGGAAAGGTGAGTCCTGAGCATCCTGGGAGTAGCCCTGAGATTTCCGGAACCACATATTCTTTGCCCCCTGCTGATTCCTTGAAAAGGTTCATTGAGGGGTCGAGAAGTGGATTCCGAAGGCAGACAGAGTCTTCCCATCCTTCTTGCTGTAGACTAGGGTGTTGCGTACCGACATCCCAAAGAGGGCGGAACCATCGTACAGGACATTAATAAAAGATGCCTTAAAGGGCTCCAAGAAGGCACAAAGCCAGAGCCAGATGTGACTCCTGATGGTGTCGCCTGTCCCAGCAGCTCTAGTGGTGCCCTATGTAGCATGAGAGAGGAGCTGCATAGAGGTGTTAGCAACTGACGTGAGGTTGGCCATCTGAGAGGAGAAAACCTTCTTTTCCTCCTCCAACATGGACCCTGGAGTAGACTCAGTGATCTCTTTGGCAAGATCGCTGGGTTTAGGAAGTGCATGGAGTGTGGCCATAAGGTTCCCCAGGCTGATTGCCACACTCTGTGCGTAGTTTCTTTAGGGGTGACTCACCTCGATTCCTCCTGCTTGAGCTGCATTGGATTCAAACCCCACGCATTGATTGACAGGAGGAATAAACTCATCGCTGAAGTCTAATTGCATGTGCCATATAGTTCAGTGCACGTACCGAGAACATTGCTGAAGCATACACTCACTTCCGAAAACAATCCATCATCCTGGACTCTCGGTCTGGCAGATGGACCGTGGAGCTCTCCTGCTCAAGCTAACTCTTGGGGACTGCTGCCACCACCATGGCATCAATGAGGGATCCCTTGGTCCAATAAGCCCTGTCTGACAGTGCACTCACTTATCAGGGTGTTTGGGGATTGGCTCCACCTTGTCAGGCTCCTTCCACGCCAGAGATGTAATCAGATCCACCAGTGGAGGAGACACCCAGGATGTAGAGGGTCCTGCACCAAATGCCTCCAGGAACATCGACTCGTCCGGGTTGGGTTTCTGGACAGCCCATCCCACTCACTGATGAATGATCTCTATGATGTCTTTGAAGGAGACATCTTCGGGAGGTGACCGGGGGGAACCCTCCCATTCCTCCAAATTGGTGTCTTCTGTGAGGGACTCCAGTGGAGAGTCTAAGTGCCTCCTTTTGCACGGAACCTCTTTAGGGGGGTTCTGTGGAGAGGACTTGAAAACGTCAGTCTGTCCCTGTGGGGGAACCCCCTGGGGCAGACAGGCAGCAGGCAAACCCTGAGGGGCCAGGATGGCAGAATCTGGACCAGATACAGAGGGAGCCAGGACGGACTCTGAGTATGAAAGCATCAAGGGTCTTGATGGAACTGAGAAGACCCTCTCCACCATGTCAAAACCAGAGAGAGAACGTACTCCTGGAGGAACCGCGACCGGGTCCATCACCCTCTGAGCCAATGGGGAGAGCCAGAGCTGAACCTTCAGGTGCTGAGACTCTGAATGGGCACCGCTTCCTTGGTCGGTCTCAGTCCTAATGTTTCCACTTCTCTCCATACCTGATCCTCCTAGTGGGAGGTTGAGGCCCAGAGGCTGGGACAGAGGAAGCAGAAGAGGGGGCAGAAGCCGCTAAAGCAACCAGTGCCTCCACCGGAGCAAGCAGGAGGAGACCCTTAAGGATGAGTTTATTCCTCCTGTCAATCAATGCATGGGGTTTGAATCCCATGCAGCTCAAGCAGGAGGAATCGAGGTGAGTCACCCCTAAACAAACTACGCACAGAGTGTGGCAATCAGCCTGGGGAACCTTATGGCCACACTCCATGCACTTCCTAAACCCAGGTTTGGGTGTCTCTGCCATAAGGGAAGAGCACGTAACCCAAACACACATACATACACACACACACACACACACACACACACACACACACACACACACACACACACACACACACGTGCTAGGCCTGGAAAGGGAAA
The DNA here is from genome assembly GCF_019279795.1 of Protopterus annectens. Classification (NCBI taxonomy): domain Eukaryota; kingdom Metazoa; phylum Chordata; order Ceratodontiformes; family Protopteridae; genus Protopterus; species Protopterus annectens. The sequence goes on along the minus strand of NC_056743.1, from coordinate 913,855,566 downwards.
GGAAAACAGGAATTTTTTTTTTTTTAATAAAGAAATACCCAACACCTGAGTGCTAAGTTAGAAAGGTGAAAGGGGGAGATGGGAAAGTGTGTGGATAAGAAGTTAGGACAGTTAACTACAACTTAACCAAAAACAGACACAGCCTGGACCACGATGTGAATGCTAGGGTGCCAAATGAGATCTGAAGGGAGGAGGGAGACAGGGGCATTGAGGGTGAGGGAGGAGCTTGGAGCTCAGATCAGATGCTGGAAATTTGGCCGAGTTGGATCCGTGCTGGATCCGGATACCCGCAGCCACAGGTTGAAGAACAAATGAAGACAACAACTTCAGATCTACATTTAAAAAGGTTGCCTAAAGGTCATGTGACACTCAACGAACCAATAACTTTGAAGACGCTAATAGGTGTTGCCTCACGGAAGCTCAGTACAAACAACTGACCTTAAAGAAAATTGACATATATAAAATATAATTAAATGAATAAATAATGTAAAGAAAAAAAGACCTGCAGGTAAAAAGTAAGATCTCTTTGGCTTGTAGCTTGATCTGCCATTTAGACTCACAACATTCTAATCTAACCTTAAAGTCTCCACTAAAGTCTTTGGTACTAACTGAATCCAACACATAAAAGGAGAATTTTCTAAAATTTGGCAAACAGAAGCGTGTTTATTGGGTCTATATTAGATCACTGAAGTGTTAATACTTTGAATGGTCTAATAGCGACCTGAAAACAGTGAACTCTGAAAATAGCGAAGCTGCAGATAACCAAATTTTTTCCTAGGGAAAGAATTTGGTTGTCCGTTTCTGTGGCTTCGCTATTTTCAGCACTGTGGTGGAGAGATACGGGTTGGGTTCAGGTAAGTGTGCGATTGTGCGGACGTTAGGGTTAAGGTGGGGTATGTGAGTTAGGGTTAGGGCGCGGGTGATGTGAGTGTGCGATAGTGATAGACTTTAGGGTTAGGGCGGGGTATGTAAGTTAGGGTTAGGGCACGGGTGAGGTGAGTATGCGATAGTGACAGACTTTAGAGTTAGGGCGGGCTATGTGAGTTAGGGTTAGGGCGCAGGTGAGTGTATGATAGTGATAGACTTTAGGGTTAGGGCGGGGGTATGTGAGTTAGGGTAAGGGTAAGGGTGAGGTGAGTGTGCGATAGTGACGGACCTTTGGTTAGGGTTTGGGTTAAGGATAGTGGATAGATAGTACTGTATGTACAGTTTAGTGCAGGGTTAGATGTAGGATTTAAAGTGTATGCATGTGGATTGCTGTTTTTTGGTGTGCTTGTGTTGTGTGTGTGTTTCTCAGAACAGTGAATTTTTCCCAGGGGAAAAAAATTGCTGTTCTGAGCTTTCGATGTTTGTAGATTTCTTGGTTAGAAGTTCGAGGTTGTGGTATTCGATGATGAACTGTTTCGCTGAACTGATATAGACCCGTGTTTATCTAGAGCATTGTTATAATCTTTTTTTCTGACAGCTAACATATACTCATATACTCTCTGTGACAACCACCTGACTGTCTTTCTGATATAAAAACTAGGACGGGACTCATAAAAGGCAATGTATACGATACAGCTGGACTCACAGTCATGTCTATCATGTGCCCAAATGTCCAAACTCAGTGGCTTAAAGTACACAAAAGAAGAAGTACACATGCATCTGCACTGCTTACTCTTGCCACATTGGAAAATTCCCAGAGATGTTACAACATTTGGAATGGGGTAATGTACTTTTCTTCAAGGAGAACTTTCAAATTAAATGGCTTCTTGTAGGTGAACAATGGCTGCTCACCTAGAATGCTTGCCAATTCAACATTGCCTAATATGATCTTCCAATTCTCTGTGAGGATGTTCTTAATCAGTGCCATATCTAATGAGATTGGAACAGGGAAGGCTTGCCTATATTGAATTTAATTGGTTTTGGAAGAAGGAGGAATACTATATGTGACAAATGAGGAAATAGAAAAGTCTCAAAGCAAGATTGGTCAAACCTTCTGGTCTCTGAGCAATAGGACTTCTTTCTCTATATTAGTTAACAATCTGGTTTGTACCCACGATGAATAAAAATTATTTTAACTTAAAAGCTTCATCTAGGAAAGTGCGATTTTCTCTAGTGAGTCTGCTCAACCTAATGAACTGTCCCTTTACAACACCCCCTTTCATGTGGAAGGGATGTTGACTGTCCCTGTGTAAGCACTGGTTTACAAAAGTTTATTTTCTGTAAATTTTGATGCAGAAATTATTGGACTTGTCAAAAGAAAGGGAAATGTCTAAATAATTGATATTGCTACCAAATCCACTCACTGTGAATTTAAGAAAATCAGTACTTTCATTTAAATAGACTACAAATCCAGAGAATTCTTCAGAGTTCCTTTCAACAGAATAAAGAGGTTGTCTATGCATCTTCTGTAAAAAATGACGTTATTGGACAAATGGTAGGACTTCGAAAACTTTTTTCCCACCATGTCATTACTAGATTAGCAAAAACAACGGCAACCCTAGCCCCCATAGCAACACCAGATGTCTGCTAGTAATGTTTCTCCAGAAAGGCGAAAAAATTATTATCCAACACTAAACTGAATACTGTACAGATAGTGTTAATGTTGTTATTTAAGGAAGTGAATTTGCAAAAATATTCTCTCTCAAAGTCGACCCTGATGTCTTGTCTTATAAAATTATATAAAGACACTACATCTAAAGAAGCTAAAAAGAAATGTTCTTGGTAATCTGTGAAACCACTCAACAATTCCAGTAAATGGCAGGAATCACTGTGAAAACTGAAACTTAGCAGAGAAAATCAGTCAACCTAACTGTGTGGGTAAATTTCAGTAACTGGCTAGTAAGAGCACTGCCTGATGCCAGGTATAAAAATACAGAGGGCCTGAAGGAAAATTGGCTAGAACTGGTGACAAAGAAACATTGACTGAGAAAAGTACTGCAGCTGTTTAGCAAAAAGCAGTGCAAGCTCCAGATATAACTTCCAGTAACTTACAGGAAAGTATAACACAAATGCGCAGAGACCAAATTAAAATAAAAAAAACACTGATGGAGTATGTAAACACAAACAATAAAAGGCTGGAAAAAGGGAAGAAGCTTTAAACAGATATTTAGATAATGTGATAAAACTGAAAAACTCAGAAGTCGAAATGAAGAAAAGGCTGTCTGAATATAAGATTGCACAACAAGAGATGTTTCAAAAAATAACAGAATTAGAGGACAGAGCACGTAGGGAAAACCTGAGATATTCTGCCGTGCCACAGAAGCTGGATGGAACAGACTGCATTAATTTTATGAAAGTACAAATAAACAGCTGGACTGGTATTCCACAACAGAAATTAACTGAAAGGGCATATCATGTGTATGCACCAAACCTGGCTATGAGAAAGCAACCTATGCCTTTAATAGTAAAGATGCAATCTTACTAGCAGAAGGAGTCGATTCTGACAAAACTGTGGCAGAAGGACAATGTACTAAAAATGGGAGACAGCGGTGTTTGTGGAGAATAACTACTATATCAGGCAGAACAGGAGTAAATTTATTCCATTATTCAGGGAATGTCAAGAAGCAGGCATGAGATTCAAACTGTTGTACCCAGCTATCTTCAAAATATTTTTCCAAGAAGGGAAAAAAAATATTTTTTGATGAAGTACATGCTAAGAAAGAAATAATTAGGAGTTATGTACTTAACATAACTTGGTATGTGTGTTGTTCATTTTCATTCTTCTTCACGGATGGGTTACGGATCCGATCCTCAGATCCGATTCAGCCACATTTTCCAGGCTTTAGATCTCAGTCTCAAGCTCCTCCCTCTTCCCATAATGCCATATGCTACCTCTAACTCCTCAGATCGAGTTTACTGCCTATGTCTATACAATTATAGAGACAAGACAGAAAGGTAAGAACTACAACTCAAATGTGGAAATACAAATTTGTGTTAACATCCAATATCCTTCTAGAAAAATAAGGCCCGGGGATGGCTGGGAAGGAAGCTGAGGAAGAATGAAAATGGAAAACACAGATACCAAGTTATGGTAAGTACATAAATCCTAAATCTGATGTTGCCCTTTTCATTCTTCCTCACTGATGGGTTAGAGTCCCCATCTAGGTAATTCTTGGGAGGCCCTCAAAGAAGGATATGCCAGAGCATTTTCAAACCAAAGGAAGGTCTGCTCTGGAGACAATGCCCAGTTTGTAATGCATCACTAGGGTATAATCTGTAAAAACAAATGACTGTATTAGAGATATCATCAAAGGAAACCCTGGTAGAAAGGCTGATGAGGAAGTCATAGATTTGGTAGAATGGCTCTAGGATGAGGAATTTCAAACCATTTGGGGAATAAATCAGTGAAAAAAAATGATCAGAGGGGACTGCTTTACCTAAGTGGTTAAAAAGAAAGGAGATAAACATTTGGTAAGATTTTCTGTACTGTTTGCTCCCATGAAAGAAATAAACATAATTGTCTATAAAAATTAAGCAGGTGAAAACATGCATTAGCCATAACAGAAACACTGTGAACGATAATTGGCAATTTTAGAAGGAGAAAAGAGATCTACTAAGAGACGTCTACATAGCAAGATTCCTTTCAAGGGGGAAAACTTTACATAATCTGGAAGTAGTCAAGGAAAGGAATTGGTTTCTATACAAAAATGTAGAAATCGATGTAGGTGTTAGCTGGAGTTTAATAGTAGAGAAAAACTTGTCTTCTCCTTAAAAGGGTTGGCAAGAAAAGGAAGGAATAGTAGCTGAAAGGGGCCCAATGTTTGAAAGGATGCCCATATGTGTGATTAATTTATTATTATTAGTTATTTATTTGATATTTGTTTACTGGGCAAGTCTGACTCCGTCAAAAAAACCCATTTTCAGCAACGGCCCAGGGAGGAAAGCTATACATGCATACAAATATAACAAGTAAAACATAATCATGGCAGCCAAATATTTTACAATAAAGCTCTCATAAGGCCAGAAAGGAGGCACAGAGAGAAGAAAGAAGCGTACCTTATTATGACAGCATAAACAATGATATAGTAGAGGTCCTGAACCTGCTGGCTAATGTCAAGAACAAAGGAAGCGAGCCTTCACTGTCTTACAGTCACTGGAAATAGAGAAACCATGGAGTCAATTTGACAGGGTGGAGATCAGCAGTAGATTTCCATAGGGTGAGATAAAAGATCCAGACTGGGTTCCAGAATCCATGGAGGGTATTTGAGACGAGATCCTAGAGAGGGAGGAACCACACTTGACGAGGCCAAAAAAAAAAAAAGAGAGAATGAGGATAACAGAGCTCTTTTACCTACTGGTTTGTTGTAGACACTTAGAAATCAATGGTAGAGGGGGATAAGCATGGAATGACTGAGGGGGCCAATCATGAGCCCAAGCATCCCTCGAGAATTCCCCAGGACGTGGAATTAGATTGAAGTATCTGTTGCATTTGTTGTTTAGGGGGAGGGCCAAGAAGTCATAGCAAGGTTGGCCCCAATGGCTAAGAATCTGGTTTGCAAATGATTGATGGAGGGATCATTCATGAGAAATCAGACTGGACCTACTGAATCTGCTTGCCAGAGCATTCCATTTCCCCAGGATGTGAGATGCAATTAAAAAGCAGTCTGAAGAAATCGCCCATTTCGGACCTTCATAACCTCTCTTCAAAAGCAGTAAGAAGAGATTTCTCCTTGTTTGTTTATAAACTAAACATCTGACATGTTGTAGGCGTGCATGCAATAGTCCCTAGAGGGAGAACATCCTGAAAGGCTTGCAACGTGAGTAGGAGAGTTCTCATCTCTAGGACACTGGTATGGAACCAGGTCTCCAGGTAAGACCATGTGCTTTGGACTATCTTTCATTGAAACACCCCACCACCCACTCTGGATGGGAAGTGACTGTGGTCACTCTGGATGTAGAAGGGTAAAGAAAAAGTATGCCTAGGGACAGATCGTTTGACTGGATCCAAGATAAAGGCTGTTAAAGAATAGAACCACGTGCTTAAAGGGCCACTATTGCTGGAAGGAGTCACAAGTGACAATGAGTTCCACACTTGATTTCTTAATGGTGCAGTGAAGAATCAAGGATGCTATCTGGTTTGTGATATTCAAAAGAGAGTGTATGAATTCCAAATTCTGTACACAGGATAAATTTGATTTTGCCAGATTTATAATAATGCCCAGGAGTCTGGAGATTTGAAACTGGTAATCCCTGGGTTGTAATGGCTGATATCTGGTGACAGCAGTAAGGGGGTGATTGTTCAGATACAGAAACACCTGAAATCCTTTGAGCCTCAGGTGATCAGCCATAACTGTCATGCATACTAGGGATTGTGGTGAGTTTGAGGGCAGAGCTCTGAATTGGTAAAGACTGGCGCCCAGCCAGAAGCGCAGATGTCTGTTTAATTTGATGTAATAGCACATGTTCGAACATGTATAGAGTACATCCAATTATTCTTGCTCGGAATTGGCAATGTGGACTGAACCATGACAGTCTGGAACATAGACGTCTATACATATAGATGGATTATCCAAAAAGGAATTAACAATGTTTGGATATTATGATTAGCATCCCAGCATTGTTTGTGAAGCTATTCTAGACATCCAGGTACCACGAAGAAGAAAACGTTTCCTGACTTCAAGAGGGCTGACAGAGTCCATCAGAGAAAAAAACTATGAAGCTTGGGCTCTGCAGAACAACTGTGCTTATGAGGTCCAAGCTCCAGCACCTAGACTCCTATGAATGCACACCTCCTGAAATAGACAGGTATATTAAGTGGTGCATCCTCAGAATCAAGAATAAGCGAAAAGTGTAAGAGGGTCCAAGTCTAAGAAGCTAGCACACCATCTCACTTTCCGAGAGACCTTGTCGTCAAGTAGGAAAAAAAGAGTAGAAAAAAGAACTTAAAGTTATGCTGTAGCCTTGAATCTAGTGAAGTGGGGAGGTACGTAATCCTAGTAGTAGTAGGAAAAAATCTCCATAGTGAGATACAGTACCCCAGGCTTGAAAACCATACTGGTTGGACACCTACACAAACCAAGACAGGGAGAAACTGACAGGAACTCCATGCCAGAAGAAAAGAATAAACAGTGAGAGAATTTTGGATGCAAAGAAACTGCACTGGCTCAACCTCTCAAATCCGAAGGAGTTCAGATTCGAGAGAGAGAGAAATATGACACTAATCTACAGGAGCCTAGGATCAGAAGAAACATTGTTAGAAATTGCACTGGTTCAACAACTTGGGTCTGAAGAAGGTTCAGATCCAAGAAGTGTCAGATCCAAGGCTTAGGATCCAAGAATAGAGACCATTTTTAATACAGTTACTGCTACCTACAAGGTTGATAAAGTTAACAGTGAGGTCACTGAATCCAAGAAACTATTTAAATCTAAAGAAGCTAAACCTACTAGCAAATTGTTATCTGTCGGATCCTAAGCTTAGGATAAGAGGATCTGTTGGATCCTAGGCCTAGGAATCTTCAGGGAAAACTAGTCGGTTGGATCCACGTGTCTTGGATCCAAAGGATTTTTAAATAATCTGAAGTGCTTGATTGCAACCAACCTGTCGGATGCTATGGAGAACGCTAGATCCAAAGGAGGTCCAAGGATATTCGGATCTGGGGGCTAGGATCTAAAACCCTATATACTGGCTCCAAGTAATCCACAGTGCTTGATCACACCCAACCTGTCAGATCCTGTGGAGAACTTTGGATCTGAAAGAGGTTCAATGATCTTTGGATACGAAGGCTAGGATTTGAAGTTCCCGTATGTTGGTTCCAGGTAATCTACAGTGCTTGATTACACCCAACCTGTCGAATCCTTGGAGAACTTTGGATCTGACAGAGGTCCAAAGATCTTCCAATCTGAGGGTTAGGATCCAAAGCTCTGTATGTTGGCTCCAAGTAATCTCCAGTGCTGGATTACTACCTATCAGATCTGAAGGGAACTTTGGATCTGAAGGAAGGTCTAGGAAAACTCAATCCGAGGAGTTGTATCTGAGATCCTAGCGAAAGTTGGTCTGTTTCTTTAAGGTGGGGGAGTTGAGCCCCAAGAGACAAGCAACACTTCTCAGGTTTGAAGATCTGCAACAAAGAGTCCTAACAGAGCAGCAAAAAGCAGATGCACAGGGGATCAAGAAGAGACAAAGATCAGTGCTCTACGAATACTTTCCAGACAGAACTTTTTTTTTTCAACTCTCCAAACAAACACTCAGGAAAAAGAAGAGAGCCCTGCTCCCATCCAGCAACATCCACTGCAGTCTCTCAGGGGCCAAAACAATTTGCATAGATCTGGATGCACAGAAAGAAACTGCAAGCAGGGAAAAGATCATGCAACCACAACACAGCAAAGGAAAAATACACACAGGTAATCCCATCCAAGGCTCCGCACCAGTTGCGGAGGTGGGGGCACCTCCAAAGAGTCTAAAAAGTCAGCCTGGCTAAAAGTCAGCCCAAACTCCCCGGTTAGATCACTACTGCTGGATGGCAAAAGGCACAAGCCAGCAAATGACAGCATCCAACCAAACCGCTAGTCAGAAAAAAAACAGAGATCGGCAGAAAAACACACAAACCCAATAGGAACAGTCAACAGCACAAGTGCCCTGCAAAATATCAAGGAAAAAAACTGACACATGAAAACCAGGAAAGCAAGACGTAAGTCCGGCAAGGCCTTAAGCAAAAGGAAGCAACACAACCAACTGCAGTGGCAGTAAAACCACAAGGATGAAGAATACACCAAAGATGCATCACAGAAAAAGTACAGAAGAGTCCCCCAAAAGAAGATCTATGAATCACCTCATCCTGTACCTAGATACTAAGAGGGCAGGGTACAACAGGGAAAACATCAGCCAAAGCAAGACAACACACTGAAGTGTTTTACAATAAAAACGTATAGGGTCATGGGAAAAAAAGAACATATTGCCGCAAAGAGTTCATGCGTGCCACTTCTTGTGGCTTTACACTGCGCAAGAGAGTCAGTGTCATTAAGATCTGCTAAGCAAACAGTTCCAAAAGGTATTAAGTAAAACTTCAAAATATGAAAAAAGAGGTGGAAGTAAACATTTGTCTTAAAATCAAATAAAATAAAATAAGATAATATAAGAGTTTACAGGAAAACACAATACAGACATTCTGTAGAGTACTCATAGAGGAAAGAAACTATCAAGAAGGTAACAATTTAAGGAATGAAAAGTTAAAAATTTAGAAATAAGTTTCCTTACAGCTCGAGACTTAGAAATCATCCGTCTTACCACTTCTGGTGGCAAATGAGATCTGAGGAGTTAGAGGTAGCATAGGGCATAATGGGAAGAATGAGAATCTCGAGACTAGGATCTAAAGTCTGGAAAATGAGGTGAGTCAGATCCAAGGATCGGATCCATAACCCATCAGTGAGGAATAATAAAAAGGACAACATCAGGTTAAAAGTTTGTGCAACAAAAAATGAGCTGAGAAACAAAAGGAGATTCTGCTTCTTATTCTTCTGTTAATAAAGACCACAGAGAGGTTCTGCCAGTGAAACCTTTTCCAATGTTTCAATGGAGAATGTTTGAGAGAAGGAAAAAAGCACAAGAGCTGACTAAAAGAACTGATAATACATTGGAAATGAAGCAGAAACAGGATTTGGGAGATGAAGAGGTACAGGAATAAAACCATTAACTTGGAAACTGACAAATGTGGGATTACAAAGCAATAATTATATTTTTGAAACATGACAGTATAAAAAAATCTGGAAATACTGGACTTTTTTACTTTGTTAAACTTGTAGGGGACTGTAAAGCATATGCCCTACTTCATGTTAATAATGTTCAGAAAAATACTCAGGAGAGGGGAAGAGCAGGAAGAAAGTTAACTGTAAGTAAAACATTTTTTTTTCTTAACAGTACTATTTTAATAGTGCATGATTTTCTTTGCATGCTATAAAGTAAGGTTTTCCCAGTTATTTTTACGTGTAATAGGGATACTAATGTAAACAGGTGTTCCTGTTTTTTTTTTCTTTTTTTTTTCCTTACTCCCTTCTTCTCTCTTTCTCTTTGTTCAGTTTTAATAAATTTATGCACTGCAATGTAAAAAAAAAAAAAGAAGAAGAAGAAAAATCTGGTTAAAAGAGTATGACAAAAGAAAAATGAATGTGTTTTTTCTCATTCTTGCATAGGGGACTGACTGGGCTAAGGACCTTAGCTTAACCAAAAAACAACTTTGAAGGGAAAGCAAGTAAATGAAAAAAAGAATATTGAATATTATAGTCCTTTTTTTCTAGTAAACAAGTGTGTGCTTGGTAGTTTTGTATCTGGTTCTCGTGTCTTTAGGAGTTTTCCCAGCTGAGAGAGTTATAAATATAAGACAAAGCCAGACAACACTTATAGAAGCACAGGCTGTACCATGTGTCTTAGCATGGATAACGTTTCTTTTAGGTTATCTCAAGTCTATGTCTGTGGTTGTCAGTTTGGAACATTTCAATATTTGAAGATGTACATAATTTTTGGGTTATTATTAAGTTAATAGGTTTAAGGAGTATTGGAGTTTTTTTTGTTTGATGGCTTTCAATAAAACAAAAAGTTATGTAAGATATGATATAGGCTTTAATGGAGATGACAAGAAACAACTGTATAAAAGATTAAGCTGCCAAACAGCATATGCATGTAACACAAAAGCTGGAACTAGACATTTGGCAAAAGCTATTATACATAATCAGTGGGAATAATAACTTTCCAAAACAATGTTTTCCACAATACCTTTAAATGTTAATGGTCTTACAGCTGAATACAAAAAAGAAAGAGTTGTAAACTATATCAAAAATGTAGAGTGCAAATACCTATGCTACAACAGACACACTTGGAAAGAACTGGACATGTGAATTTGATAAATAAAGGTTTTCAGGATGGTTATTCAGTAGAATACCTGGGGCAAAGGAAAAGAGAAGTATTTATATTAATTGCAAGAGGAGCTCCAATGGTGATAGAAGAGGATAAAAATGATAATAGAACAAGAAGAGGAGCAACTGCAGAATGCTAAACAGAAAATAAGGGATTACCTTGATAATATGCATGAGTTTAGAAAGATTGCTGTTAAGCAACTGTTTTTTGATAATAACTTTAGAGCACAAAAATTTTTAGCGCAATGACTCAGGCAACAGAAAGTAGAAGGCTTGTTGCCAAGCTTAGGGAGCCTATAACAAGGAAGATAACAAGAGATCCTGTAGAAGTATTAGAACTATTTTGGAAATTCTAAGAAAGTCTGTATAAAGCAGATAAATATGGAAATCAAGAAAAGGTGCAAATGGAAATGTTTATCGAATAATTAAATATGCCAGGATTATAAGGTAGTTGAGTCTGAATTAACAACAGTTAGGATAGGAAGAGATGAGATAAAAATGGTGAGGTATAAACAATTTACAGGAAAGTCCCCAGGAACAGATGGTATTCCTGTGGATGTTTGGAAGCTAGGAGGGAAAAAAATGATATAGATCCGGAAAGTTTTAACAGCATTTTAAGAGGAGAAGTACCAACATCCTGGAAGAAAACAGTGGTAGCTGTAATAGGTTCATAGGTAGGTACTAGGCTATTGGCCCTCGGGCCTATATAAGCCTAGCCAAAAAGGTACCCTGGCTTTCGCCACCCAAGAAAATTATTTTCCTGTGCCCCTGTCGAGCACAGCCACAGAAGTGATCCCTGAGGTGAATTTCTTATCTCCCATCCAATCATCAAGATTTTTCTTGAAGAGTGCTAATGAGGAGCTTTGTTTGATATAGATAAGTAGTTTGTTCCAGAGTATGGAAAGTCTCTGGGACAGGAATCTGTCCCTCCAGCATGTTCTGTTTATTGTGGTGACAAGGTTTAGGTCCCTAGAGCGTGTAGCTCAGAGGAATTGGGATTTCTTTAAGTGGAGCATGTCCAACAGCTCTGGGTTTGACATAGCTTTGTATATTAGGCAGAGATCGCCTCTGAGAAGGCGACATGCGAAGGAAGAAAGCTGGAGTTTTTTGAGACAGTCTGCGTAGGGCATCTGTTTGAGGCTGGTAACCTTCTTTGTGAGATATTTCTGAAGCCTTTCTAGTTGTTGTAGATGTCTTTTGAGGTACATACCAAAAGGGGCATTGTAATCTATAATGGGTCTAATGAATGACGAGTAGAGGGAACAATGACCTATTTTTTTCCTGGATGAGAAACCTTTTGTGATGAGGTGTGCCATGTAGAAGGATTTCCTGTCTACTGTGGCGATGTGATTATCAAAGCAGAGACTACTGTCCAGCTGTGGCCCAAGGTCTTTTATCACACTTTTGGTGTTAAGTAGATTACCACCTATGTGGTAGTTCATGGGTAAAGAGTTTTTACCAAAAGGGATGACAATGCACTTTTTGGCATTGAGCTTGAGGCCATGGCTTTAACACTGGGCATCTGTCTAAGTGAGGCCCTTTTATAGGATGTCCACATCATTAGGAGTTTCAATTATGGCTCCTAGTTTGCAGTCATTGGCAAACTTTGTTAGCCAAAGACCTTCTGTGTTAGCCTGTACTTTTGAGAAGTAGATACCAAACAGGAGAGGACCCAGGACTGAACCCTGTGGTACTGCATTTGTTACTGGTCTGAAGTCGGATTTGGAGTCTGCTACTTTCACAGTGTGGGTTCTCTCAGTGAGCCAGTTGGCAACCCATCTTGTGACATAGGGATTTATATCTAGTTTAGTGAGTTTATCTATAATTCCAGAGTTGGGGATGGTGTTGAAAGCCTTGTCGAGATCTAGATAGGCTGTGTGAAACACCTCACCCTCATCTACGGCTTTGGTGACCGCTTCAAAGAAGTCTGTCAGGTTTGAGACATGATCTGCCTTTTACAAACCCGAACTGGGTGGGTTCTAGAGTTTGGAAATTACCAATATCATTGTTTATAAGTCCCATGATGACACTTTCCATGGCCTTGCAGAACGGGCTTGTCAGCCTAATGGAGCAGTAGTTCCCGGGGTCTGTGGTGGCTCCCCCTTTGTGGAGTGGGATAACCATCACTGTCCGCCATTCAGGGGGTACAAAGCGCGAGGTGAGGCTATGATTGAACATGGTGCTTAGGTGGGGTGCCAGTTCATTCTGTAGTAAATGGAGAATGCAGCCTGGGATGTTGTCAGGTTCCATGGATCCTGTGTTCTTGGCTTTGGAGAGTGTGGTTTGACCTGTGCAGCCATGATTACAGGAACCTTGCATTCTTCCGGTATAGGGATGGGCCCTTTAGGGGGTGAGGGGGGGGGGTAATGTATCCTGTAATACTTAGAGCAAAGATCCACCACATTCAGGTTCATACAAGCCTATTTCAGTACTAAACCATGATTATAAAGTGTTTTATGTCTATAATGGCTACAGGAATGGCAAAAGTGATGCCAGAATTGATAAATATGAATCAGTGCGGTTTTGTGGAGGGGAGGCAAACATTTGACAACATTAACAGAACATTGATGATCGAGAAGGAAGCAGAATATAAGAAAATATTACTGTTGTTGGTGGGTCTTGATGCACAGAAAGCATTTGGCAGAGTAACCTGGGTCTTTATGAGCAGAGCAATGGAAGCATTGCATTTCCTGAAAAAAATATAAGGCTGATTAGGAAGATATATGAGGGACCAGAAAAGAAAATTAAAGTGGATGGGGTTCTCTCTGATAATTTCTGCTTGAGCAGAGGAACCAGGTAGGGATGTCCTATCTCCCCTTTGTTATTTGCATTATATTTAGAACCTTTTGCAAAAAAAATAAGGGACTCAGAAATCCCAGGATATAATTGGTATGGTAGTCAAGAAAAGCCTGTTGTATTTGAAGATGCATTACTTTATACCTGGCAAACCCAGAAAGGGACATTATAGTGTTGTGGTACATTTTGAGACAGTTTTGAATCCTTTTGGGATGCACTGAAAAAACAATCAGAAAAAACTAAATGAAAATTCCAGCCTGTGCCTCTGTTACAGGAGGTTTGGGAGGTCACTCATTGGAAGTTCTAGTTTGGCTGGAGTTTTCATTTAGTTTTTTCTGATTGTTTTTTCAGTATGACCTTCTAACTCTTTGTTTTAATTTGTTATTTGGGATATTTTGCAGTCACCCTAATGATAATGGACATCAGCTGGGTATAACAACCCTGTGTTTCTTATGCTTAGTCAAACACTCTGCTTATGCTATGCTGATGAGGTCATAACAATGCCAAAATATGCATATCCATAGCTAGTGGGGTTTAGCTTTATTGGCCTGATATTGTCCATTAAAACGACTTCAAATGTAAAAGTAATGGGCAATCAGAATCGCCATATAGCTGAAACACCTCATGTTCATAAGAGTCATTTGCATATATCCCATGTGCCTCTGTTATTTGGGATATTTTGCAGTCACCCTAATGATAATGAACATCAGCTGGGTATAACAATCCTGTGTTTCTTATGCTTAGTCAAACACAGGAGGTTTGGGAGGTCACTTATTGGAAGTCCTAGCTTGTCTGGAGTTTTCATTTAGTTTTTTCTAATTCTTTTGGGATACAAAATAAATGAATGTAAAACACAGGCAGTAGCAGTAAATTATGTACCCACACACAAATTGGTTCAGCAATATCCCTATTTATGGGGACATGATGAAAAAAGAATGTATGTACTTATCATAATGTTCCATATGTGCTGTCCATTTTCATTCTTCCTCAACATATGGGTTCAGATCGATACTCGGATCTAACTCGGTCGTTATTCTAGCTTGTAGCCACTAACAAACACTTGAGCTCCTTCCCTACCCATAATGCACCACCCCTACCATCCCTCAGATCTTGTTTGCAGCTTCACATGTAGACCATAAAGAATTGTCATAATTAGGGTTCAACACATGGGACATGGTGTGCCCCAAGAATTTCATTCTTCCAGAATTCATTTGTGATAAATGGAGGGGGATGGAGGATGGGGAGTTCAGGAAGAATGAAAATGAACAAAACAGATGGAACGTTATGGTAAGTACATAACTTCTTTATCCCATGTTGTCAATTTTCATTCTTCCTCAACATATGGGACTGAGTTCTCAACTATCTTAATTCCTGGGATGATTTTAATGAAGGATATTCCTGAGAACAATTAAGACAAAGGATTCTCTTTCTCCAATTTGTAATGAATGATAAAGGTATTAGGATTTGACCTAGTAGTAGTCCCATAACTAGATTCCAGACATAGTCTAGGTTGGAATATAGTGGAAGTGGTCATAGGTGTAGTTGAAAGAGCCTGTATAGGGGGAAATTCAATTTAGTGGAGACAAACAAAATATAAACTGTCAACCACTTGGTTATAGTTACGTTTTTGACCAATTTGCCCATTCTGTGATGTGTCAAGGAAGCCAATAATTGATCTGTCTTCCTAAGTTGTTAGTTCTGTGAGGTAGAAACGTCATCTATAAACATCTAATAAGCGCAGCATATACTCTCCTTTATTTGGAAAGTCTGAGAAAAAAATAATG
The DNA here is from genome assembly GCF_019279795.1 of Protopterus annectens. Classification (NCBI taxonomy): domain Eukaryota; kingdom Metazoa; phylum Chordata; order Ceratodontiformes; family Protopteridae; genus Protopterus; species Protopterus annectens. The sequence continues at coordinate 913,840,153 of NC_056743.1, read as the reverse complement.
GCAGGTTAATTTGACTGATTAATGCTGGATTCTGAAACTGCTCTCAGTAGGGAGGAAGCATTGGTATGTGAAGTATCCCTATCCATGTGGAAAAACAAGATGGGGACTTAGAATATAATACTTGAAGTTCTGACATTATCCAGTGGAAGTAAATGCAATTAAAAGGACAGAATTCCAGGTAAAGAATTTTAGATTACATTTAGTTGTAGTTTGAAAAGAAGACTGTGTCAAAGTTCGCACTACCAACTGTATATCCCATGGTGGTATGGGATCTTTGTAAGGAAGTCTAAGTAGAAAAAAAACATTAAAAAGTGCTTTGCAAAATTTTGAGGAAGTCAGTGAAGAATTCTTAAAAATCTACATAGAAATTCGAGGAAGGCTCTGAGTAGAAGTTGGCATTTTATAAAGTAGCACCCTCTTAAAATAAACTGGCTAGAAATTCAAGGACAGAATATATCAGATCTGTGAAAGGTTCTACATGATACTTCTGTATTCAACAAAGAAAAAGTCTTCTCCATAAATTTCAGTAGCGATTTCTCATATGAAGTTGTTATAGGAAGATAAAAGAATGGACTGGATAGGCGAAAAAGAAAGCATAGGTTGCCTGGCTATCGATATAATGAGTAAAAACACTGAGTTTTAGGCTAGAGATGTATGGATGAATTATGCTTGTCAGGTAACACAGATGTTCTGTAGCTAGATCTAAAATTAAAGTTGAGTACAGAAAAAAAAGGTCAATTGAAGGGGAACCATTTTAGTCAAGGTCAGTAAGATTCAGTGAGAATGGCTTGTTCTTCAACGTGGCTGCTTTCTGAAATAATCTTTATTAAGATGCATTGTAAGTGCCTATCATGTTTTATATTCTTCCACCTTGTTGTTGCTGTTGTACATGACTCAAGTCTGCACTCCTGGGCACAGAATGAAAAAATTGTCCTTATATGATAAGTGAATGAATAAACAAACAAACAAACAAATAAATAAATAAACCATGTCCATCAATGTTGCTGAGACAAAAGGTGTGAGGAAGTAAGATGGACCTGCTCAAGCTAACAGGTATCACATTGAACTTCCTCAGAAAATGAGCTACAATTACAAAGTGGTTGGTAGAAAATCGCCCATTGCCTCACCATCAGTATATGTAAGTCGGCCTCCTCGGGGGACCAAATGCTTTGAACTGTATTCCCCAGGAACTGTCCACTCCATCCAATCTGGGAAGCATCCATGGTCACTGCGGCCTTGGGAGGAGAAAGAAGAAGAAATGATGGCCTAGCACAGTTTTGATTACATCCACTTGGAAAGAAAACCTTTGCTTAACTGAGTTATTGTTATCTTTATCGACATAGGTTGAGAGAGAGTTTATCATTGTGTTCGTGGCATCTATTCTTAGTAAGGAAGCAGGACTATTGTCATTGACATTGAACCCAAACTTGCGGAATCAATCCTGCTGATATTCTGGTACTGTCAAATATTTTCTGAGCTATTGTTTGTACTCTGTAAAGGGGTTGGGATGCTAGGATAGACACTGTGTTAAAAAATAATTCCTATAAACTCTAAAGGGTAGGTCAGTTAGAATTGTGACTTGTTATTGATGGATATCCCAAATTGTGGACAAACCAACTGCACTTAATCCCAAATTTGCACCAGTAAAAGCTTGGTCATAGTAGTAACAAGCCCATTGTCCCAAAATGGAAATGCATGGGATCCTTGCAAAGTTAACTGAAATACTAGTACTGTGATACACTTGGTGAACACCCTAAGAGCTATGGTTAGGCCAAAAGGCTGGACTCTGAACTGGTAATGACTGGCTCTCAGCCTAAATTTAACTACTTCTTGGATCGTCTATTCATTGTATGTGATAGTACTAATCCTGAAGGTCAATCAGTCTCACCCAGATGTCCTGCTCAGAAGGGGAAAACTGGACTGAACTAAGACTAATTAGGACTTAGTGTGCCAAACAGAATTGTTCACCACACCGAGACTTAAAAGTCAGTCATCAGTATCCTATTTTATTTAGGCAGTAGAAGAATCTTGAGTCAGTTACAGATTGTATTGGTCTAGAAGGAACTTTCAGATGACTCTAAGCTGCTTCTTCAGTAATGGGATTGGAAGGGAAAAAGGGAATGATATAATCTCAGAAAAAGATTCTCTGCAAAGAAGCGTCCTTTGTTATGATTAGCCATGCTTCCTGGTGTAAAAAGAAGAGAATCCTGACTGTCTGCAGAGCAGGGAACTGAGGTTTCCTTTCAGGAGCACTGGCAGGGTCTAACAGAAGAAGTATCTCTAGACTCTTGGAACTGTGAGAGTCCTCTGCCACTGGGGGGTTTTCAGCTATTATCATTCCCTCCTGTGCCTCGGGGCATACTATCTTTGTGTGTTTCCTGTAAGGGACCCTGAGACTTCCTGTAACACATTCCTAGACCTCACAATAGATTACTGGGAAGAAAATGTTGAAAGGATGGAAAAATGGGGTGTCCACGGCAGATAGGCTCTTTGCATTCTTAACTGTGGGGCCAAACCCAAGAGAACTGTTAAAGGTAGCACTGACGAAAGATGACTTGAAAGACAGCACAAAATCGTAGTGTCTCCTGAGGGAAATGCCTGAACACAAAGCCCTAAAGACGCCTTCTGCAGTACGCAAGTTAAACCCCATGGACAAATAGGATATAGTCTGTAAGGTAGCGTGACACAGACTCTACTGAGGATGGGCATAAGTAATTTTGGTTCTAGAAAGCTAATTAGATATTCCTTTAATCAAATCTGTTTGTAGCCTCTTAAAAGGTACTTTGGGATTCAATGGCTCTGTAGGTGGTACAAGTGGGTAGGATCCAAAAATAGGTTGTGGGGGCGATGTAAGAGAAAAGTGACGCAACTGAGGAAAAACTGCCCTCCCCCATTACTCAGAACTGGAGCTTTCAAGGATGGAAGGTAAAAGGTCAGGATCGAACCAAAAAACTCTTAGATCTGGTGTTCCAGACCCACTCTGATCTGATGGTATCTAAAACGAAATGGTCAGGTACAGTGAATGACAGTACATTTCTTTTATCTAATTCCGAACCTCTTAGGGGTACCACTGGCTGGGTAGGAAAAGGGGGCAAATTAGACTTAGCAGATGCACTCACAAATCCATGATAGTGCAGAATAACCACAAAAAATTTCACATCATCTTATTCACATCCTGAAAAAAGAAACTGAGCAGAAAGGGAAAATTGAAAGGAAAGGAACTATTCACCACAGGAACCAAGCCCGTCAGATACGAGTAGAACTTAGGATCCAAAATAGGTTCTGAAGGGTTTTGCATCCCAAGAGTTTGGATGCAAAATCTTTCAAATTCTGTGGAATAAAAGTTGTCTGTCAGATCTTAAGGCTTAGGATTCAATGAAGAAGTACCAGTAAACCTATCAGATCCAAGGAAGAAGACTTAGGGCCCAAAGAAGCACTACTGCTTTGGATTCAAAGTCTTTTTAGTTTTTCTCTGGAGTTAAAATTCATCTGTCAGAGCTGAAGGCTTAGGAGGCGAAAGAGGTTCTAAAGGCGTTGGATAGGAAGAGCTTGGATCTGAAATCTTTCAAATTCTCTGGAGTAAGACTTGTTTTTGTTGGATCAAAGACTTAGGATCCAGTCTAGAAGTAATAGCCAAAACCTGATGGATCAAAGGAGAAAGAGGACCATAGGCGCTTTGGATTCAAAAAACTTCCTAGTTTCTCTGGAGTCAAACTTCTGTCTGTCAGATCTGAAAGCTTAGGATCTGAAGGAGGCTGAAAATACTTTGGATCCAGAGAGCTTGGATCCAAAATCATTCCATGTCTCTGAAATAAGAAATCTGATGTTAATTTTCATTTTGATCTCGACTGATGGTTCAGATCTGAGCCCTCGGATTCGACTTGGCCATTGTAACAGCTAGCAGCAACCTTGAACTCTCAAGCTTCTCTCTTACTCAGAATGCACCATCACCATTACTGCAGATCTTGTTTGCTGCTTTAAGCGTAAAGACGTGGGTGATCTTGGGCTCACAAACTTTTATAAGGTAAGTGTGTTATAAGTTTTTAAGCTGTTCTTCTATAAGTTTTTTCTCCCTTACCCTTTCCCTAACTTAGTGACTTTAAAATTTCCTTTATTAGCTTTTCATTTTTGCTTAGAATGTACTTTGTGAAAATGCCCGGAGATTTTCTTTTGCATATGATTCCTTCTGTCTGCTGTTAGTTAATGCCTAGGTCCATGTTAATCTAGCAGAGACCTCACCTTAATGTCTAACTGATGAAGTATGTTTTATATCATTAGTGAAAGTCAGTTTAGGTTTTGTCCATTGCCCTCGATACCTTTATTTTTTTTCACCCTTCAGAAAATTCATGTTAATCCAAAACCTCAACTTTCTAAGTCTGTAAGAGCAAAGTTTTAAAGGTTTCCCTTTTAAACGTTTCTTGCTCTAAGAGATTGAGAGTTATGAGTGCTGAGCAGTGATTGCTTTACAGAATTTCCTTTAACTAGAAATTAAACTAAAAAGAAGATCTGAAGTGGTTAACTTCATTTGGTCTGCAACCTGTGGGTTACGGATCCGAGCCGGCAACTTTTACAAAGCTTAGATCTGAGCTCCTAGCTCCTCCCCTTACCCATAATCCCCTGCCAACCCTGACTGACCTCAGATCTAGTTTGCCGAGCTTCTGGTCAGCAGCTGGGTTTTGAGCTCCTGGTTCGTAGGGTCTTTGTAGAGTTTGTGAGAAATTTAAAACTTGTTTTCTATTACTTTTAAGTGTACGAGTGTGTTGTGGGGGAAACCTTCTCTGATCAGCCCATGCAGCAGCCCTGAGGGGTTGCCCGACTGCTCCACTCTGGAGGCAGTCAGGGGGCGTTTCTCGAGGCAACTGGCAGCTTGGAAGTCCATTACAAAAGACCGCTGGGTGCTTCGTATCATATCCAGAGGAAACAAAATTCCCTTTTCTTACATTCCCTACACCCCCAAACACCTCCCCGATGTTCCACCAGCCAGAGGGAGGCAGCAGCTGCGGAAATTCGTCAGCTTTTAGAAAAAGGAGCTATCAAGTGCATCCCCCCAGGCCAGTCCGGATCGGATTACTACTTCAGGTTCTTTTTGGTGCCAAAAAAGACGGGGGACCTAAGGCCCATCCTCGATCTTTCCCAACTAAACCTGTCAGTAACCAAAGAAAAGTTCCGGATGGTCACTCTTCAATCTATTCTCCCCCTCTTGTGGGAGAACGACTGGATGTGCTCGATACACCTCAAGGATGCGTACTACCACATATTGATGGACGAACGATCCAGGAGGTTTCTCCGCTTCCGGCTGGGAGCCAGTCATTACCAATTCAGGGTCCTCCCCTTTGGTCTCACCTCAGCCCCCAGGGTGTTCACCAAGGTATTAGCAGTGATAGCGGCCCACCTGAGACTCCAGGGAATGCAGGTTTTCCCGTACCTGGATGACTGGCTCCTCACCGCCCCGACAAGGCATCTACTGTGCTTAGCCAGGGACTACTTCCTCAACCTTGCTCTACAACTAGGGATCACTATAAAGTCGGACAAGTCCTCCCTTACCCCGACTCAGGTGATAGATTTTATTGGGGCCAGACTGGACACCCTCAGACAGCTAGTCTTCCTAACTCCCGACCGGTTGCACACACTGAGGGCACATGTGCGGGCCATCTTCCAATCTTTGAGACCTCCAGCGGGATTGGTCCTGAGGGCCCTAGGCTCCATGGCAGCCGCAATCAATCTTCTTCCCATGGCGCGTCTGAACATGAGGATATTACAGTGGACTCTACAAGTTCAATGGTCCCTTCATCAGTACCCCTTGAATCACCCCGTTCCCCTCAGCAGGGCCTGCAAGAGGACTCTCGTTTGGTGGCTTCAATCGCCGGACCTCCAGGCAGGACGCCCCTTTGCCACGGTCCCCCCTCTCGCCATGGTGACCACAGACGCCTTTCATCTTGGGTGGGGGGGGCATTATTCGGGCAGGACAGTCCAAGGCACGTGGAACGATTCAGAGACCTTATTGCACATAAATGTTCTAGAGATGAGGGCAGTGCTGTTGTCGTTGCAAGCACTTCAGAGCATTCTACCTGCAGGAACAATTGCGATCCAGTCAGACAGTATGTCTGTGGTATGGTATATCAACAAATAAGGGGGAACCAGGTCTTACCCACTCTGTCGAGAAGCCATGAGAGTGTGTGAATGGGCGATCTCCACCAACCGCTTTCTCATTGCAACGCACATTCCGGGACGAACCAACATCCTGGCGGACAGACTGAGTCGCACCATCCTTTCGCCTTACGAGTGGTCCCTCAATCCCCAAGTAGCGAGTCAAGGTTTTGCCATCTGGGGGCAGCCCTGTTGCGATCTCTTCGCATCACCCTCAAACACGAAATGCAACAATTACTTTGCTCTCATTCCCCCTGCCGGGGAAGCCCCGAGGGACGCTTTGGTGCATGCTTGGCCACCCGGTCTTCTCTATGCCTACCCTCCTCTTCCCCTGATGCTGAAACTCATTCAGAAAGCTAGTCGGTTGGGGAGCAGGATGATCCTCATTGCCCCATTCTGGCCTCGCCAAGCTTGGTTCCCTTATCTCTGGTCTCATCGAGTGAATCTGCCCTGGATTCTAGATCCCCTCCCGGATCTGATTTCCCACCCCCTGGGGCTCCCAGTCCCCGACCTGGTCAACCTCAAGCTTACGGCTTGGCTGCTCCAGTTCCACTCGTAGCTAAGACTCCCGGTATCGCATCTCCGGTTAAAACTATCCTAGTAGCAGCGCACAACCCCTCTACTAGGAAGGTCTACGGTAGTAAATGGAAGCGTTTCTCTATCTGGGCAGAATGCCATAATTTGAATCCCTTTACAGCCCCCTTGCCTGTGGTGCTGGATTTTCTTTCAGGACTTTTTAATGAGGGAGCTAGCTGTTCTACGGTGAAGGTGCAATTAGCAGCTATCTCTCATTATCACGTAGGTAGTGAAATGGGCCCTTTGACTACTACGAAATTGTGCAAAACATTCCTAAAGGGCATTTTTCTACTTAGACCTCCAGTAAAGGAACCAGTTCCTCCATGGGATTTGACCTTGGTATTACAAGCCTTGACGGCTCCACCCTTTGAACCGGCGGCGTCTGTAGACCTCAAATACTTGTCGTGGAAAACAGCCTTCCTAGTGGCTATTACTTCAGCTAGGAGGGTATCTGAATTGCACGCCCTTTCTGTCAAACCCCCATACTTAGCCTTTCACAAGGATAGGGTTTACCTCAGGACCAATCCCTCATTCCTTCCGAAGGTAGTTTCTGAGACGAATATTAACCGATCTATCAATTTGCTGGTCTTCTTTCCTAACTACCAGAACAAGGGGAGTACAAATTGCATTCTTTGGACGTGCATAGACAACTTAGGTTTTACATTCATAGGACATCTGGTCATAGGCAATCCGACCAGTTGTTCGTCTCCTTTGCCAAATTTAATCTAGGTAAACCAGTTTCGAAAGTTACCTTATCGAAATGGATTTCACAGTGTATCATCACGTCTTATCAAAATTCCGGCAGGCCCGCACCTCAGGGAGTTCGTGCCCACTCAACTCGGTCCATGGCTACATCTGCAGCCTTCAAATCCAGAGTTTCCTTGGATGATATCTGTTCAGCAGCTACTTGGGCCTCATCTCATACCTTTATTAATCATTATAAGCTGGACATTATCTCCAGAGGGAGAACTTCTTTTGGCTCCGCAGTGCTCCGGAATATCCTTCCATGAAGGCCGCCCAAGGTTTAGGTAGCTGGGGACTCTGTCCCACAGGTTGCAGACCAAATGAAGTTAACCACTTCAGATTAAGAAGTTATGTACTCACCATAACGTTCCATCTGAGTGGGTAAACTTCATTTGTCTGCAACCGTTCCCCCCCCTCCCTCCCCCTGACCTTTCAGAGGTGTTTTATGTTCTATAGTGGTGTACCTTTCCGAGAAGGTAGTTACTTACCTGCTATTGTGGTTGCGGGCAAACTTGATCTGAGGTCAGTCAGGGTTGGCAGGGGATTATGGGTAAGGGGAGGAGCTAGGATCTCGGATCTAAGCTTTGTAAAAGTTGCCGGCTCGGATCCGAGATCGGATCCGTAACCCACAGGTTGCAGACAAATGAAGTTTACACACTCAGATGGAACGTTATGGTGAGTACATAACTTCTTATTATGTACCTACCATAAAGTTCCATGTTAGTTGTCTTCATCTCGCCTTCCTTCTTGCTGTTTGGGTTCAGAGCCGATCCTCGGCACTGACTCGGCCATCTTCTATAGCTCGAGGGCTGTTTACTGGCTCGAGGCTACCCCTTACCCCAGCATGCCCAGCGTCAGCTACCCAGATCTTGTTTGTGATAGCGCACACAAAACATAAGTAGAGTAACCAGTTCCTAAAATCTGGTTATCCAATATACCTAAACAAGGAAAGAGTTATAAATTACCTGGCATGTGAAGTAATAAAAGATGCTCAGCCAGTGAAACCAAAAGGGAACTCCTCACAATCCTCTAGGAAGGGGGAAGGAGGGAGGGACGCAAGAAGGAAGGCGAGATGAAGACAACTAACATGGAACGTTATGGTAGGTACATAACTTCTTTATGTTAAGTTGTCCATCTCACCTTCGTTCTTGCTGTTTGGGACAGCGTCCCTAGCACCTAAAATCCCGGGTGGCTCATTGGAACAGAGTCTTCAGAACAGTAGAACCAGCTCTTTATTTCATAACTGATAAATAAAGGCAATAGAATCAGATAACCATCTAGATAAGGTCACTTTAGAAAATGGAAGGCCTTGTTTGTTGAAAGCATAAGAAAGAAATAACTGGTCTGTCTTTCTTAGTTCCTTAGTTCTATGGAGGTAAAAACGCAATTGTCTGTGTACATCCAATTGGTGGAGCTTGTATTCTGCCTTGTTGCTGTGATTAGGAAAGAAAACTGGGAGATCTATGGATTGATTTAAATTGTTCTCTGAGCAGACTTTAGTTATAAAGGATGGATTGGTCCTTAGAGAAATTCTGTCCTTGTGAAACACCGGGTAAGGAGGACGAACAAATAGTGCTTGAAGTTCTGAGACACGTCTAGCTGAAGTGATAGCAACCAGAAAAAGTGTCTTCCAAGAAAGAAATTTTAAAGAACATGATGCTGCCGGTTCAAAGTGTGGCAAAATTAAGGAAGCTAAAACTAAATTGAGATCCCAAGGAGGGGAAGGATCTCTAACTGGGGGTCTAAGAAGAGATGTTCCTTTCATAAAGGCCTTGCAGAGCTTATGAGACATAATGCTAGAATTAAACATACCGATATGAAAATTAGAAATGGCAGCTAGTTGTACTCTAATGGTAGCGGAAGCCACACCAGACAGAAAAAGCTGTGCTAGAAATTCAAGAATTTCATGGACTGGGGCTGAGAAAGGATCCAAATTTCTAGATTCTGTCCAGTAAGAAAACCGTTTCCATTTACTAGCATATGTTTTCCTCGTAGTAGACTTATGTGAGAAAACAATAATATCACGGACTGCTGGGGAGATATTGGAAAGCCTGGCTAAGGCTGGAAGTGGAATAAACAAGCTGTAAGCTAGAGAGTTTGAAGGGATTGGTGCAACCCGCCTGACTGGTGAAACAGAAGATCTGGAACTGGGTCCAGAATCCATGGTTGATCCAGAAGGTGGAGGTATAGGAACGGGAACCATATTTGTCGAGGCCAATATGGGGCAATGAGGATCATTTTGCAACCCAACGATTTTGCTTTCTGTATGAGTCTTGGAATTAGGGGAAAAGGAGGAAAAGCTTAAAGGAGTCCCTGAGGCCAATCGTGGACTAGAGCATCTCTGGGTATATGACCTGGAAGAGGAAGTAGGGAGAAGTAGCTGCTGCATTTGTTGTTGAGAGGAGTGGCAAATAGGTCGCAACAAGGCTGTCCCCATTTGCGGAATATAACATCCGCAACTTCCTGATTCAGAGACCACTCGTGAGGCATGAGGATAGCTCTGCTGAGCCTGTCCGCTATGACATTGGATTTCCCAGGGATGTGCGCTGCTATCAGAAAACGTTGGGAGGAAATTGCCCATTGGCATAGTTTGAGTGCTTCTCGACACAAGGGGTAAGACCTGGTCTCGCCCTGTTTGTTGATGTACAACACCACTGACATGTTGTCCATTTGGACTGCAATGGTCCCAGAAGGAAGAGAGTCTTGAAGGGCTTGCAACGCTAGGAGAACCGCTCTCATTTCTAGGACATTGATATGCAGATGGTACTCATGAGGTTACCAAGTGCCTTGGACTGTCCTGCCTAGATAATGCCCCCCCCACCCTATCAGGGAGGCGTCAGTGGTCACTGTGGCTATTGGAGGGGGTTGTATGAAAGGTCTGCCCTGAATTACTAGTGGGAAGACCATTCACCAAGAAAGGTGCCTTTTGCATGTTTCTGTGATCAGGATCATGTGAGACATGGGTAATTCCTGGAAAGACCACTGCATGAAAAGAAGCCACTGAAGAATTCTTATGTGGAAACGTGCTAATGGGACAAGAAGAATGTCAGCTGCCATGGAGCCTAGAGCTTGGAGGACATGTCTGACTTGAACCCTTTTGCTCTGCATTAGAATTAACATTTGTTGACGAATAGTGGAAATTCTTTCCTGTGGTAATCTTGCAAACATTTCTTTTGTGTTTAATTCTGCTTCTATGTATGTGATAGACTGACAGGGCAACAAGGCAGATTTTTCGAAATTTACTGTAATGCCTAGTTGAGTGCATGATGTGATTGTATAATCCCGTGCCTCTAAGAGTTGACGCCTGATGGTAGCAGTCAAGAGCCAGTCGTCTAGATAGGGAAACACCTGGAATCCTTGATGCCTCAGGTGAGCCGTGACTACTGCCATACACTTGGTGAACACCCTGGGGGCTAAGGTGAGACCAAAGGGCAGAGCTCTGAACTGGTAATTACTGGCCCCTACCCCAGAAGCGAAGAAATCTCCTGGAGCGTCTGTCCATCCTGATATGGTAGTACACGTCCTGAAGATCTATCAAGCACATCCAATTGTCCTGACCCAGAAAAGGGAAAATGGACTGCAGTGTCACCATCTGGAGCTTTTCTTTTTGTACAGATTTGTTCAATCTGCTGAGCTCCAGTATTGGTCTCCGGTCCCCTGTCTTTTTTGGTACTAAAAAGAATCTTGAGTAAGTTCCGGATCCTAGTTGGTCTGCGGGGACTTCTTGAATGGCTCTTTTTTCCAACAGTCTTGAAACTTCTGTGACTGCTTGATCCCTTAGACTGGGTGGGACATCTGGGATGGGCTTTTTTGATTCTATGGGAGATTGATGGAAGGGAATTTTGTAACCTCTGGATATGATGGATAGTACTCATCTGTCTCTTGTTATATTTTGCCAGGCTTTTGGGTACACCTCCAGAGGTAAGCAGTCGGTCAACCCTTCAGGGATGCTGGAAGGGTTTGGCAGAGAAGGTTTCTCTGTCACCCTGGATTTGCAGTCCCCCTCTGTCAGGAGGGCGGTGTCTGTTATTGTTGTTTTCCCCTCTGCCCCTGGGAGAAAAATCACCACGTGTGTCAGGCAAGGGTCCCTGGGATTTTCGGAACCACATCTTTCCGCTCTTCTGACCCTTGGGATAAGGTTGGGAAGGAGTGGAAAAATGGACTCCCACAGCAGAGAGAGTCTTGCCTTCCTGCTCACACCTGGTCAACGTGTCTTTCACCCAAGGCCCAAAGAGAAAGGAGCCATCAAAGGGAGTATGGTGAAGGAAGCTCAATAGGGTTCCGGAAACTGACACAGCCGCATCCAAGCATGTCTCCTGAGAGCAACACCTGTCCCTGCGGCCCTGCTCGCTCCATCGGCTGTATAGGAAATCAGCCTCATGGAGGAGTTGACTATGGAATTAAGAGTCGCAAGCTGAGAAGCTATTTTGGCTGGTGCTCCCTCAGCTGTAGGATCTTGAAGGGTATATCCAATCTCTTTCAGGAGATCCATTTGAAGACATGTAAAAAGGCATAGATAATTCAGGGACCTCATTGAAAAGGTCGCTGAAGCAAACATTTGCTTTCCATATATGTCCATCGTCCGAGACTCTTTGTTCAGAGGATGAACAGATGAAGAGGTTTCTGCAAAGTCTTTCTTGGTGGCTGCTGCTACCCCCATGGCATCAATGGGCACACGTTTGGAGAGGAATTGCTTGTCCTGGGGGGCTGTAATAAATTTGTTTGGTCTCCTCGGAGTAGGTTCCACAGAATCTGGAGCTGACCAAGCCTTTCGAGCCACTACAGACATGAGTGGATCGAAAGGAGGAGATACCCAGGAGGTGGAAGGTCAGGAACCGAATGCATCCAGGTATACAGACTCGTCCTCGGTAGGGGCTAGGGAAGTCCAGTCCCTCCTCTGTCTAAGTATTTCAAGGATGTCCGAAAAGGAAACATCTTCAGAGGGAGATCTTGGGAAACCTTCCGATTCATCCATGTCTGTATATGAAGTGACAGACTCAGGGGAGTCTATGTGCTTCCTCTTGCACTTCTTCTTCCGGGGAGGCACCTCCAAGTGATCAGGGGAGGCTTCAGAAGAAGAGGAATCACCCAATGGGGTGTCCTGGGCATAGCTTCCCTATGCTTGGGATCTGGAGGAGGAGTAGAGGTTAGAACAGACACCATGGGGGGAGGAGCCGATGGAGTTGGCAGTATAGCTATTTCAGGGGACAGCACACTCCGCATGACCTCGAAGGCGTCCTGACTTCTAGGCAGAGAAAGCTCTGGCTCCGAAGAAACAGGAGTCTTTCTCCGTGACGAGGGTGGCGGTTCCGAGGCCGATGCAAGACAGAGACCTCAGTCTCTTATGGCTCTGAGACAGCTTCGAAATAGCAGAATGGAGCCGATGGAGGAGTTGTCTTGTCGGTGCCAGGCGGCACCGACATACTTGGTTGGTCAAGTAAAGAAGTCGGCTCCGAAGATGGAGCCGACGGCTTGACAGACTTAGGGGATTTCGCTGGCTGAGTACTTTTAGCCAGAGAATCCTGGGGCTTCAATAATCCCAGAAGGATTCATTTGTTTTTGCGCTCCTGCAGGACCCTTGGACTAAAAGCGTGACATATAGAACAGGAGTCCTGCAGGTAAACAGTGCCCAAACAATATACACAACTAGTGTGCCCATCTGTCAGAGACATTTTCTGACAGCATGAGTCACACTTTTTGAAGCCAGATACCTTGGTATCTTTAGCCATTATAGTAAACAATAATAAAAAGCTATACTACAAAAACAAGAAACAAATAGACTTTTTTTTTTTTTTTTAACAGTTAAAGAACAGAAGGAAAGCCTCTAATTTAAACGGCTATCCTTGGGGGGGGGGGGGGGGGGCTCTCTGATTTAAACTAGTTCAAGGGACCAGAAGGCCTGCGAGTTACGGAGCGATGGCCAAAAAAGCTAAAATACATAAGAAAGCGATAAGGGATAAAGGAATATTATCTAGACAAAAAATAGACAAATACTTGACAAACTTTCAAGAATAAACAACAATATATTAATAGAAAAAACTATACTAAGCCTGAGCCAGTAAGGAAGCAACCTCGCAACTGAAGCGGCAAACGAGATCTGGGTAGCTGATGCTGGGCATGCTGGGATAAGGGGTAGCGTCGAGCAAGTAAACAGCTCTCGAGCTATAGAAGATGGCTGAGTCAGAGCCGAGGATCGGCTCTGAACCCAAACAGCAAGAACAAAGGCGAGATGGACAACTTAACATCGCTTGTTTCTTTTTTGTTCAGGTTGAATATATCAGCTACTGATCTCCATTTCTCCTGACTCTATGCTGGGCTCCCACAATTACTTTCTGGTTTCAGGGGCAGTTTAGAAATTTTTCACAATGTTGCTGAATTTGCCTTTGTTTCCTTTGGGGGCTCTAACCTCCCTGATAAAAGTACGTTAAAGAATTATCATAGAGGATTTTGGATCCTACGCCTCGGATCCAAAATCGTTCTAACCTCCTTCAGATCCTTAGCGCAGTTCTGATCCAGCAAATCCTATGTCATGAGGTTGTCTAACATTTCAATTTCAGTAGATCCTAGGTCTTCAAATCTGACTTACTGGGGCCAGCCTCATGAACCATACAAATTATCTGCTTCCTGGGATCAGAAACTACAAAAAATAAAAATAGAAACAATAATAATAAATAAAGATGATAACACAGAAGGCACTTTCACGGATCCTGTCTTTGCCCTTCGGGTCCAATCTGCCAGCATACTCTTCTCCTCAGGTCCCCAGCCTAGGATCCAATGAATGGCAAATTGAGCATAGAGAGCTGGGCAATGCTCAGATCCTTTGTCTCCGGATCTGAACTGTTTAAAAATTGTAAACATCTTCAGATCTGTGGTATCCCTAGGATCCGATGTTCCCATTTTCTTTTTTAATCTTGCTACAGTACTCGGATCCATTGCTTTCGAATCTGGAACTGTTGAAAAATGCAGACTACTTCAGATCCAAGGCTTTCGTAGGATTCAATCATAATATTATCATAGCTCCATATATTACGGAGAATAACTTTTTTTCATAGGCTCTGCTTAATTTCAGGCTCTCTATCCTTAAAAGAAATGTTCAACTCTGTCCATGGTCATGGACTTTTGTGGAGAGTTTGCTCCTGAATTAAAAAAAAAAGAAGAGGTGGGGGGAGAGGTTTGACATCCCTTCTTTTTTTTGGGAAGCATGCTGTCTGGATCGAAGAGATCAACACCTCTAGCCTCTGTGACCTGGGATTTCACGCTAACTTTCCAACCTTGCCTAGTTGTTTTTTGGGTTCCCCCACCATCCATATCTTTGATCAGCATGGAAGTCTGGTCAGTCTCATTCTGTTGTGGCTCCATGTCTTTGATGAAGGGCACTGGGCTTTCCTTCTGACCTAGGATATGGGGTTGCCTTGGATGCTTATGTCTCATACTGTATTGCATTCCGTTACACAGCTTTGACCCAGCTTTCTCTTGTTGGAGTGAGCCTGGGACATGGGGTCATGAATAGGTTGCTTCCCAGTATCCTGGGTCTGTTCAGTCCACTTGGGGGTCTCCATCGTAGTGTCCTTTTTTTTTTTTTTTTCGCCAATGTGCTAGAATGCGGGATCAAACCCTGCCCCTCTGCTTTGCGGGTCTCTGGCTTGGTGAGAGGAGGACAGATGCTTCTTTTCCTGGTTGGTCACTCTTTTTTTGCCTTTTTCCTTTTTGTTTTCTCCTGTGGCCAGGACATTCTGCGCAACGCGGTTCCCTTTTCTCTTAAATTGTATTTCCTGGGGTTCCCCCCTCAGAGAACGCTGATTGGGAGAGTACATTCCGCCCCCCTACAGAGCCTCTCTTAGAAGAAGTAAGGATCCTTGTATTTTTCCCTTTTCCACTGGTGTCTCCATTCCTTTGTCCCCCTTTGGACCGCTGCGGTCTCTGAATGCTGTGTTAAACCTATGTCAGTTTTTCAGGAGTGAATTCTCTACTCCATTGCCCTCTCTCTTTCTCTCTCTCTCTCTTCATTATATCCAAAAATATTTTTGGATTACACCAATTTACCTTACATACTCCCACGCTAAGCCTGTTAACTGCTCTCCTTTTCTTCCTAGGCCAAACAGGGTTGTAAGGTAAACTTCCTGAGTTTGTGTCTATGAAAGATATCATAATATCTTTCAATCAACAGATCCAGTTTTTCCCATTAAGAGACATACGTGCATGCAGCTCAGATATCTCATGGACCCCCAAGACTTCCCTTATCCTTTCTTGGTGGAGATTCATTAAGTAATTTCTAATTCGTCCTGCAAAACTGATTCTTTGAGAAAACTAATATAAGTTCTTCCACGACCAACTACTTCTAATTACTCCTGAAGACGTCCTTGTTGTTTTTTGCCCCACCTTGGTGATGACTCCTTGTTTAGGGCTTCAGTTGAATTTCCCTTCACCTACAACTGGCAAACAAGGAAACAGGATCCTAAATAATATCAGAATCAAAACATTTCCTTTTCCCTTAACATACTTTTCCAGCAAATAATAAGAAAATGTATCTAGGAAGAAGAGACCTGTAAAGACAAGATTCTAGATAATCATTTTGGTAGATGCTACCAGTGTCCTTACCCATCGCCCAGGCTGTCCACCTCTCAAGGGCAACCAATCTTTCTAAATCATAGTGTAAGCAGCCTAATTTCCGAATACTTACAGTCCAGTTCATCCTGCTTCTTCCTCATAAATTCACCGATCCAAGTTTTGGATTGTCGAGGTTCAATCTATTCTCCCTTTTCTGGCCAAGAATGACAGGAGGTGCTCGATATATTTTCAGGATGCGTACTACCACATAAAGATAAACAAATGATTCAGAAGGTATTTACTTTTCTGGCTGGGAGCCAGTTATTACCAGTTCAGAGCTCTGCCGTTTGGTCTCACCAGAACCCCCAAGGTGTTCACCAAATACATGGCAGTAGTAGTAACTCACTTGAAACTCCTGGGATTCCAGTTTTTGTCCATACCCAGATGACTAGCTCATTACTGGACCTACCAGTCATCTCTTGATAAGGACAAGAGAAAAGGTTCTCCGTGCTTCTCATCTTGCGATAACCATAAACTACAACAAGTCTCAACTGTTACCTACTCAAATTCTGGAATTCATAGGCGCTGTGTTTGACTCAAAGTCTATGGTAACTTTGCTGCCTCCTTTGAGATTCCAAAATATGAGATCACAGATCAGAAAAATAATATGCAGTACAAAAAAGTTATATATTCACCATAATGTTCCATGTGTGTTGTCCATTTTCAAGTTTTCCTCATGGACGGGTTCGGATCCAAGCCTTCGGATCTGACTCGGACATTGCAAAAGCTTGTGGCAATCAACAAAGCTCTTTGGCACCTCTCCTTACCCACAATGCACCTTCCCCATTACCTCAGATCTTGTTTGCTAAGACAAAATAGCTATTAGAACACATACATACTACATACTGACAAGAATACACAAGCAAACGCTAAACTGAAGCTATTCCTGGAGCCATCAATGAACCAGTTTAAACAAAATTTAAAACCTCTTGTCCTTCCAGAAGCCCTGGACAGGGGATTGTGGGTGGATCGTGAAGAAAAAGTGAAAATGGACAACATAGATGGAATGTTATCATGCATACATAACTTCTTCATCTGATGTTGTCAATTTTCACTTTATCCTCACTGATGGGACAGAGTCCCTAGCTACCTTTCTCTTAGGGAGGCTCATGGAAGAATATTCCTTAGAACCATTGAACCACAGGAGACTCTGCTCCTAGAGTCCAAATCCAATTTGTAATGAGTAATAAAGGTGTGAGGATTAGCTCAAGCAGCTTCTGAATAAGAAGTTATGTACCTACCAAAACATTCCATGTTAGTTGTCTTCATCTCGCCTTCTTTCTTGCTGTTTGGGATCGGAGCCGATCCTTAGCTCCGACTCGGCCATCTTTAATAGCTCGAGAGCTGTTTACTGGCTCGAGGCTACCCCTTATCCCATGATGCCTAGCGATAGCTAACCAGATCTAATTTGAATGGCTAATCCAGACATAATAAGAGAGAAACCAGTTATCAAAAAACTGGTTGTTACATGCATTCTAAAATCTAGAATAGGTTAGGAAGACCTAGCCAGAAGATTAACAATAAAAGAATACTCAGCCAGTGAAAAAAGGGACTCCTCTCGATCCACTAGGACGGGGGATGGAGGGAGGGATGAATGCAAGAAAGAAGGCGAGATAAAGACAACTAACATGGAAAGTTATGGTAGGTACATAACTTCTTAATGTTAAGTTGTCTATTTCATTCTTGCTGTTTGGGACAGCGTCCCTAGCACCTAACACCCTGGGTGGCTCAGTGGAACAGCTCTTCAGAACAGTGGAACCAAAGTCAGCTCTGCTCCGGGAGACCATATCCACCTTGTAATGAGAAATAAAGGTATGAGGGTTTGCCCATGTGGCAGCTGCACAGATGGAATCCATGGGCAACCTAGACTGAAAAGCTACGGAGGTGGCTAATGCCTGAGTAGAATGACCTTTCAGTTTAATTGGTAACTCTTTGTTCCTTAACTGGTAAGTAAAAGTAATATTGTGGGACAACCATCTGGATAAGGTCACCTTGGAAACTGGGAGACCTTGTTTGTTTAAGGCATAAGAAAGGAATAATTGGTCT
The DNA here is from genome assembly GCF_019279795.1 of Protopterus annectens. Lineage (NCBI taxonomy): Eukaryota > Metazoa > Chordata > Ceratodontiformes > Protopteridae > Protopterus > Protopterus annectens. The sequence continues at coordinate 913,822,033 of NC_056743.1, read as the reverse complement.
GACTTTCTTATTTCTTTAGTTCTATGTAGGTAAAAACACAATTGTCTATGAACATCCAATTGGTGAAGCTTGTACTATGCCTTGTTGCTATGATTTGGGAAGAACACAGGGAGATCTATAGATTGGTTTAAATTATTTTCTGAGCAGACTTTAGGAAGAAATGAAGGATTAGTCCTCAGAGCAACTCTGTCCTTGTGAAACACCAGGTAGCGAGGACTAACACATAGTGCTTGAAGTTCTGAGACACGCCTAGCTGAAGTGATAGCTACCAGAAAGAGTGTCTTCCAAGATAGAAACTTGATGGAGCAGGACGCTGCTGGTTCAAAAGGAGGCAAAATTAAGGAAGTTAGGACTAAATTAAGGTCCCAAGGAGGAGGGGGATCTCTCACTGGAGGTCTAAGAAGAGATGTTCCTCTCAAAAAAGCTTTACAGAGCTTATGAGACATGATGTTAGAACTGGTCAAACTGATATGAAAATTAGAAATGGCCGCTAATTGTACCCTAATTGTAGCGGAAGTGGCCTCGGAGTGAAACAGTTGTGCTAGGAATTCCAGAATTTCGTGGACTGGGGCTGAGAAGGGATCCACATTCCTAGACTCTGCCCAACAAGAAAAACGTTTCCATTTGCTAGCATAAGTTTTTCTCGTTGTACACCTATGAGAGGAGACAATAATCTCACGGACTGCTGGGGAAATGCTGGGAGGCCTGGCTAAGGTTGGAAGTGGAGCAACCAAGCTGTGAGCTGGAGAGTTTGGAGGGATTGATGCAACCTGCCTGATTGAAGAATCAGGAGAACTGGAATCGGGTCCAGAGTCCAGGGCTGATCGAGAAGGTAACGGTGCAGGAACGGGAACCATATCTGTCGAGGCCAGTAGGGGGGCAATGAGGATCATTTTGCAACCCAATGATTTTGCTTTCTGTATGAGTTTCGGTATCGGGGAAATGGAGGAAAGGCATAAGGAAGTCCCTGAGGACAATCGTGGACTAGAGCGTCTCTGGGTATGTGACCTGGAAGTGGAAGAAGGGAGAAGTAGTTGCTGCATTTGCTGTTGAAGGGGGTGGCAAAAAGATCGCAGCAAGGCTGTCCCCATTTGCCGAAGATAAGATCCGCAACTTCCTGATTCAGAGACCACTCGTGAGGCATGAGGATAGCTCTGCTGAGCCTGTCCGCTATGACGTTGGATCTCCCAGGGATGTGCGTCACAATCAGAAAACGTTGGGAGGAAATCGTCCACTGCCAAAGTCTGAGTGCTTCTCGACACAGGGGGTAGGATCTGGTTCCGCCCTGCTTGTTGATGTATCACACCACTGACATGTTGTCTGTTTGAATTGCAATGGTCCCAGAAGGAAGAGAGTCTTGAAGAGCTTGCAAAGCTAGGAGCACGGCTCTCATTTCTAGGACATTTATGTGCAGATGGTACTCGTGAGGTTGCCAAGTGCCTTGGACTGTCCTGCCCAGATAATGCCCCCCCCCCCCCCCCCCTATCAGGGAGGTGTCTGTCATCACTGTGGCTACCGTAGGGGGTTGTATGAATGGTCTGCCCTGAGTAACTAGTGGGGAGACCATCCACCAAGAAAGGTGTCTTTTGCATGCCTCCGTGATCAGGATCATGTGAGACATGGGTAGCTCTTGGAAAGACCACTGCGTGAAAAGAAGCCACTGAAGAATTCTCATGTGGAAACGTGCTAGTGGGAGTATAAGAATGGCAGCTGCCATGGAGCCCAGAGTTTGAAGGACATACCTGACTTGGATCCTTTTGCTCTGCATTAGGACTTGCACTTGTTGACGAATTGTGGACATTCCTTCCAGTGGCAACCTTGCGAACATATCCCTTGTGTTCAAGTCTGCTCCTACGTAAGTGATAGATTGAGAGGGCAACAAGGCAGATTTTTCGAAATTTATTGTAATACCTAGCTGGGTGCAAGATGTGATTGTATAATCCCGTGCTTGTAGGAGTTGATGCCTGGTGGTAGCAGTGAGGAGCCAGATGTCTAGATATGGAAACACCTGGAATTCTTGACGTCTCAGGTGAGCTGTGACCACTGCCATACATTTGGTGAACACCTTGGGGGCTGTGGTGAGACCAAAGGGCAGAGCTCTGAATTGGTAATGACTGGCCTCCACCCGAAAGCGAAGAAATCTCCTGGAGCGTCTGTCCATCTTGATATGGTAGTACGCATCCTGAAGATCTATCGAGCACATCCAATTGTCCTGACCCAGGAAGGGTAGAATGGACTGTAGCGTGACCATCCGAAACTTTCTTCTTTGTACAGATTTGTTTAGTCTGCTGAGATCCAGAATCGGTCTCCAGTCCCCTGTCTTTTTTGGTACCAAAAAGAACCTTGAGTAAGTTCCGGGTCCATGCTGGTCTGCGGGGATTTCCTAAATGGCTCTTTTTTCTAGCAGTTTTGAAACTTCTGTTACTGCTTGCTCCTTCAGATTGGGTGGAACATCTGGAAGGGTCTTCTTTGACTGTAAGGGGGATTGATGGAAGGGAATTTTGTAACCTCCGGATATAATGGACTGTACCCATCTGTCTCTTGTTAAATTTTGCCAGGCTTTTGGGTACAGTGAAAGTCTTCCCCCGACTGCCTCCAGAGGTGAGCAGCCGGGCAACCCTTCAGGGATGCTGGAAGGGCTTATCAGAGAAAGATTCTCTGTTGCCCTGGTTCTGCGGACCCCCTCTACCACGAGGGCGGCATCTATTATTATTGCTTCCCCCTCTGCCTCTGGAGGAAACATCACTATGTGTGTCAGGTAAGGCTCCCTGAGGTTTACGGAACCACATCTTCCCACTCTTTTGACCCTTGGGGTAAGGTCTAGAGGGAGTGGAAAAACAGACTCCCATGGCAAAGAGAGTCTTGCCTTCTTGCTCACACCTAGTCAACATGTCTTTCACCTGTGGCCCAAAGAGAAAGGAGCCATCAAAGGGGGTATTGGTGAAGGACGCTCGAAAGGGTCCATGCACCCTCCTAAGGGCCACACCGGTGCCCACGGCTCTACTCGCTCCATCGGCTGCATAGGAAATGAGCCTCATGGAGGAGTTAACTACAGAATTAAGCGTTGCTAGCTGTAAAGCTACTTTGGCTTGTACTCCCCTCAGCTGTAGGATCTTGAAGGGTATCTCCAAGCTCTTTAAGGAGATCTCTTTGAAGGCTAGTAAAATGACATAGATAGTTCAGGGACCTCATGGAGAAGGTCGCTGAAGAAAACATTCGCTTTCCGTACCTGTCCATCATCCTAGACTCCTTGCTAGGGGCATGAACAGATGAAGAGGTCTCTGCTAACTCTTTTTTGGTGGCTGCTGCTACCACCATGGCGTCAACGGTCACACCTTTAGAAAGGAATTGCTTATCCTGGGAGCTGTAATAAATTTACCAGGTCTCCTCGGAGTTGGTTCCACTGTGGCCAGAGCTGACCAAGCCTTTCGAGCCCTACAGACATAAGTGGGTCGAAAGGCGGAGAAACCTAGGAGGTGGAAGGGTGGGAACTGAAAGCATCCAGGAATACAGACTCATCCTCGGTAGGGGCTAGGGGATTCTAGTTCCCCCTCTGCCTAAGGATTTCCAGGATATCCGAGAAGGAAACATCTTCAGAGGGGGATCTCGGGGACCCTTCCAATTCATCTAAGACTGTATCAGAAGTGACAGACTCAGGGGAGTCAATGTGCTTCCTCTTGCACTTCTTCTTCTGAGGGGGCTCCTCTGAGTGATCAGGGGAGGCCTCGGAAGAAGAGGAAACACTCAATGGGGTGTCCTGGAGCATCGGTTCCCTACGCTTGGGGTCTGGAGGAGGAGCAGAAGTTGGCACAGACACTACGGGGAATGAAGCCGGTGGGGCTGGTAGAGGAGCTGACTCGGGGGACAGCACACTCCGCATGACCTCAAAGGCATCCCTGCCTCGAGGTAGAGAAATCTCCGGTTCAGAAGAAATAGGAATCTTTCTCCGCACCGAGGGGGATGGCTCTGAGGCCGATACTGGAGCCGAGCTCACCTGCGCCGATGCTCAGAGAGAGAGAGAACGGGATCAGACAAGGGTCTGATGCCACACGCCCCCTCGGAGCCAACAAGGGAGCCCCGGCATCCAGATTCCTCGATTGAAGGTACTATCTAGGGAATCGGAGCTGACGTCAGAACCAAAGGAGATATGGTTATCGGAGCTGACAGTTCCACTACTTGAACCCCAACAAACTCCAGCTCTGAGCTCAATGGAGTCGGAGGAGGAACATCAAAGGAGGTGGATGGAGCCGATACCTGTTGAGGAGGGCTAGACAATATTTTATCTAGAGCCTGTGATTTTAGCAACCTACTTACTACTCTCTCCACATCATGATCTGACAGCCTAGAGGATCGAGAGGAGTGTGAAGAACGGTGGCTATGTTCACTTTGCAATAATGGAGACCCAGGAGCCGAATTAACTGACTCTAACGAAGGGGACCTCAGCCTTTTATGGTTCCGAGATGGCTCCAAAACATCTGATGGAGCCGACGGAGGGGTTGTCTTGTCAGTGCCAGCCAGAACCGACATACTCAGTAAATCCTGTACCGGAGTCGGCTCCGAAGGTGGAGCCGACATTTAGAGGATTTTGGGGATTTCACTGGCTGTGTACTCTTTGCTGGTGAATCCTGAGGTTTTAACAGACCCCTAAGGATCAATTTGTTCTTCTGTTCCTGCAGGACTCTTGGCCTAAAGGCATGGCAGATAGAACAAGAGTCCTGCAGGTGAACAGCGCCCAAACAATAAACGCAACTAGTGTGCCCGTCTATCACAGACATTTTCGGACAGCACGAGTCACACTTTTTAAATCCAGATACTTTAGCTTCTTTAGACATAACTCAACCACAAAAAAACAAGTACCAGAAGAGAAACACAGATAGAAAAAAATTCTACTCTAGTCAAAGTACAACAGACTATGTATATATATATATATATAAATATATAAAAATATATATATATATATATATATATATATATATATATATATATAAAAAACAATCTCTCTCTTTTTTTTTTTTTTTTATAAACAATAGCAAAAACAGAAGGAAAGGAGAGCCTCTAAGTTAAACGGCTGTCCTTGGGAAGGGAGTGGGGGAGGGGAGAACTCTCTAACTTAAACGAGTTCTACTAAAAGGGGACTATAAAAGAACAAAGTACTCAACATACACTAGTGAATAAAACTAAGAAATGTAAATTATCTAATAGTTTTATGGAGTATAAGAATATATTTCTACACAAAAGATTTGAAAATACAAGCCTGAGCCAGAAAACGACATACCTCGCAACTGAAGCGGCAAATGAGATCTGGGTAGCTATCGCTAGGCATCATGGGATAAGGGGTAGCCTCGAGCCAGTAAACAGCTGTCAAGCTACTGAAGATGGCCGAGTCGGAGCCGAGGATCAGCTCCGATCCTAAACAGCAAGAATGAAGGCGAGATAGACAACTTAACATCAAATATTGTTTATAGAAGCTCTAAAATGGAAAGCAAAAGAAGCAGTCATAGATTTGGTTGAGTGCACCTTAGGCTTTGGCAATTGTTTAATCTGTGTCTTACAGATGAAAGCTATATAATCTGTAATCCATTTTGCTAAAGTTATCTTAGACACTAGAGGGCCTTTCCTTGTTTCTGAATAGGAAATTAGAAGTTATGTACTCACCATAACGTTCCATCTGAGTAGGTATATTCATTTGTCTGCAACCTGTGGGTTATGGATCCGATATCGGATCCGAACCGGCATGGTTTACCAGCTATGGATCCAAGCTCTCAGCTCCTCCCCTCACCCATAATGCCCTGCTCTACCCTCATGACCTCAGATCGAGTTTGCCAACAGCAAGAACACCCTGAAAAGGGTAACACATAATATGCAGGAAACTGAAAGGCCAGGGGGATAGGAGGGCGGGATGGTTGCAGACAAATGAATACACCTACTCAGATGGAGCGTTATGGTGAGTACATAACTTCTAAATCTGAAGTAGGAGATTCATTTGTCTGCAACCTGTGGGACAGAGTCCCCAGCTACCTGAATCTTGGGCGGCCATCATGGAAGGATATTCCGGAGCACCGCGGAGCCAAATGATGCTCTACCCCTAGATGCAAGATCCAACTTATAGTGGGAAATAAAAGTATGAGATGAAGCCCACGTGGCTGCTGCACAAATATCATCTAGAGGAATCCTAGCCTTAAAGGCTGCCGAGGTAGATACTGACCGGGTTGAATGGGAGCGTACACCCTCCGGTGCGGGCCTTCCTGAAGCTTGATAAGCCAATAAGATACACTGTGAAATCCAGCGAGACAGAGAAACTTTAGAAATTGGCTTGCCCAAATTAAATTTAGCAAAGGAAATAAACAACTGGTCGGATTGCCTATGACCAGCCGTTCTGTTTAGATAAAATCTAAGTTGCCTGTGAACATCTAAGGAGTGAAGCTTGTATTCACCTTTGTTTTCATATTTAGGAAAGAAAACAGGGAGGTTAATGGATTGATTAATGTTTGCTTCAGAAGCTACTTTAGGAAGAAAGGACGGGTTGGTCCTGAGGTAAACACGGTCCGGATGAAATACCAAGTAAGGAGGTTTAGCTGATAATGCTTGGAGCTCTGAAACTCTCTTGGCGATGTAATGGCTACTAAAAGGCTGTCTTGAAAGACAAGAATTTGAGATCCACCGTAGCCGCTGGTTCGAAGGTGGTGGCGGTCAAGGCCTGGAGAACTAAGGAGAGGTCCCAAGGAGGAACCGCTTGTTTCACAGCGGCCCTGAGAAGGAAAGTACCTTTAAGGAAAATTTTACACAACTTGGCTGACATAAGTGGACTAGAGTCATGACCAATGTGATAATGAGAAATTGCTGCCAGTTGTACTTTGACTGTGGAACTGCTGGCACCATCGTTAAAAAGAGAGGTTAGAAAGTCAAGCACTAAAGGGAGAGGAACCGTGAAGGGATTCAGGCCTTGCCGCTCCGCCCACAAAGAAAACCGCTTCCACTTGCTGCGGTAGACTTTCCTAGTGGACGGTTTATGAGCTGCCACCAGGATAGCCTTAACAGGGGACGAAATACCGAGTCCTGATCAAGAGTGGAACTGGAGCAGCCAAGCGGTCAGCTTCAGGTTGTCCAGGTTCGGAGGAGATATGCAGGATGGGTGGGATATCAGATCCAGAATGGGATCTAGAATCCAAGGAGGATTCACCGAGTGAGACCTTAGAAAGGGGAACCAGATCTGTCGAGGCCAAAAGGAGCAATGATAATCATTCTGCAACCCACCGAGAGGCTTTCTGAAGAACTTGGAGCATCAGAGGCAAGGGTGGATAAGCGTGCAGAAGACCGGGTGGCCAAGCATGCACCAGAGCGTCTCTTGGAGAACCTCCTGGAGGGGGTATCAGAGCGAAAAACTGTCGCACTTGGTGTTTGAGGGAGAGGCAAAAGATCGCATGAAGGAGTTCCCCACCGTGCGAATATGCGTTCCGCTACTTGAAAATTGAGAGACCACTCGTAAGGGGTCAGAATGGTGCGACTGAGCTTGTCCGCCAGGATGTTGGACCGACCCGGAATGTGCGTTGCTATTAGAAAGCGGTTGGTGGAGATTGCCCATTCCCAAACTCTCATGGCTTCTCGACAAAGGGGGTAAGACCTTGTTCCCCCTTGCTTGTTGATGTACCAGACAACCGACATGTTGTCCGATTGAATCGCAATTGTTCCCAAGGGAAGAAAGTCCTGAAGTGCTAGCAACGCTAAGAGCACTGCTCTCATCTCTAGAACGTTGATATGCAGAAAGGTCTCTGAATCGTTCCACGTGCCTTGGACGGTCCAGCCCGCAAAATGCCCCCCCACCCGAGGCGGGAGGTGTCCGTGGTCACCGTGGCAAGAGGGGGAGAAGCACAAAATGGGCGGCCTCCGTGGAGATCCGGGGAGTGAATCCACCACAGGAGGGACCGCTTGCAAGCCTTGCTGATCGCAATGGGGTGATGCATAGGGAGAGCAAGGTATGACCATTGCACTAAAAGAGTCCACTGGAGGATGCGCATATTGAGCCTGGCAAGAGGAAGAAGTGCTATAGCAGACGCCATGGACCCTAGAGCCCTCAGGACCAACTCCGCCGGAACAGAACTTGAGTGGAGAATGGCCCGCACCTGGAGCTGCAGATTTTGAACTCTGTCCGCAGTGAGGAAGGCTTTTAAACTCCTTGTATCTAACCTGGCCCCTATAAAATCTAAGAGCTGTGTGGGCGCCAGGTTGGATTTCTTCGTATTTATTTTAATGCCCAGAAAGGGAGCAAGATGGAGAAAGGAGTCTCGCGCCAATAGTAGTAGATGCCTTGTTGGGGCGGTAACCAGTCGTCCAGGTAGGGGAAGACTTGTACCCCCTGAAGCCTCAGGTGGGCCGCTACCACTGCTAATACTTTGGTGAACACCCTGGGGGCTGTGGTGAGACCAAAGGGAAGGACCCGGAACTGGTAGTGACTGGCTCCCAGCCGGAAGCGGAGGAACCTCCTGGAGCGCCTGTCCATCAGGATGTGGTAGTACGCATCTTTGAGGTCTATAGAGCACATCCAGTGATTTTCTCCCAGAAGGGGAAGAACAGATTGCAGAGTGACCATTCGGAATTTTTCCTTGGGGACTGCCAGGTTCAAGAGAGAAAGGTCTAGAATTGGTCTTAGTTCCCCCGTCTTTTTTGGCACTAAAAAGAACCTGGAGTAGAACCCTGATCCGATCTGGTCTGGGGGGACGGGTTGGATGGCTCTTTTCTTTAGCAGATGGCCAATTTCTGCCAAAGCGGCCTCCCGTTGACCGGGTGGAACGTCTGGGAGGGACTTCAACTTTGGTAAGTGAAGAAAAGGGATGCTGTATCCTCTGGATATGATTTGGAGAACCCAGCGGTCTGATGTTATGGACTCCCATGCCGCTAGGTGCCCCGAAAAACGTCCCCCGACTGCCTCCAGAGTGGAGCAGCCGGGCAACCCCTCAGGGTTGCTGCGGGCCGTTCAGAGAAAGGTTCTCTGGACCCGAAGTTCCTGGGAGCCCCTCTGCCTCTAGGGCGGCGTCCTCCCTGTCCTCCTCTGCCACGGAAGGACTGGTTGTCCGGAGCAGGCTGGGATTGCTGCGACTTCGGAACCACATCTTCTTCTGACCCTTTTGGTTCCTAGAGTAGGGCCTCTGGGGTGCACAGAAGCGGATTCCGACGGCAGACAGCGTCTTCCCGTCCTTCTCGCTCTGGGTCAAAGTGTCGACGGTTTTGCCAAAGAGGGCAGAACCATCAAAGGCGTTAAAGCGCTTTGAAGGGCTCAGAAAAATCGCAGTGACGGAGCCAGGCCTGACGCCTAGTGACTAGGCCTGCCCCTGCGGCTCTAGCGCCTTCCGTAGCATGGGAGAGTAGCAGCATAGAGGTATTAGTAACTGATCTAAGAGTGGCCATGCGGGTGGAGTGCAGCATCTTGTCCTCCTCCGACATGGACTCTGGCGGAGATGCAGCGTATTCTTTAATGAGATCTCGCTGCATCCTAATGACATGTGCCAGGTAGTTCAGCGCCCTTACCGAGAAGGTCGCTGAACTAAACATCCGCTTCCCCAAGCGGTCCATCATCGGAGACTCCTTGCTCGGGGGATGGACTGAGGACTCTCCTGAGCAAGTTCCCTCTTGGTGGCCGCCGTCAACATGGCATCTACCGGAGGCCCCTTACTCCAATGGGCACGGTCGGACGGTGGGCTGAGGATCCTATCGGGCCTCTTAGGGATTGGCTCCACGGTGTCCGGTTCCTTCCACGCCCTGGTGGTAATGAGGTCCACCAGGGGTCAGCAGGAGGGACACCCAAGAGGTAGACGCGCCCGCTTCAACACGCCTCCAAGCACACGGACTCGTCCGAGGAAGACTTGGGGCAGACCACCCCTTATACGGAGCATTTCCATGATGTCCCCAAATGAGACATCCTCGGGGTGACCGTGGCGAGCCTTCCCCTTCCTCCAAGTCCGTGTCTTCCGTGAGAGACTCGGGGGAGTCAATGTGCCTCCTTTTGCACGTATGCTTGCGAGGAACATCCTCTGGGGGGCTGTCAGAGGACTCCTCGCAAGCAGCAACCTGTTCCAGTGGAGCAGCTTGGGGCACAGAAGCGGGCTGTCCCAAGGGCCGGATGGTGGAAGCCTGACCCAGTGCAGAGGGAGCGCGGGACTGAGCCGAAACAAGTGCCGGGGGTCCGGAGACCCTCAACAGGGCCCTCTCCACTACATCAAACGCCGAAGGGGAGCCGACCTCGACCAAAGGATCCGACAATCGGCTCCCCTCGGATCCGAAGAGTGGATCGGAGCCGGCGCCGAAGCGCACGGATCCGAAGGGACAGTGCGCTCCGACACAGATGGCGCCGAAGGAGCACTGATCCCCCCGGATCCGAGGCTCGGATCCAGGCTCCGAGGTCGGATCCGATGCACTCGAGGGCAGGGTCGGATCCGAAGTACAAAGTACTATCGGCGCCGACCCACCCCCGGCTCCGAAGCTGCTCGGCTCCAGCTGCTCCGAGCCGGGTAGCGGGTCGGAGAAGGAGCAATCGGTTTGAAAAGGGTGTTGAGCTCCCCCCCAGAGGGGGGGGGAGGCAAGAGCACTCCCATCTGCATCTGGGCCTGGATGAACCTTCTCATCATCCGGTCCAGATCAGCATCCAGGCTATCGTAGATCTCGACGAGGCTACCGAGGTAGGCCTGGAGTGCCTCCTCGATAGCCTCGACGGAGATCGGGTCTCCTCCTCCTCAGGTCCCGGTGAAAAACACACTGGAGACCGGAGCCGAGGAGGAGGAGACCGAGCCGACAATGGAGCCGACAACGGAGCCGGGGGAGAAGCCCGCTTGGCTAGCGGGGCCGAAACAGAGGTCTCGGCCCGCCGCTTATGGTGCTTCTCCCTCCGGTCCCTTTTCTTAGCATCCCTCTCCTCCGAACCAGAAATGGGAGGTTGAGTCCCAGGAGGAGGAGGGGGAGCCGCAGAAGGAATAACCGTGGGTACGGCTACTCCAGAAGGAGCGGAGGTCGGAGCCGAGTCCGGCAGTAAAAGGCCCGCCAAAACAAGCTTGGACCTCCGCTCCTTCAATGCCCTGGGGTTGAACCCTGCACAAATGGAATATCCAGATGTGAGGTGTTCAACCCCCAGGCATCTAACACAGTGTGGCCATCAGCGGGAAAGCTTATGGCCACACTCGGAGCATTTAGAAAAAATAGACTTGGGTTGCTCAGACATCCCAATCTACAACAGTAGTTACTATAACTAAAAGGTAACTAAAGAAACACAAAATCACTCACAGGCCCAACACACACACACTACGCTAACAGCGAGGGGAGGGATATAACTTTTAGATTAAACTCTAAAAAAAGTAAATATACCAAAGGGGAAACCTACACTTTCACACAAATAACCAAGAAAAAATCTTAAATTTTACAATTTAAATACTGAAAACTAGCACTTAGCTTGAGAGCTTGAGAAACAATCCGGTCACCATGCGCGGCAAACGAGATCTGAGGTCATGAGGGTAGAGCAGGGCATTATGGGTGAGGGGAGGAGATGAGAGCTTGGATCCATAGCTGGTAAACCATGCCGGTTCGGATCCGATATCGGATCCATAACCCACAGGTTGCAGACAAATTAATCTCCTACTTCAGATCAAATAATTCGCTTACATTCCTGAAGTCCTTTGTTCTGTGCAGGTAAAACTGCAACTGTCTGTGAACATCTAACAAATGGAGTAAATATTCACCCCTGTTCTAGAAATTTGGAATGAACAATGGTAAATCAGTAGTTTAATTAATATTATTCTCAGAAACTATCTTTGGTAAAAAGGAAGGATCAGTCTGTAAACAGACTATTTCTTTATGAAAAATCAAATAAGGCGGTTGGGAAGATAAAGCCTGTAATTTGGATATTCTTCTGGACGAAGTAGTAGCCACCAAGAAAACTGTCTTCCAGAATAAAAATTTTAAGTTACAACTTGATGCTGTTTAAAAAGGGATATGTATATGTCTCAGGATTAAATTTAAATCCCATGGAGGACAAGGTTCTTTGTAAGGGGGTGTGAAGGCTGCCAGCCTGGCTAGATAGACTTTTGTAGATAATTCTATGTCATTGTAAATATTAATATAATCCACAGGCTTGTTTTACAAATGTAAAGAAAACTAAATGTAAGCAAAATATGTTATATGCTGAACTTCAAAAATGTAACCACGGTGCATCCTGCTGGAAGAAAGCTATTAAGTGAAGAATTACCACTGTGTTTGATCTCAAACTCAGAAACAGGATGTCTGGGCTAGCAAATTCATCTATTGTTATTAAAACAGATAACCGATACAGTTTACATGTAAAAGTGTCTTTTATTGCTGTGGCTTCCTGGCCAGGTGCAGCTTACCAGGAATGTAAATTTTGAGTTTCTGTTAGCATGGGAGCTAAAGGAGAAGTGATAAAAATGATGTAATCTGAGATGAGTTAGCAGTACTGTGTTTATCAATTTAAGACGATCTCAGAGAGAAATATTAGAGCATTTGTATTTGTCTTCAGACCTATTAACAACTCACCAAGCACTTGCTTTGCTCTCTATGTAAGCAGTTATTTAGAACTTAGTATTTCTCTTAGAATAAGACAGGAATTTAGCCAGATTAGTCTAGCTGTTTTCTATATTTATGTCAGACTATCCTGCAATATTGTTTTAAGCATTTTCCTGTGATCTCTGAACTCTCATGTCATTGTGTTGAATTGATGAGTATTTTCTTGTGTTTTTATTATTTATTATTAAATATTTTTAAACCTTTCATCTGTGGCTGTTTTGTGTAGTGATAATTTAAGCTCTTAGAGAGTACTTGCATGTATTTGGTGATGCTGTCCAAGCCACTCCAGACTAGCCTTAGCCCTGGGTCACACATTATTTGGATAACAGTAATACTACACAGTGAAACTGGTCACCCTTTGGGAAGGGCCTTATAACAGCTGATAGTAGTGGTTGGTGGCAGTGATTTCTACCTTATAGTCTGGGCAGAAAGGGGGCATAGCTGGAGAACATGGGCTAGCCTTCCCCAGGAGTATCTGTGTGTCTGTATCTAAAGTAAATCTTAAAGTGTGTGGTTGTCAGCTACTTGGGCAGGGACACGAAACACTGTTTGGACAGAGAGGGTGCTGGAGGTTTTACCTTGACCACTAGGCTGAGATCTGGAGAGAAAGGGAGAAAGCAGCCCCAGGCTGGCTGTGATTTCTGTGTGCTCTTAAGGGAAATTGTATCTTACTGTCTGTGTACTTGTTATCCTCCCAATGTGCACGGCCCTCACTGGTGTTAGTGGTAATGATTGAGGCTCCTTGTTAATGGGCCAGAGCACAGGCATCACAGGGGGCTTTAATAAGACTGTTCCTTTCAAAAAGGCTTTACAGAGCTTGTGTGAAATTAAGGAAGCGCCATCTTCCCAAAGATGGTAATTAGATATGGCTGCCAGTTGAACTCTCTGATAGTAGCAGCAGCTGCTCCTTCATTGAACAACTGTTCTAAGAAGTCTAGAACTGAGTGGATAGGCGCAGTGAAGAAATCCATGCTGTGAGATTTAGCCTAAATAACAAACCTTTTCCACTTACTTTTATACAACTTGCAAGTGGAAGGTTTATGAGAAGATAATAAAATGTGACAAGCTGGGGAAGAAAGTAAGGGTTGCTTGGCTATTACTGGAACTGGAGGAACCAAGCTGTCGCTGTCAGCTTGAGGTTGTTCAGGCTGGGAGGAATCATTCCTGTTGGGTGAGATAGTAGGTCCAGAACTGAATCCAGAATCCAAGGTTTTTCCAGAAAATGAGGCCAGAGGAAGGGAAACCAGATCTGTCACAACCAGGGGGGCAATCAATATTACTGTTCTCATCAACTTGTTGGCCTTCTGTAGAAATTTGGTGATCAAAGGATTGGGGGGAAGGTGTAAAGGAGACCTGGGGGCTAATCATGAAGCACAGCATCCCTCAGAGATTCCCCCTGTAGGGGGATTAGGGCAAAGTATCTGTTGCATTTGCTGTTGATGGCAGAAGCAAAAAGATCACAGCATGGCTGGCCCCATTTTCAGAGTATCATCTCCACCACATTCTGACTGAGGGACCACTAGTGAGGCATCAGAATAGACCTGCTCAGTTTTTCTGCTATCATGGTAGATTTCCCCAGGATGTGTGTTGCTAACAGAAAACGGTTGCATGACATCGCCCATTGCAAAACCCTGAGTGCTTCTCGACAAAGGGGGTATGATCTGGTTCCTCCTTGCCTGTTGATGTACAAAATCACCGATATATTGTCTGACTGGATCGCAATTGTTCCCAGAGGAAAAGTATCCTGAAAGGCCTGCAATGCTAAAAACACTGCTCTCATCTCTAATACATTTATATGCAGATTGGCATTGATGCGAGACCAGGTGCCTTGAATTGCCTTTCCCAGAAATGCCCCCCACCCTCACCCTATCTTGGAAGAATCCATAGTCACAGTGGCCTTGGGCTGAGGGGGAATAAAAGCATGGCCTTGAGTTACTTGATCAGAATGAACCCACCAACAGAGATCTCTTTTGCATATGTTGGTGAGTCGAATTTGATAAGACATTGGGAGATCTAGAATGGACCATCATGTCGCTAGGAGCCACTGCAAAATTCACATGTGAAAGCATGCTAATGGAAGTAGAATGATGGCTGCTGCCATAGATACTAGAGTTTGTAGCACCAGGCCAGCAGCTACAGACTTTCTCTGAATCAAAGTCATGACCTGACCGTGGATAGTATCGACTCTCATGGTTGGGAGTTTGGCTACCACTTGTGTTGTGTTTAGACTGGCTCCTATACATTCTATATTTTGAAAAGGTTCCAAATGCGATTTGTCATAGTTTATTGAGATGCCTAGTTTTGCACAGATTTGTAAGATGTAGTCCCTTACTTGTATGAGTAGATGCCTAGTCAGGGCAGAAATAAGCCAGTAATCCAGATACGGAAACACTTGGATTACTTGTAGTCTCAAGTGAGCCGCCACTACTGCCATGCATTTGGTGAGCACTCTGGGGCCTGTAGTGAGACCAAAGGGCAGAGCTCGGAACTGGAAATGACTGTCTCTCAGCCAGAAGTGTAAGTGCCTTCTGGACCGTCTGTCCATCTTGATGTGGTAGTACCATATATTTGAATGGCCCAAGGATACATCCAGATCTGTTACTAGAAACAAGCAGGAAATAAAAAGAAGTTATGTACTCACCATAACGTTCCATCTGAGTAGGTACTTCATTTGTCTGCAACCTGTGGGTATTGGATCTGATCTCGGATCCGAGCCGGCAGCTTTCCAAGCTACAAGATCCGAGCTCCTAGCTCCTCCCCTACCCATAATCCCCTGCTATGTGCTACATTACCTCAGATCGAATTTTTGCCTCTTACACAACTCCTACCTTCGATAGAGGAAGTAACACCAGATAACTTTTAGTTATGTACTTACCATAACTTCGGATGTATGGGATCCATCTCGCCTACATTCATAACAGATGGGTTCGGAGCCGATCCATCAGCTCCGACTCGGCCACTATACACTAGAACGAAGTCTCTCATTGGCTGGGCTCCCCCTTATCCCATAATGCACCACACCTGCTTCCCCAAATCTTGTTTGTTCGCTTTCATACATTCATACAGGCACAGAAAAATATACCAATAACTGTAACCAAGTAGAGCCCTTCAAGAGAAGAGCTCAGCAAGAGCAACATTTCCTCCAAATCCAAAAGGTAGGGGGAAGGAGGGTGGGTATGTATGAATGTAGGCGAGATGGATCCCATACATCCGAAGTTATGGTAAGTACATAACTAAAAGATGTAATGGGATCCTATCTCGCCTACATTCATAACAGATGGGGCAGCGTCCCTAGCACCTAAAACCCGGGTGGCTCATTGGAACACACTCCTGAGAATTGCGGAACCAAAGGAAGCTCTGCCTCGGGAAGCCACATCAACCTTATAATGAGAAATGAAGGTGTGCAGAGAAGACCAAGTAGCAGCCGCACAAATATCATCTATTGAAACTTTGGAGTGGAATGCTACAGAGGTGGCCATTGCCCTGGTAGAATGAGCCTTGACTGGGAAAGGTAACTCTCTGCCTGACTGGGAATAAATGAAGGAGATGCAATCCTTAATCCATTTGGTTATGGTGGTCTAAGCAACTGGTAGACCTAACCTATTCTCCGCAAAGGACACAAACAGCTGGTTAGATTTCTGTGTCTGACTGGCCCTATCTAAATAAAAACGCAGTTGCCTGTGAACATCCAACTGGTGGAAGGTATATTCTGCTCTATTAGAAAAATTTGGAAAGAAAACAGGGAGCTCCAAGGATTGCTGAATGCATAAAGGGGATGCTACCTTAGGCAAAAAGGAGGGATTCAATCTGAGGGAAACGCTGTCTTTATGAAAAATAAAATAAGGAGGAACAGAACAGAGAGCCTGAAGCTCTGAAACCTGCTTAGCAGAAGTTATTGCCACTAGAAGGGCGGTTTTCCAAGATAGAAATTTTATATCACAAGTCGCTGCCGGCTCAAAGGGACGAGCAGTTAAGGAGGCCAGAACCAAATTTAAGTCCCAAGGGGGCACAGGATGGGCCATAGGAGGCCTGAGGAGCCAAGCTCCCTTGAGGAAGGACTTGCAAAGTCTGTTTGCCATTAAGGAAGGCTCGACGGAAACATGAAAATTAGAAATGGCCGCTAGTTGAACCTTAATTGTGGAGACTGAAGAGCCCAAATGAAACAACGAAGCTAGGAATTCTAGGACCTGCAGCACTGGGGCCATAAGAGGATCAATACCTCGCTGTTGGGCCCAAAAGGCAAACCTTTTCCATTTGCTGGAATACAGCTTAACAGTGGACAGCTTGTGAGAAGAGGACAAAATGTACATCACTTCAGGGGAAAGAGAGTTATCTCTGACTAAGGATGGAAGTGGAGTAACCAAGCAGCCAGCTGCAACGACTGGAGGGACGGATGAGAGTGTCCCGACTGATGAGACAACAGGTCCGGCACTGGGTCCAGAATCCAAGGGCCCTGTACCGTATACCTCTGAAGGAATGGGAACCAAACCTGACGGGGCCAGTGTGGGGTGATCAAAATCATGTCGCTCCCCACATGAATAGCCTTCTGAATCACCCTCGGGAGAAGGGGGACCGGGGGGAAGGCATAAAGTAGACCGGGGGGCCAATTGTGGGCTAGAGCATCCCTGGGAAACTGCCCCTGGGAGGGAGTCAGAGTGAAGAACTCTCTGCATTTCGCATTGTGGGGGCTGGCGAACAAGTCGCAACAGGGGAGACCCCATTTGGCGAAGATCTGCACAGCCACTCTGTTGTTGAGAGACCACTCGTGGGGCAACAGGAAAGTCCTGCTGAGCCTGTCTGCAATCACATTGGCTTTCCCCGGAATGTGCGTTGCTACTAAGAAACGTTGGGTAGCTATGGCCCAGCGCCACAGATCGAAGATACAGTACACAAAAAACGGACCAATACACGGGCTAAAGCCCTCTAACTTAAACGGGCTTAGCCCGATACAACAGAAAACAGAGAAAGAAACAAATTCTAGTCACTCAACAAAACCAAAGCACACAGCGAAGGGCAAAGGCCCTCTAATTTAAACGGGCCTTGGCCAGTAGACCAGAAGCGCGAAAAAAATAAAAATTATAAAATCGCCAAACTAAGAAAACACACGCTCAC
Source organism: Protopterus annectens (assembly GCF_019279795.1). Taxonomy (NCBI): domain Eukaryota; kingdom Metazoa; phylum Chordata; order Ceratodontiformes; family Protopteridae; genus Protopterus; species Protopterus annectens. Next base: position 913,804,360 of record NC_056743.1, on the reverse strand, counting down.
AAAGCTGTTAAAACAGCTGTTTGTTGAATTTCTGACAGAAACCCTAAGTCAAAAGACCAAAAAGGTTAAGAAAAATACACTTAGCTCCAGCCAAGTCGAGACCACGTCCAGCTTGAAAAGCGGCAAACGAGATCTGGGGAAGCAGGTGTGGTGCATTATGGGATAAGGGGGAGCCCAGCCAATGAGAGACTTTGTTCTAGTGTATAGTGGCCGAGTCGGAGCCGATGGATCGGCTCCGAACCCATCTGTTATGAATTTAGGCGAGATAGGATCCCATTACATCTGTCCTAAAGCAGAACAAAGATTTCTTTGCTGATCAGGAATCCCGAAAGGTTCGGGGGATGGCAGGGGGGGGGGGTTGCAGACAAATGAAGTACCTACTCAGCTGGAACGTTATGGTGAGTACATAACTTCTTTATCTGAAGTAGTTACTTCATTTGCTCTGCAACCTGTGGGACAGAGTCCCCAGCTACCTAGGGAAAAACCCTGGGCGGCCTTATGGAAGGATATTCCGAAGCACCACAGAGCCAAAGGAAGCCCTACCTCTTGATACCATATCCAACTTATAATGAGAAATAAACGTATGTGAAGAGGACCAGGTAGCTGCTGAGCATATGTCATCCAAGGGGATCCTGGACCAGAAGGCTGCAGAGGTGGCCACAGCCCTCGTAGAGTGAGTGCGAATTCCGGTAGGAACCGGTTTGCCTGCAGATAAGTACCCGTGAACTATGCATTGACAAATCCAATTTGCTACAGTCACTTTGGAAATGGCCTTACCCATGGCCGATTTAGCAAATGACACGAACAACTGGTCCAACTTGCGAAAATCTTTAGTCCTGTGCAGGTAAAAACGCAGTTGTCTGTGCACATCCAATTTATGCAATTTGTATTCTCCTCTATTCTGAAAATTTGGGAAGAACACGGGTAAATTTATTGATTGATTGATATTTGACTCCGAAGCCACCTTAGGTAAGAATGACGGATCCTTGTGAAAAATGAGATAAGGATGCTTCATACATAAAGCTTGAAGTTCTGACACCCTTTTGGCTGAAGTAATGGCCACCAAAAAGGCTGTTTTCCAGGACCAGAATTTTAATGGAATCGAAGCCGCAGGTTCAAAGGGTGGGCCTGTCAAGGCTTGTAAGACTAAGGTCAAATCCCATGGAGGCATCACTACTTTCACCGGAGGCTTCAAGAGGAAAACGCCCCGCAAGAAGGTTTTACATAATTTTGTAGAAGCCAAAGATCCTAGTCCGTCTCCCACATGGAAATGTGAGATGGCTGCCAACTGCACTTTTACTGTAGAAGCACTTGCTCCTTGTCTAAATATCAGCGACAGGAAGTCTAGACTAGTAGGAATAGGAACTGTAAATGGATCCAGGCCTCTATCTTTAACCCAGACAGAGAAACGTTTCCATTTGCTGTAGTAAATATTCCTAGTAGTTGGCTTATGTGCTGCGACTAGAATGGCCTTAACAGGAGATGAGATACTGGGAGTCCCAACCAAGCCGCAAGCTTGAGGTTCACCAGGTTTGGGGGTTGGTATCCCGCCAGATGCGAAATCAGGTCTGGAATGGGATCCAGTATCCATGGCAGAGATACACTGTGAGACCGCAGGTAAGGGAACCAGATCTGGCGAGGCCAGAATGGGGCTATGAGGGTAACTCTGCTCCCCAACCGACGGGCTTTCTGTATGAACTTCGTCATGAGTGGAAGGGGGGGATAAGCATAAAGTAGACCGGGCGGCCAAGCATGGACTAGAGCGTTTCTGGGATTCTCCCCTTCGGGGGGAAGTATTGTGAAGTACTCGCTGCATTTTGTGTTTAAGGGAGAAGCAAAAAGATCGCAGCAAGGCCAACCCCATTTGCGGAAGATCTGCTTCGCAACTGATGGATTGAGAGACCACTCGTACGGAGTGAGAATCACTCTGCTCAGTTTGTCCGCCAAAATGTTGGACCGACCCGGAATGTGCGTTGCTACCAGAAAACGGTTGGTGGATATCGGCCATTCCCACACTCTCATCGCCTCCCGGCAACGTGGGTAGGACCTGGTTCCTCCTTGCTTGTTTATGTACCAGACAACTGACATGTTGTCTGTCTGGATTGCAATAGTCCCCAGAGGTAGAAGGTTGTGGAGAGCTTGCAATGCTAGAAGCACCGCCCTCATCTCTAGGACACTGATATGCAAAGCGGTCTCCAGGGGAGTCCACGTGCCTTGGACGGTTCTGCCCGAACAATGCCCCCCCCCACCAGAGGCGAGAAGCGTCCGTGGTCAGCGTGGCTTGGGGGGAGGGACAAAGTACAGTTGTGTACACCTACCATAAATGTAGATGTTCGAGTGTCTTCACTGTTGCAGTCATAACTGTAGGGTGCTCCTGCCGGCAGGCAGCCCGAGGTCGGCCAGAATCCCAAAGTCTGGGTCCGGCGTCGGCTGTAAAAGCTAGTATCCTGACGTCAGTACGCCTTGGTACATAGCCCTCAGCCGACGCCATCTTCTCCAGCCTTTCTTGCCCTAGATGTCAGAAGTCCCCAACAAATCAAAAATGAATCTAACAAGGAAACACAAATACACCACAAATATGAGAGAAAGAGGGGATAGGAGGGAGGGAAACCCCGACTGCAACAGTGAAGACACTCGAACATCTACATTTATGGTAGGTGTACACAACTGTACTATGTTCTTCGTGTTTCACTGTTGCAGTCATAACTGTAGGGTGGAATCCCAAAGCAGTGTAGAGGGGAGGAGGCTTTAGATAGAAGAAGGGAGGCAAGAATACCCTGCAAGACAGCAGAGGCAAAGCCTGCCCTAGACTTAGAAAACAAGGGAGATTGTAGTGCTTGGAAAAAGTATGCACAGAACTCCAAGTGGCAGCTTCCAAGATATCCTTGGTAGGGACTCCTCTGAGGAAAGCTGTAGAAGTAGCAGCTGCTCTAGTAGAATGACTTCTAATGTTCCCTGGAAACTGTTTCCCATGATGAGTGTAACAAAATCTGATTCCATAAGCAATCCATTTGGAAATAGTTTGTTTAGAAATAGGTTTTCCAAGAGAACTGGAGGCAAAGGAAACAAACAATTGGTTAGACTTTCTGAAATCTTTAGTCTTGTCCAAGTAAAATCGTAACTGTCTGTGCACATCCAATGAATGCAAAATCCTTTCCCCTTTATTTTGAGGATTTGGAAAGAAAGTAGGAAGGTGAATTGTCTGATTCAAAGCTACTTTCGAAATCACCTTAGGCATGAAAGTAGGATTGGTCCTCAAGGATACTCTGTCCTGATGGAAAATAAGGTATGGTTCCACAGCCATGAGAGCTTGCAACTCTGAGACCCGTCTGGCAGAGGTCAATGCTAACAAAAGAACAGTCTTCCAGGATAGAAACTTAATATCTGAAGATGCAGCAGGCTCAAAAGGAGGCAAAGTAAGTTTTTCTAAAACATAATTAAGATCCCAGGCAGGGACAGGAGGGGTCCTTGGAGGCCGCAAATTTTAGCCCCTCTCAAGAACTGCTTCACCAAAGGATGTGAAAAACAGGAGGATCAGAACTGAAATGCAGAGATGGCAGAAGCATGAATCTTAATGGAAGAAAAGGAAAGTCCTTTAGATAAAAGTTCCGAAGGTAAAGCAAAATAGAGGAGAGATCAGGAACCTGAGGATCAGAGCCTCGGTCCTGCATCCAAATAGAAAACCTCTTCCATTTAGAGGCATAGGATTTCCTAGTGCTAGGCCGTCTAGCTTCCAAAAGAACATCCAAAACTTGTTTGGGAAGACTAGAGGAAATCAAATTCCTTTGAAGAGCCAAGCTGCCAAGCAAAGGGTCTTGAGATTGGAATGTAGTAACTGACCCTGATGCTGGGACAGAAGCGAAGGGTTCAGTGGAAGAATCCAAGGAGGCCCCGAGAACAGGAGCTTTAAGGTTGGATACCAAAACTGTCGAGGCCAATTTGGAGCAATCAAGATGAGGAACTTGGGCTTGTCCTGCTTTATCTTCAGTAGTACCCGAGGCAGTAGAGGAAGAGGAGGGAAGGCATATGCTGAAAGGCTTCTCCAGCTGAAGGACAGGGCATCCACTCTCCATGCTGTTTTGTAGAAGGACCTGGTGCAAAAGCGAGGCAGCTGATGATTGAGATGGGATGCAAACAGATCTATCTGGGGACATCCCCAAACTGCAGTAATCCTGTTGAATAAGTTGGTGTCTAGCATCCATTCGTGAGGATCTGAAATGTTTCTGCTCAGGCTGTCTGCTAAGAGATTCTGTTTCCCTGGAATGAATTGAGCCTGGAGATGCAGATTCAAATTTAGAGCTGTGTCCCATAATTCCATAGCTAGTCTGCAAAGGGGGTATGAATGAGAACCCCCCTGCTTGTTGATGTACCACATGACCGTGGTGTTGTCTGTGCGAATTAGCAGAGGCCCTGGTAGTAAAAGGTTTTTGAAAGCTAGAAGGGCATTTTGAACTGCCAACATTTCCTTCAGATTGATGTGCCAGTGAAGATGGTCCTTTGTCCAGGTTCCCTGCTGGCAATTGTCTAGAAAGTGTGCTCCCCAAGCATAATCCGAGGCGTCCGTGGTTAGGATTTGAGTAGGTTGAGGGAGACGAAACGGTTTTCCTTCGTTTAAAGTGCATGCCCTGGACCACCAGAGGAACTCCTTCTGGAGGCAGGGGATCAGAGGAATCAGAATATCCAGATCGTGGTAATGCTGTGACCATACACTTTTCAGATACCATTGAAGCTTTCTCATGTGAAGCCTTGCGTTTGGAATCAACAGAATGCAGGAAGCCATGTAGCCCAGAGCCTGCAGGAATTTCCTTGCAGTGAGCTGAGATGGAGTTGCCAAGGTGTTGAAAGTAGAAGCCAGCTGAGTTTGTTTTTCTGGAGTGAGGTAGGCCCTTTGTAAGGTTGTATTTAAGAGGGCTCCCAAGAATACCATCTGTTGAGAAGGGATCAAATGTGACTTTTTTATGTTCACTGAGAATCCCAGTAGTAGGAGAAGACGTTGAACAAAGTCCAGATGCTGAAGCAGAAGATCTTTGCTGTCTGCCTGAATAAGGCAGTCGTCCAAATAGGGGTAAATCTGGATCCCCTGAAGTCTGCAGTAAGCCACTACTGGTGCCAGGTACTTGGTGAAGACTCTGGGCGCAGTAGATAAACCAAAGGGCAGAACAGAGAATTGAAAGTGCCTCGAACCTGCCTTGAACCTGAGGAATTTCCTGCGTTCTTGTCTGATAGGTATATGCAAATAGGCTTCCTTTAAGTCCAATGTCACCATCCAGGCGTCCTGAGAGAGCATTGGAATTAGCTGTTGCAGAGTAAGCATCTTGAACTTTGGAATTTCCAAAAAGGTGTTTAACACAGAAAGGTCCAGAATAGGTCTCCATGAGTTTTGTTTTCTGGGAACCAGAAACAGCCTTGAATAAAACCCTTTTCCCATTTCCGAGAGTGGAACAGGCTCTATGGCTCTCATGGCCAGAAGAGCATCCACTTGAGTTAAGGCCTCTGACCATTGAAGTTTTGGCAGATCTGGCCAACCGTGAGTCCTTGGCAAAGTGTGAAAGTGGAACTTGTAACCTTTTAAAATCACATCCAATACCCATCTGTCCTGGGTAATATGAGTCCAATTTCTGTAAAAAAGAGACAGTTTTCCTCCGAGAGGGGCGTCCAGGTAAAGGGGTCCTGAAGCCCAACCGAGAGAGTCATTGAGTTTGCTTTCTTTGAGATTGGGATCTGTCTTCTCCCCTTCTAGGTGAAGAAGCAGTCCATTGTCTAGATCTGTAAGAGGTCTGGCCTTGACCACGACCTCTGGAGCGTCTATATCTTCCCCTTTGAGGCCTGTCAGACGTGGGAAAGGACCAATTTTTAGAGGGCCAATTCCTGGAAAATCTAGGAGGCTGAACTTGCAAGAAATCTTTTACAGTCTGCATGGACTTTGCCTTTTCTTCCATCTTTTTAATAACTTCCTCAGCCTTAGAACCAAAAGAACATCTTGTTGAACAGGGCATCTAATAACTTAGCCTTAACCTGTTCAGGTAAACTTTGTTCACGAAGCCAGGCATGTCTCCTAATCACAGTACCAGAGGCAGCAGCCCTGCAGGAAGCATCCAAAGCATCAAAACCACAATGTAAGCTATGCTTGTTAACCTGTTCAGTAGCATGCAAAACATCCTGAAGTTCCTTATCCTCTGCACAAGCAGGAAGGGAAGCAAGCTTTTGCTTTAAAACAGACAAAAGAAATTGCTGATATTTAAACATATGAAACTGGCAATTTAAAGCCCTTACAGACAGGGTAGCAGAAGTATATACCTTTTTTCCCCACCTGTCTAAAGCACGAGAATCCTTCTCAGAGGGAATAGGATTTTTAGAAGTAGCAACCTTAGCAGCCTTAGAGCCCTGAGAAATAGTTTCAGGATCTGCAGAAGGGTTTTTAAATAAAAATAAATGAGTGTCAGAAACCCTATAAAATCTATCAGGCTTAGAAGGAGCAGGAGGCATGGAATCAGGATTCAAATTAGCCTCAGAAAAAGCATAATCTACAATGTCCAAGACAGGAGGGATAGCTAAAGGCCTATGCTGAGGAAGAAGAAGAAATTCTCTAAGCCTCTTTTTGGAAGCAGAATATTCCTGTCCTTCCCAATGAAAATGTACCCTCATCTCATGCAAGGTTTCCCCAAAAGAAAAATCCTCAGGCGGAGAGGCTGAGGGCAAAGAATCTTCAGCATCCGAATCCTCATAAGGGGGAAAGGAATAGTCCTGATCAGAGGAAGAAACAGAAGATACAGAAGCCTGGTCAGAGGAATCCAGAGTAACATCCTGTCGAGGCCTTTTCTCAGGAGGGGGGTGAGAACCCCTAATCATTGTAAGCAAATCTTCAGCCATCCTCAATAATTGTTTTTGTGTCTTGGGAGTGGATTCAGAAGCAGCTTGAGCTGGAACTTTAGACTTAGTAGGAGTCTTTGTCTTTGCCTTTGCCTTTGAAATAGTGATGTGAGTAGGCCTGAAAACCCCTCAGAAGCCGGTACCTGCACAGCGGTTCCGGACCCATCTGAAGGAGCGACGTCCGAAGGTCCTGCAGCAGTTAAAATAGTGGGCCTTGATGTCTCCCCATGGGAGTCCGTGTCGCCATCGGTTCAGAAGTGGCGGACGACAGGGGCTGCAAAAGCGCCTCACTGACGACAGCCGAACCGGACGCTGGCTCCAGCTGCAACGAGTCCTGTTTGGACCTCGGAGGCCTGTCTTTGTCTTTGCGCTTCTTTTGAACTCCGGTAGTGACCGACGACATTCTATAATTGAAGCGTCTGCCAAAATAATTTAAAGCCCAATCGTACCTGCGCTTGATAGTACGAGAGTTGAACCTGGCACAGAACCGACAACAAGAAACGTCGTGGACATGGCCTAAGCAAGGTAGACAGTAAGAGTGGAAATCTTTATGAGGTATTTGTTTCCACACGCTATACAATTATTAACTTTTTCTGACATCGGAGGAACAAGAAAAGATTCCAACGGGTACTTAGCTTTGAGAAGAGAAGTAACAACTTCGGACCGACAACAACCAAATACGCTGTTCGAAAATCGCCAACCAACGTTTTGCGAGCTGCTTTCCACCGCACGGCAAGAAAGACTGGAGAAGATGGCGTCGGCTGAGGGCTATGTACCAAGGCGTACTGACGTCAGGATACTAGCTTTTACAGCCGACGCCGGACCCAGACTTTGGGATTCTGGCCGACCTCGGGCTGCCTGCCGGCAGGAGCACCCTACAGTTATGACTGCAACAGTGAAACATGAAGAACATCAAGGGGCCTCCCTTCCCTCAGCTCTGGGGCGTGGAGCCACCAAAGAAGGGAGTGCCTGCAAACTCTGCTCAGAGGAATCGGAGTATTCAACAAATGGAGTAGTAGGGACCACTGAACTTGAAGGGTCCACTGCAGAATCCTCATTCGCAGAAGCGCGTGAAGGGAGAGACTGATCGCTGCTGCCATAGATCCTAGTGCCCTCAGGACTAATTCCGCCACCGGGGCCGGACTTTGAAGAAGAATTAGCACCTGAAACGACAAGCTGTTTAGGCTGTCCGTAGTTAGCATAGCTCGAGAGATGCGGGGTATCTAACTTGGCCCCTATGAACTCCAGGACCTGTACGGGGCAAAGAGAGGATTTCTGGAGGTTTACAGAGATGCCTAAGCTCTGGGCAAGGGTCAGAGCATAATCTCTTGCCACGCAGAGCTGATGCCTGTTGGTGGCGGTAAGGAGCCAGTCATCTAGGTATGGAAAGACCTGAATGCCCTGAAGGCTCAGGTGGGCTGCAACCACTGCCATGACCTTGGTGAAAACCCTGGGGGCTGAGGTGAGGCCGAACGGGAGAACCCTGAACTGGTAATGACTGGCTCCCAGCCGGAAGCGGAGAAACCTTCTGGATCGTCTGTCCATCAAGATGTGGTAGTACACATCCTTGAGGTCTATAGAGCACATCCAGTCATTCTGCCGCAGAAGGGGGAGAATAGATTGGAGGGTGACCATCCGGTATTTTTCTTTGGGAATAAACAGGTTCAAAGCGGAGAGGTCTAGAATGGGTCTTAGGTCCCCTGTCTTTTTTGGCACTAAAAAGAACCTGGAGTAATAACCCAATCCGGACTGGTCTGGGGGGACGGGCTGGATGGCTCTTTTTTCTAGCAACTTCAGGACTTCTGAACCTGCTGCCTCCCTTCGATCGGGTGGAACATCGGGGAGGTGTCTGGTAGAGGGAGGGTGGTTTATGAAGGGGATGGTATAACCTCTGGATATGATGCGGAGCACCCATCGATCTGTCGTAATGGACTCCCAGTTTGACAGGTGCTCCGACAACCGCCCCCCGACTGCCTCCAGAGAGGGACAGCCGGGTAAGCCCTCAGGGCTGCTGCGCGGGTCTATCCGGGAAGGGTTCCCTGGACCCGAAGTTACGCGGTCCCCCACTGCCTCTGGGCCGGCGTCCTCCTTGTCCTCCTCTGCCTCTAGAGGACGAGGGGTCTGAAGCTGGATGGGATTGCTGGGACTTACGGAACCACAGCTTCTTTTGTCCCCTCTGATTCCTAGAAAAGGATCGTTGGGGATTAGAGAAGCGGACCCCGATGGCAGACAGCGTCTTCCCATCCTTCTCGCTTTGGACCAGCATCTCGCAAACGGTCTTGCCGAAGAGCGAAGATCTGTCAAAGGGTGCGAAGGACGTCTTGAAGGGATCCGCGAAATCACAAAGACGGAGCCAGGAGTGACGTCGCAAGACGACCCCGGCTCCGCTGGCCCTAGTGGCTCCCTCCGTGGCATGGGAGAGTAGACGCATGGACGTGTTAGAGATGGATTTCAGAGTTGCCATACGAGTCGAGAACACTTTTTTGTCCTCGACCGACATGGACTCCGGGGGGGCTGCAGCGTATTCCTTAATTAAGTCTCGTTGCAGCCTAATGGTATGTGCCATATAGTTCGGCGCCCTTACAGAAAAAGTCGCTGAACTAAACATCCGCTTCCCAATGCGGTCCAGTGCCCGAGATTCCTTATCTGGCGGGTGAACCGAAGAACTCTCCTGCGCAAGTTCTCTCTTGGTGGCAGCCGCCACTAACATGGCATCCACGGGGGTTCCCTTGGCCCAAGACTGTCTATCCACTGGGGGGCTAAGGATCTTGTCGGGTCGCTTCGGGATAGGCACCACGGTGTCGGGCTCCTTCCACGCCCTGGTAGTAATTAGGTCTACCAGGGGGTCAGCCGGAGTGGACACCCAGGAGGTAGAAGGGCCTGCTTCAAACGCATCCAGGAACACGGATTCATCCTCGGAAGGTTTTTGGGTAGACCACCCCACTCTAATACGCAACATTTCCATGATGTCTCCGAAGGAGACATCCTCGGGGGGGTGACCTTGGGGAACCTTCCCCTTCATCTAAATCCGTGTCGGTTGTAATGGACTCGGGGGAGTCCAGGTGCCTCCTCTTGCACCGACGTTTACAAGGGACCTCCTCGGTGGGACTGTCCGAAGAGGGCTCAATGGGGTCCTGTTCCTCCAAGGGAACCAACTGAAGGGCTTGAGCAGGCTGTCCCGATGGTTGGATGATGGAGGATAGACCCACATGCAGCGGGGGTACGGGAGGATCCGACGCCCGAACCAGGGACCTGGAGGTCCACAACAGTACCCTCTCCACAACCTCAAAAGCCAAAGGAGAGCTACTCTCGCCAGGCACCGAAAGCAATCTCCTCGGCTCCGAGGTAGGGATCGGGGTTGGAGCTGATGCAGCTGGAGCCGAGTGAGAGGTGTGCTCCGAACCCAACGGAGCGGAAGACACACCAGCTCCCCCGGATCCGATGCTCAGCCCTCGGCCCCGAAGGCACAGTCGGCGACGAAGCAACCGGAGCTATCGGCGCTGACGAATCCCCGGTTCTGAAGGGGCCCGGATCCGATAACTCCCAGACCCGAAAATGGGTCGGAGAAGGAGTAATCGGAGCAAACATGGGGGCCACGCTCCCCCCAGAGGGGGGGGCAAGAGCACCCCCATCTGCATCTGGGTCAGGATGAATCGGCGCATCATCCGATCCATATCCGCTTCAGTGAGGCTTCTGGTTGATCTTGAAGAAGTCATCGAGGCGGGCCGGGAGGGCCGCCTCAATGACCTCGAGGAAGACCGATCCTCCTCCTCCAGCTCCGGAGAAAAACGAGGTGAACGGAGCCGAAAGGGGGAGGATCCGGAGACCCTCGAGGGAGACCTAGCCAGTTTAGACAGCAGGGCTGAGGGTTGAGTCTCAGCCCGCCTTTTGTGGGACTTATGTCCCTTGTCCTTATGCCTTTTCTCCACCGTAGTGGAGGTACCTGAGTCCCCCAAACTCACAACCAAAGAGAGAGGTTGAGTCCCAGGTTGAGTCGGGGGCACAGAAGGCGTGAGGGCTGCCGAGACAGCCTGTGCCTGAGAGTGGGAGGAAGAAGAAGCCGATTCCTGAGGCAACAAGCCCGCCAGGATCAGCTTGTTCTTCCTGTCCCTGAGAGCTTGGGGATTAAAGGCCGCGCAGATTGTGCAGGCCGATGACAAGTGGGCCGCCCCCAAGCATAAAATGCACAGAGTGTGGCCATCCGCCGGTGAAAGCTTATGGCCACACTCAGTACATTTTGAGAAAACCGCCTTAGGCCCTTCAGCCATAACACCACTCACACCAAGAACACACCCAAACAGTATGAGGGGGGAGCGTGAAAGGCGGGAACTACCAGAAAAACTAGTTAGAAAGGGAAAACAAAGATATCTAACTAAACTACACTATAGCTAACTAGCCCCAGGAACTACACACTCTCACAACTAGAAAAAGGATTTTTTTTTTTTGACAGAAAAAGGAAAAGGTTCAATCTCACCAAAAGCCAAGGAGCTCTTCAAACGTAGCTGCTTCAGCCGCGGCAAAAAACGATCTGAGGTAATGTAGCACATAGCAGGGGATTATGGGTAGGGGGAGGAGCTAGGAGCTCGGATCTTGTAGCTTGGAAAGCTGCCGGCTCGAATCCGAGATCGGATCCGATACCCACAGGTTGCAGAGCAAATGAAGTAACTACTTCAGATACAATGTTATAGAGAAGCGAATGACTGCAAGTATATCTGTGGTTAAACAAAATGACAATGGAAACAATGGGGTATGAGCAGAAGCAATACAAGAGGTGAGGGATACACATAAGAATAGGATGGAAGCTCAGTGACAGCATTTAATTACAAGGGAGGAATAGAGGCAGCCCTTAACTGAATTGACTAAGGAGTCCACTGAAATGGAAGTGGATAGCGTTAATAATGAATGAGTGTACTCTCTAGGAGCAAGACCAAAAGATGGAGCTTCACATCAACCATTTTTTCTACAGCTCCCAATATTCATGCAGCAATCTCCGTACCGCAAGAGGAGTCAATCCAGAAATAGGGACAGAAAGAGACAAAAGCTATCAACTTAAGCACAGACTCATGTATGAATACACTAATAATTCTTTGAATGTGCCTTTCCCCACACACACACAGACACACACACACACATACACACACACACACACATGGTATGCGGACAGGATCCCAGTGGTAGTGTGTTCAACAGGTATATGTTAGAGCTAGCTTAAAACGCCATAAACTCTGTGTGCTCACCTGCAGTTTTACTGCTGCTTAAGGTGTATCAGGAATCGCCTTTCCCCTCGGGTAGGCGTTTCCTGGATTAATGGCATCCCACCCTAGAATCTACTATTGCTACGGTATCCTACAGGAATGCCTATCAATGTAAAGTTATATATCCTAGCTGGTTTTCCAGTAGTGTGACTTGTTTTGTGTGCAGTATACTCGCTGTATTCAATAGCGGATTGTGCAATACTAGAAGTAGCTGTTGGAGCAATCTTATTAACACTGATTTATCTATCCGGTGTTATTTTTGGCCTGATGTGCCTGTGCAACTGTCTACAATACTGATGTTTGTGTGCGAGTATAATTTGTTGACCATCCAAACAATTGCTAGGTTAATTAAAATAATCTGCTACACATTCCTTTTTTACCAACTAGATAGCCGCTGTTGAGTGCATTAAACAATTGATAGCACTAGCGTTCACAGGGCTTATGAGCTGAAACTGCCTGCATTAAATGTACTGCGTAGGCTTGTCTTCTTAAACTCAGACCCCTTGCCGTCTGCATTCCATATGAATTGTAAACCCTGTGTTACCTGTAAGTGATTGTTGAAGCTGGAGTATGTAATAACACTTAGAAATGTTTATGGACCCTGTAACTGTAACTTAGCTTTAACCTGTGTTAAATGTTGGAATGCTGCACTAGTAAGGCTACCGGGTGTTTGTTACTAATTATTTTAAGCAATTGCGTTGCTCTCTGAACCTAGCGACTGCTCGGACAGTGTACCTACTTTTATCTTATTCTGCAAATGTATAGTGTTTTGTGTAACTGAGAACTTAGACTTCCTCCTTTCCTAACTGTGCTGTTGTTTTTGCTCCCTAGCCATTCTCCCTCCTGTTTACCTACAAATATACAGGACTTCCTATTTTAAATACTGCTACTTGGTTACCCCCCGCCCCTTCAGCGACTGGGAAAACGGCCCTGACCAGAACATTATAAGAAAGCTAATCATACACATTAAGTATGTTAATATCCCGGTCAAGTACAGAAAGTATTGTGCTGGGCGGAATATAGTCTGTCTCTGCTAAGTCTGAACTTAAAACGCCATAAACTCTGTGTGTTCAACTGTATTTTTACTGCTGCTTAAGGTGTACCAGGTCCCCTCAGGTAGGCGTTTCCTGGATTAATGGCATCCCACCCTAGCATCTACTATTGATACGGTATCCTACAGGAATGCCTATCAATGTAAAGTTATATATCCTAGCTGGTTTTCCAATAATGTAGCTTGTTTTGTGTGCAGTACACTCGCTGTATTCAATAGTGGATTGTGCAATACTAGACGTAGCTGCTGGAGCGATCTTATTAATACCGATTTATCTATCCGGCGTTATTTTCAGGCTGATGTGCCTGTGCAACTGTCTACAATTGCCTCCCTATTTAACTCTTACTTTACTGACACCATATCCAAGCTATCAAAATCTAACACACCATCTACTTTAAATTGTCCAGTCACAAATCCTCTTTCAACCACATCCCTCTCCAACTCCTTCTCTCTCAAACCAGTGCCAACTTCCTTCATCAAGACTTTACTATCCAACTTAAAACCCTGCTCTCCATCCACAGATAAAATTCCACCCAACTTTATACAACTTGCATCAGAGACCCTTGCCCTACCACTATCAATTCTAATAAATCGCTCTATCTCAGAAGGAGAAGTCCCATCCATTTGGAAGCAATTTCATACCCTTCCAATACACAAGGGCGGCAACTCTTCTGATATTTCTAACTATCCTGTCCCCCCTTTCCAAAGTCCTTGAAAAAATTTTCACAAACAGGTCATGCAATATCTTTCTAAGCACAAGCTTCTAACTCTTACACAACATGGCTTCAGACCTAGACATAGCACTACCACTGCACTCCTATCCTTTCTCCACAGTCTCTCATGTCAGGGATGACCACAAGCTGGTTTCTTGCTTATTTCTGGATATGTCCAAGGCATCTGATACTGTCTCTCATCCTCTCCTCTTAAATAAGTTACAAGAACTAAATTTCTCCCCTGAAGCTGTTTCTTGGTTCTCTAGCTACCTCTCCAATCGAACCCAATCAGTTAAATGGCAGACCGAACTCTCACCACCTCTACCAGTCCTAATGGGTGTCCCTCAAGGCTCCATTTTAGGACCACTACTTTTCAATATTTTCACTAACAACATGTACACCTCTTCTCCCTCGACTTCCCTAGTTCAATATGCTGATGACTCAACCATTACTACTATAGCCAGCTCCCTCTCAGAGCTCCATTCTGCCACCCAAACTGCCTTTAACTCAATTGAATCTTGGCTTACTGACAATCAACTCATTCTCAATCAAAAAAAAAAAAAAAACAAAACTGCTACTGTTCCTCCCTAAAACTCTGTCCTATATCAAATCTACTTTCTCCATTCTTTCCCTTAACAACACTTCCATACAAGTACAATCCAGCACCAAACTCTTAGGAATTACCATAGATGACCAATTGAAGTTTGACACAGATATCAATAACTGTATCAAAAAGACCCATCAAAAACTTGGACTGCTCTACAGATCAAAGAAATTCCTTTCCTCTGATGCCAAAATTACACTCTCACAACCATACCTCCTACCCAGTCTTATGTATGGCTCCCAGATCCTTACTAATCTTGACTCTACCCTTCTTGCCAAGCTTGAAACCACCTACAATAAGATAGCTCGATTTGCAGCAAATCAAAACTACAGATCCCATTACTGCATTTCACTTAAACAAACCAACTGGTTAGAACTACCTCACCTTCTTCTACTCTCTCAACTCTACATAATTCATTACATCCTTTACTTGCCATCATACTGTCCAACACTAGCACCACTTATTTCCTACTACTCTCCCTCCAGACAATTCAGAAGCTCTAACCAAAACTTACTCCAGATCTATAAACCCAAAACCAAAACTGGATGTAAAATGTATAGCTATCACCCATCTATAACCTGGAATAAACTACCCCAAGAGGTACGGTCCCTAACCAACACAAAATTATTCAAAACAGCTTTAAAGGAACACCTCAAAAATCATTGGCACTGCCACTGTACTAAGCCACCATAAAAATATATTCATTTTTATACCCTTACCCCCTCTACTAACTATTTTTACATTCCTGCTTTACTCACCCACTCTCCTGTAGTTCCACAATTTTTTTTCTACTATCAACCTCCTGTATCTTTTCAAATTTTACTTTCCTATATTAAATTTCTATCCTTATCTAGCCCCCTCCTCCTAGCCCTTATTCCCTCTGCTACTTACTTCCAACCACCTCTCTTTCTTTATAGCTTTTCCATCCTCCTCTAACTTAACTCCACCCTCTCTTCAAATCTTACTTCTGTACTACATGTTCTAAGCTTCCATTTAAAACTTCTAAGTAATCAGATTGTACTGCTTAGACTGTAAAAAGCTGTTTTTTATCACTGAAGTGATTGTAATGTAATCACTGTAAATAGTTTGTTTATATATTTTTATTGCTTACTTTATTTGTTACTCCATGCTGTATAATCTCTATACTTCAATGTTATTTTTGTACTCAATTTGGAGCTTTTCTCCCCGGGTCTCTGCTGAAAAAGGGTTCATGCCCAGCCAGACTAACCCGGTCAACAAATGTAAAATAAAATAAATAAATAAATAAATAAATAAATAAATAAATAAATAAAATAATAGTTAACTTGTCTAGCTTTCCACTAACTGATTCACAAACAAGGTTACTTAATAAAGGACTGTCATTTATTCCATCATTAAATTCTGGCCTACATGAGTTTAGATATGATATTAGATATTTTGCTAGGAACCCTATGTTAAGAAGTATTTACAGAGATAACAGTGGGAGTTATACAACTCGATTTAAGAAACAAAGTGCATATAAACCTCCACTTAATTCAGTGGTTGATACCTTTGTCAAAATATGTGAGAAAGAGGTGGCAGAACTGAGAAACACATGGAAAGGCTACTTTTTTCATAACATGAATATGGATGAGCGGCTGGCTTTGCAAGAACTAATGAATAATAATGATCTGATTATACAACCAGTAGACAAAGGAAGCCATTGTGTTTATGGATAGATGCAACTATGAGAACAGGATGTGTTGTCTTTTAAATGATACTAATACTTACAAGAGACTGAAATCTTCTGAATTAGACTATATTATTCAAACAGTGCAAGGGCATCTTTATGACTTTAGGTTATCTAATATTACTGGACAAGACTTATACGAATATTTCCTGGTTAATGAACCAACTATACCCATTATTAAAGGGTTACTGAAAATACTGAAAAATATGCAGAATCCTCCCATGCGACTGATTGTTTCAGGGAATGGATGGATCACCAAACCTATTTCTATCTATGTTGAACATAAACTGAAGAAAGCTCTAAAGGAAGCACAAACTATCCTAAAGGATATTGAAGATTTTTTGAAATCCCTATTGGAATTTTTACATCTAAAGGATGGTAAGAGCTGACATATATGGTCACAGTAGATGTGCTGAGTCTGTTCTGAATAAGTATGGGGTAGAAGCAATTCAAGAATTTCTGACATCAAAGAATGTTTATGGGAGAGATCAGAGATGATATTTTTCAGATATGTCTGCTATTGGAACTGATCCTGGAAAATAATGTCTTGATGTTCCAGAATGGATAACTACTTACAGAAATAGGGGGAGGCAATGGGCACCCCCTGTGTTAATAGTTATTCTAACCTGGTTATGGCCCACTGGGAAGAGAACTATATCTTTAATGGGAGGAATAACTGGTTGAGATATTAAGAAGTTATGTACTCACCATAACGTTCCATCTGAGTAGGTATCTTCATTTGTCTGCAACCTTTGGGATACGGATCTGATCTCGGATCCGAGCCGGCAACTTCTACCACAGCATAGATCCGAGCTCCTAGCTCCTCCCTTTACCCATAATCCCCTGCCAACCCTGACTGACCTCAGATCAAGTTTGCCCCATATAACAACTTGCTAGTGTGTCCCGGAAGGGACTCATGTAAGACAACTCCTACTTAGAATCATATTGGTCAGGGGGAAGGAGGGTGGGATGGTTGCAGACAAATGAAGATACCTACTCAGATGGAACGTTATGGTGAGTACATAACTTCTTAATCTGAAGTAGGCACTTCATTTGTCAGCAACCTTTGGGACAGAGTCCCCAGCTACCTGAATCTTGGGTGGCCTTCATGGAAGGATATTCCGGAGCACTGCAGAGCCAAAGGACGCCCTACCTCTGGAGACAACATCCAGTTTGTAATGGCTGATAAAAGTATGGGATGAAGCCCAAGTGTCTGCGGAACAAAAATCATCGAAGGGAACCCTAGATCTAAAAGCAGCCGATGT
The DNA here is from genome assembly GCF_019279795.1 of Protopterus annectens. Taxonomy (NCBI): domain Eukaryota; kingdom Metazoa; phylum Chordata; order Ceratodontiformes; family Protopteridae; genus Protopterus; species Protopterus annectens. The sequence goes on along the minus strand of NC_056743.1, from coordinate 913,786,894 downwards.
AGCAACGGCCCTAGTAGAATAAGTGCGGACTCCCTGAGGTGCAGGCCTTCCCGAACTCTGATATGCTAAGAGAATACAACTAGCTATCCATCGTATCAGGGTAACTTTAGAAACTGACTTGCCTAAGTTGGTTTTGGCAAAGGAGACAAACAACTGGTCGGATTGTCTATGACCAGCCGTTCGATGAATATAAAAGCGCAGTTGTCTGTGCATGTCCAAAGAATGCAGCTTATATTCTCCTTTGTTCTGATAGTTGGGGAAGAACACGGGATGATTAATAGATTGATTAATGTTTGCTTCAGAAGATACCTTAGGCAGAAAAGATGGACTGATCCTGAGGTAAACTCTATCCTGATGGAAGGCCAAATACGGTGGTTTGACACAGAGAGCCTGAAGTTCAGAGACTCTTTTAGCTGAAGTAATGGCCACCAGAAAGGCCGTTTTCCAAGAGAGGTATTTGAGATCAACCGTGGCCGCGGGCTCAAAAGAGGGGCTTGTCAAGGCCTGTAGAACTAAAGATAAATCCCATGGGGTGTACTACCTCCCTGACAGGAGGTCTGAGGAGGAAGGTACCCTTAAGGAAAGCTTTACAGAGCTTGGAGGTAATAAGAGGGCCAGACTCATGCCCTACATGATAGTGCAAAATCGCTGCTAGTTGTACTTTGACTGTAGAACAGCTAGCCCCCTGATGAAAAAGGGTATTTAGAAAATCCAAAACCGATGTTAAAGGCGCCGTAAAAGGATCTAAGTGATGGTGCTCAGCCCATATGGAAAAGCGTTTCCACTTACTCCGACAGACCTTTCTGGTGGATGGCTTGTGTGCTGCTACTAGAATGGCTTTGACTGGTGAGGAGATTCCGGGAGTCCTTATCAGGAGTGGAACTGAAGCAACCAAGCCGTCAGCTTGAGGTTGACCAGGTTGGGGGTTGGAAGACCCAGAGGGTGAGTAATGATTTCTGGAAGGGGATCCAGAATCCAGGGCGGATGAATCAGGTGAGACCATAGGTACGGGAACCACGTCTGACGAGGCTAGAATGGGGCAATGAGGATCATCTTGCTCCCCAACCGACTGGCTTTCTGTAAACGTTTTAGCATCAGGGGCAGTAGAGGGTAAGCGTAAAGAAGACCGGGAGGCCAAGCATGTACTAGAGAGTCTCTCGGGGACTCCCCCAGAGGGGGGATTAGAGTGAAGTAACTGTTGCATTTGGTATTTGAGGGAGATGCAAAAAGATCACAACGGGGTTGCCCCCATTGGGCAAATATTCGCTCTGCTACTAGAGGATTGACAGACAATTCGTATGGGGTCAGTATTGTACGACTGAGCCTGTCTGCTAGGATGTTGGACCGTCCCGGAATGTGCGTTGCAATGAGAAAGCGGTTGGTGGATATCGCCCATTCCCACACTCGCATGGCCTCGCGACAAAGAGGATAAGACCTGGTTCCCCCTGTTTGTTGATGTACCAGACCACTGACATGTTGTCTGTTTGTACTGCAATCGTCCCAATCGGAAGAAGGCTGTGAAGTGCCTGCAACGTCAAAAGCACCGCCCTCATCTCTAGGACACTGATATGCAAGGAGGTCTCTATGTCATTCCACGTGCCTTGGACCGTTCTGCTTGAATAATGCCCCCCCCCAGGCGAGAAGCGTCCGTGGTCACTGTGACGATGGGAGGAGGCATCAACAATGGGCGTCCCGTGTGGAGGTTCGGGGACTGGAGCCACCACACGTGCGACCTTCTGCAAGTCCTGCTTAGGGGAATGGGATGGTACAGGGGGTTGCGAGACAGGGACCATTGCACCTGAAGGGTCCACTGCAGGACCCTCATATTCAGACGGACCAAGGGCAGCAGAGAAATTGCTGCCGCCATGGACCCTAGAGCCCTCAGGACCAATTCCGCCGGTGGAGCTTGAAGTTGGAGGATGGCCTGTACATGCAACCTCAGGTTCTGAAGCCAATCTGGAGTCAGGAAAGCAAGCATTAGTCTGGAATCCAGTCTCGCCCCTATGAAATCTATTACCTGTGTAGGAGCCAGAGAGGATTTGGCCATGTTGACCGTCAATCCTAGACATGGAGCAAGATTGAGGAAGTAATCCCTGCAGGAACAGAGCAGATGCCTTGTTGGGGCGGTAAGGAGCCAGTCGTCCAGGTACGGAAAGACCTGAATTCCCTGGAGTCTCAGGTGGGCCGCTATTGCCGCTAAGACTTTGGTGAACACCCTGGGGGCTGAGGTGAGACAGAAGGGGAGGGCCCTAAATTGAAAGTGACTGGCTCCCAGCCGGAAGCGGAGAAACTTCCTGGAGCGTCTGTCCACTAGAATGTGATAGTACGCATCCTTGAGGTCTATCGAGCACATCCAATCGTTCTCCCGTAACGAGGGAGAAAAGATTGCAGCGTGACCATCTGGAACTTTTCTTTGAGTACTGCCAGGTTCAAGAGAGAGAGAGGTCAAGAATGGGCCTCAAGTCCCCCATCTTTTTTGGCACCAGAAAGAACCTGGAGTAAAACCCTGATCCGAGCTGATCTGGGGGGACGGGTTGGATGACTCTTTTTTGTAAAAGCTGCTGAATATCTGTAGCAGCCGCCTCCCTCTGATTGTGTGGTACGTTCGGGAGGCTTCTGGTTTTGTGGGTTACAATAAAGGGAATTTGGTAACCTCTGGATATGATGCGAAGCACCCAGCGATCTGTTGTTATGGACTCCCACATTGCTAGGTGCCTCGAAAAATGCCCCCTGGCTGCCTCCAGAGTGCAGCAGCCGGGCAACCCCTCAGGGGTTCTGCGTGGGTCTCTCAGAGAAGGGTTTTGTAGACCCAAAATTCCTGGGACCCCCTCTGCCTCTAGGGCGGCGTCCTCCCTGTCCTCCTCTGCCACGAGAGGACTGGTTATCCGGAGCAGACTGGGACTGATGCGATTTCCGGAACCACATCTTCTTCTGACCCTTTTGGTTCTTGGAAAAGGACCTCTGGGGAGCAGAGAAGCGGACTCCGACGGCAGACAATGTCTTCCCGTCTTTCTCGCTCTGGACTAAAGTGTCGCGAACGGTTCTGCCAAACAGAGCAGAACCATCAAAGGGGGCATTCGCGAATGATGCCTTAAAGGGTTCCGAGAAGTCACAATGTCGGAGCCAGGCTTGTTGCCTCATGACCAGGCCGACTCCGCCAGCTCTAGCGGCTCCCTCAGTGGCGTGAGACAAAAGCCGCATAGAGGTGTTTTAAATGGACCGTAGAGTGGACATTCGAGAGGAGTACAGTTGTTTGTCCCCTTCCGACCTGGACTCTGGGGGGGAGGCAGCGTATTCTTTTATTAGATCCCACTGCATCCGGATGACGTTTGCCATACAGTTCAGCGCCCTTATCGAGAAGGTTGCTGAACTGAAGGCCTGCTTCCCAAGGTGGTCCATCGCACGAGACTCCTTGCTCGGTGGGTGGACCGTGGGGCTCTCCTGAGCCAACTCTCTCTTGGTGGCCGCCGCCACCAACATGGCATCCACAGGGGGACCTCTGCTCCAATGGGTTCTCTCTGCGGGGGCACTCAAGATCCTGTCCGGGCACTTGGGGACTGGCTCTACAGTGTCCGGCTCCCTCCAAGCCCTGGTGGTGATAAGGTCCACCAGGGGGTCGGGGGGGGGACACCCAAGAGGTAGATGGCCCTGCTTCAAACTCCTCTAGGAATACGGACTCATCGGAGGAAGACTTGGGGGCAGACCAACCCCCCCTGATCCTAAGCGTCTCCTTTGGAAACATCATGGAAATCCTTTGGAGACATCCTCGGGGGGTGACCTTGGGAAGCCTTCCCCTTCATCTAAGTCCGTATCTTCCATACGGGACTCGGGGGAGTCCACGTGCCTCCTCTTACACTTAGACTTGTGAGGAACCTCCTCGGGGGGGGGGGAAGGGGGGGCTGTCCGAGGAAGTCTCACCAGCAATGTCATGTTCCGAAGGAACACCCCGAGGCGCTGAAGCAGGCTGCCCCAAAGGCCGGGTGATGGGAGCCTGGACCAGCTGAGAGGAGTGCAGGGGGGAGCCGAAGCCAGGATCGGAGGACCGGATGCACTCAACAGTGCCCTCTCCACTGCAGCGAAAGCCGAGGGGGCGCCGCCCTCGATCGGATCCGAGAGTTGACTCCCACCCGGATCCGAAGCGCCCAGGGCCGAGACCATCGGATCCGAAGGACCCGCGTGCTCCGACAGGGACGGAGCTGAAGGCACACCGAATCCCTCGGATCCGAAGCTCGGCCCGCGGCTCTGAGAGGTCGGATCCGACAAATTCGAGGGAACAGTCAGAGCCGAAGTGCCCAGCACTGTCGGCTCCGACCCACCCCCAGATCCAACGTGGCTCGGCTCCGAACGCTCCGAACCCGGAAAATGGGTCGGAGAAGAAGCGATTGGAGCAAAGAATGGGGTCGAGCTCCCCTCCCAGAGGGGGGGAGGCAAGAGCACTCCCATCTGCTGCTGGGCCTGGATGAACCTCCTCATCATCCGGTCCATGTCTGCATCCGACATGCTATAAGTGGACCTCGAAGAGGCCACCGAGGCAGGCCTGGAGTGCCGCCTCGATGACCTCGACGAGGACCGGGTCACCTCCTCCTCGGGTCCCGGTGAGAAGCAAGGGGATCGGATCCGAGGAGGAGGCGATCCAGAAGCCTTAGAGGGAGAAGCCCGTTTGGCGGGCGGGGCCGAGGAGGAGTCCTCGGCCCGCCGCTTATGGTGCTTCTCTCTCCACTTGTCTTTCTTGGCTTCCCTCTCCTCCGGAGCCGAAGCGGGAGGTTGAGTCCCGACCGGAGGGAGGGAGGCAGGAGTGGCCACCACCGAAGGCTGGATAGCGGCCACAGAAGTACCGGAGGCCGGAGCCGGATCTGGGGGCAAAAGTGCCCTGGGGTTGAACGCCGCGCAGATCGCGCATCCAGAGGAGAGGTGTTCAACCCCAAGGCACGTAACGCACCGAGTGTGGCCATCTGCTGGTGAAAGCTTATGGCCACACTCGGTGCACTTAGAAAAAATGGCTTTAGGGGCCTCTGACATTTTTAAATAAAGGAAAAACACACTCACTAGGCCCCTACACACACCACACACACACACTACGACCAGCGAGGAAGGGAGGAGAAAAAGGACCACAAAAATAAATTTAGTTAGATAAAAAAGAGCTATAGGGGTACCTAACCAATCACTCTCACAGCAAAAGAAAAAAGGAAGAAAATGGGAATTTTTTTCTCACAAAGTTTCGATAAACCAGGAGCTCAGGAACCTAGCTTGTAGCTTGAAGCGCGGCAAATTAGATCTGAGGTCAGTCAGGGTTGGCAGGGATTATGGGAAGGGAGGAGCTAGGAGCTCGGATCTATGCTGTGGTAGAAGTTGCCGGCTCGGATCCGAGATCAGATCCGTATCCCAAAGGTTGCTGACAAATGAAGTGCCTACTTCAGATGTCATGTTTTATAAGACATTCACTGACAATGTGCTTTTTCTTTGGAATGGGAGTGAAGAATAGTTATATAACTTCATTGAATACCTCAATCAGACTACAAATTTCTTGAGATTTGATGCACATTATGCACGTGATAAAATTTTTTTTTGGAGATTTCTTTGATTAATAAACATGATGGTTCTTTAGACACTGATATCTTTTGCAAACCATGCTGGAAGAATCATATTCTTCATCAAAGTAGTATGCACCCAGGCCATATTTTTAACCAGGTAATGAAAGGTCAGTTCCTTCAAGCCTCTAGACTGTGTACAGATGAATCTACTTTCAATAGAGAAACTGACAGAATGAAGGATAATTTGTCCTCTAGAGGTTACAGAAAGCACTTAGTCATTAAAGTAGCATCTGAAACTATAGGCATGAGAGATGGGAGAGGTAAACCTTATTTCCATAAATATTAGAACATGGAAGATTTTACCTCTCAAGGATATAGGAAGAAACATATGCCATTTAGATGCTCACTCACTTATAACCAAGACATTCAAGGAATATGTAGTATCTTAAAGAACTGGAAAATTCTATTAGCAGATGAGAACTTAAGAAACATTATTGGTGATATGCTGAGGTTTAGTTTCAAGAATAAAAGGAACCATAAGCAGTTGCCATGCAAAGAAAATCAGAGGAGGAATGAACATCATGGCAGACATGGGACTTATAGATGTGGAATTTGTAAAACTTGTCTGTATATAAATACCAGCAATTTATTTTGTCATCCTGCCAGTGATAGAGAATATAAATTGTATATCTGTAGTGCTGATCAGTATCTTCTCTCAGTTTATAAACCCAAAAAGAATATTGTCAAAGTACTTTACAAACACTCTGTCTCACTAAATTGGAACAAACTCCCTCTCCATATTAGATCCAACCTTTCCTTTCCCTATTTTAAAAAGTAGCTTAAATCCCACCTACTAAACTTGAAATTATGCCGTTGCATTGACAAGTAGTCTTAGTCTCTCCCACTGTATAACCTGTTACATCTCCTAACTTTCTTTCTTTGTTAGTAACTTCTGCTTAAACAAATCTCCTAAACCCTCAGCTCTACTACTACAGCGCTGCTATAGCCTCATCCCATTCTCCACACTATCTATTCCCCCCACTTCCTATCAATGTCTATAAATTGTCCTTTATTTGAACGATTATCTTTTTGTTTTTACTCTCATATGTAGTAAATTTTAGTCCACTACTATCAGTGTAACCCTTAATGTTCATAATTTTTTCTTTTGTTTTTCTCTTTATAATTAATTTCGTATTTGCAGTGTTGTTTTTGTCCTGTATGTTTATCTTTGCTTATGTTTGCTGGTGCTCTTCCCCTTGGGTCTCCAATGAAAATGGTTTGCTTACTATCAATGTAATGCAAATAGATAATAACCTTTTCTTTTTTATAATTATTTTGTATTGTGATTGTTATTTAATATTTGTATATTGTCACTTTAGTTTTACTTATGTTTGCTGTGGCTTTTCCCCTCGGGTCTCCACTGAAAATGGGTTTGTTTGCAAAGTCAGCTGGACTAACTTGTTTAACAAATGTGAAATAAATAAGTAAATAAATATACCTATGCCGACTGTAGCACAAGATATGTGGTTTATTTAGCAACTTGCACAAATTGTACAAGTTTTTATGTCAGAAAAACTATTTGTCCCTTAAAAACTTGAATTTTTAAACATCTTAGTGACATTAGATTAAAGAACAAAGACAATTCTTTATTTCAGCATATTATGACAAATCCTAGTCATAACTTCAAGTTTTCAGTTTTGGAAGTTATGACACTGTCTTCACGAAGGGGAGATTTAAGTAATCATACTGAATTAGCTGAGAGTCACTGGACAGCTGATTTTTCAACTGATAAGCCACCAGGTCTTAATGGTGTTTTACCTTTAAAACCTATACTCATAGGAAGGAGGTATAACAGGAAGACCAATGGATGATGTCATTACTAGACGAAGTCTGATTGGTTCCAGCTACTTTGAAAAAACATCTCTAGTTGGAATGTAATATGATCTGAGGAAGGCATAGACCGAAAGCACTTATGATTGTTTTTATTCTCTGTGTTGATCACAGCTTTATATTTAATAAAAAAAGAAGTTATGCACTTACCATAAAGTTCCATGTGAGTTGTTTATCTCGCCTTTATTCTCACTGATGGGTTCGGAGCCGATCCTCGGCTCTGACACGGCCGATAGCACAGCTCAAGGTTTAGCAATAGCTCCAGAACAAGCCCCTTATCCCATGAAGCACTGCTGGAATTACCTCAGATCTTGTTTGCTGCATGTACTATATCCCTGGAAGATGTCCACTCTCCCAAAAAGGAAAAAGAATAATAAGAATTGAACAACCAGGATAATACCAGCCTCTGAGTCAAATGTCAGCCAGGTGGGGGATGGAGAGAGGGATGTGAGAATAAAGGCGAGATAAACAACTCACATGGAACGTTATGGTAAGTACATAACTTCTTTATGTGAAGTTGTTAAATCTCGCTGTTTATTCTCACTGATGGGTAGCGTCCCTAGCACCCGCAATCCTGGGTGGCTCATGGGAGTACATTTTTCAGGACCGTAGAACCAAAAGAAGCCCTGTCCCTGGAGGCCTTATCCACTTTGTAATGAGTGATAGAAGTATGAGGCTTTGACCAAGTGGCTGCAGCGCAAATGTTATCAAGGGGCAATTTGGTTCGAAAAGCAGAAGACGTAGAATAAGCTCTGGTTGAATGAGCCTTTACTTTGTGTGGCAAGGGTGTGTTAGCAGTTGCATGAACAAATGATTTACAATCCGATAACCAGTTTGAAAGGGTTGTTTTAGCCACTGGTCTACCTTTTCTGGCCTCCGAAAAGGATACAAAAAGTTGATCTGATTTCCAAATATCCTTAGTTCTATCAAGATAAAATCTGAGCTGTCTGTGCATGCCAAGTTTGTGCAGCATGTATTCTAATTTGTTGGAATGGTTGGGAAAAAAGACTGGCAACTCAATGACCTGATTGATATTAGACTCAAAACAGACTTTAGGCAAAAAGGAGGGGTTTGTTCTGAGAGATACTCTATCAGCATGGAAAATAATATAAGGAGGTCTGATAGATAATGCTTGAAGTTCTGACACTCTGCGGGCAAAAGTAATGGCCACTAGAAAAATAGTTTTCCAGGACAGAAATTTGAGATCACAAGATGATGCTGGTTCAAAGGGGGAAAGAATTATTTGAGGTAGCATAAAATTCAAACTCCTAGGAGAATAGGGAGACTTCAATGGGGGTCTCATGTGAAAAGTATCTTTGAGAAAAGCCTTAGATAACTTATGGGCCATAATATATAAAACATCAATTCCAAGATGGAAATTGGATATAGCAGCTAACTTAACCCGAACTGTAGCAGCTGCTGCTCCCTCCTTGAAAATCATAGTCAAAAAATCTAGAATGGACGACAAAGGAGGTTAAAAAGGATCAATTTTTTTGTTTGCCGGCCCAAATGGAGAACCTCTTCCACTTACTGCGATATAATTTTCTGGTGGAAGGCTTATGAGAAGACAATAGAATTTGTCTTGTGTTGTACGACAGGGAATGAAGCCTGGCTATGTGGGGGACTGGATCAGCCATGCAGTTAGCTTCAGTGACTGCAATGAAGAATGAAGGTCCCCTGACGGTAGTATCAGCAGATCTGGAACTGGGTCCAGGATCCACGGATCCTCCAGCAGGTGATGATGAAGAAAGGGAAACCAAATCTGTCGAGGCCAATGGGGGGGCTATAAGAATGACAGTCCTTCCCAGCAACTTCGCTTTCTGTAAAAATCTGGGTATCAATGGGATTGGAGGAAATGCATATAGGAGACCCAGAGGCCAATCGTGTATGAGTGCTTCTCTCTGGGGATGTCCCGGAGGTGGTATCAGGGCAAAGAAGCTTCTGCATTTGATATTGATATGACTGGCAAAATGATCGCAGCAAGGTTGGCCCCATTTGAGGAAAATCCTGTCCGCAATGTCTTGTTTGAGAGACCACTCATGAGGCAACAAAATTTCCCTGCTCAGCTTGTCCGCTATCAAGTTGGATTTCCCCGGGATGTGCATTGCTAACAGAAAATGCTGGGATGACACAGCACTGTGCCATACTATGAGGGCTTCTCGACAAAGGGAGTAAGACTTGGTTCCACCCTGTTTGTTCTGGTACCAGACCACTGACATGTTGTCTGTCTGAATTGCAATCGTCCCTAAAGGAAGAGAGTCCTGAAAATACTGCAATGCCAGAAGTACTGCTCTCACCTCTAGAACATTGATATGCAGATGTGACTCTTGATCTGTCCATGTGCCTTGGGCCGTCTTTCCCTGAAAATGCCCCCCCCTCACCCTATCAGGGAAGCGTCCGTGGTCACAGTGGCTACTGGGGGGGGGGCACAAAGGGTCATCCCATTGTGACATGAAGAGACATCAACCAACACTGAAGGTCCCTCTTGCATGAGTTTGTGATGAGGATGATATGGTTCATTGGCAATTCCTGGTAAGACCATTGGGTGAATACAAGCCATTGAAGAATTCACATATGCAGCCTTGCGAGAGGAATGGCTAATATTGCTGCTGCCATCAAACCTAATACTTTCAAGACCTCTGCGGCTGGAGCTCTGTTCTTTGAAACCAATGAGGCGATGTGCTGGCGAAGCAGTGAGACCCTTTTGGCTGGAAGATGTAGAGTGGTGGTTGAGGTATCTAACTCTGTTCCTATAAAGACGATATGCTGCAATGGCGACAAGGCAGACTTTTCGAAGTTCACAGTAATGCCTAATTGGCTGCAGAGTGTCAGAGTGGATTCGGTTGCCTGAATCAGTTGATGCCTGGTGGTGGAGGTAAGGAGCCAGTCGTCTAGCATCTAGATATGGAAACACCTGGAATCCTAGACGCCTCAGGTGAGCCGTGACCACTGCCATACATTTGGTGAACACTCTGGGGGCTGTAGTGAGACCAAAGGGCAGGGCTTGAAACTGATAGTGATTGGCTCCCAGCCGGAAATGCAGGTGATCTCTGGAGTGTCTGTCCATCTTTATGTGGTAGTACGTGTTCTTGAGATTGATGGAGCACACCCAATCGCCTTTCCCTAAAAAGGGAAGTATGGACTGAAGTGTGACCATTCAGAACTTCTCGTTCTTCACAAATTGGTTGAGTCTGCTGAGGTCCAAGATAGGTCTCCAGTCCCCTGTTTTCTTTGGAACCAAAAAGAATCTTGAGTAAGTTCTGAATCCTGTTTGGTCTACTGGGACTGGCTGGATGACTCTTTTTTTTAGCAACTCGTGGACCTCTAAAGTTGCTTGTTCCCTGAAACTGGGTGGAACATCCGGGATTCTCTTGACAGGAATAAGGGGGGAGAATGGTATGAGATACCTTCTGGAGATGATGCTTTGTACCCAGATATCGGATGTTATGTCTAGCCAGATTTCTGGGTATAAAGCCAAGAGACCCCGACTGCCTCCAGAGCAGGACAGCCGGGCCCTCCTTTCAGGAGTGCTGGTAGGGCTGCCCAGAGAATTGACCTCTGTCACCCTGCTGTTGCACACCCCCTCTGCCGGGCTGGTGGCGTCTTCCATTATAACCCCCTCCTCTGCCTCTACAGGGTGTATCGCCACGTGTGACCTGAAAGGCTCCTTGGGCTTTTCGGAACCACATCTTTCCACCCTTAGGGCCTTTAGGATAAGGCCGAGTAGGGGTAGAAAAGTGGACTCCAACGGCCGACAGAGTCTTTCCTTCCTGCTCACACCTGGTCAAAGTTTCCTTGACCTTGGGCCCAAACAAGGATGAGCCATCAAATGGCGTGTTGATAAATGAAGACTTGAAGGGATCCGGGAAGGAACAGAGACGCATCCAGGCATGTCTACGCAGAGCAATGCCTGAACTTGCAGCCCTCCTAGACCCATCAGCTGCATAAGATATGAGATGCATGGACGAGTTCACAATCGAGTGTAGAGTAGCTAGCTGGTTGGTAACTTTGTCGGAAACCCCCGCAGCTACCGTAACCTGGAGAGTATCTCCTAGCTCTTTTAGGACATCTCTTTGGAGTCTGGTGAAGTGGGTTAGATAGTTCAGTGACTGAAGAGAAAAAGTCGCTGAACTAAAAATGCGTTTCCCATATCTATCCATGATCCTAAAATCTCTGTTAGGAGGATGCATAGATGAGGAAGTTTCAGACATTTCCTTCTTGGTGGCCGCCACCACCACCATGGCATCAACAGGCACTCCCTTAGTCAAAAAAGGTTTATCCACGGGGGCAGAGATGAACTTATTTGGCCTCCGAGGGACAGGTTCCATGGACTCCGGCAACTCCCACACCCTACGAGAGATCAGATCCATGATCTCGTTGTAAGGTGGAGACACCCCAGCAATGGAAGGTTGAGACCCGAAAGCCTTCAGAAGCACTGACTCATCCTCGGTAGGGCTTTTGGACTGCCAATCACCCCTCTGCCTAAGGATCTCTAGTATCTCCGCAAAGGAGATATCCTCAGAGGGGGATCAAGGGGACCCTTCTGACTCATCCAAGTCAGTGTCAGATGTCAAAGACTCCTGTGGGGAGTCCAAGTGTCTCTTCTTACACAACCTCTTCCTGGGAACCTCCTCAGCAGCAGCCTCTGGAGAGGTCTCGGAAGAGCAAGGGGCGCCCTGTAGGGCTACCTGAGGCTCAGGGTCTCTACGCTTGGGTTGGCCGATGGAAACAGAAGCAGACACAGGCGCTTGAGGGGAGGAGGAAGCCGGGCCTGATGCTGAAGACGTCCTTGGAGACATGACTCTCCTCATAGCTTCGAAAACACCACAGCTCCGATGAGAAGGAGTAGACTGACCCACAGAAATCATCTGATCCTCCCACACCGAAGCCATTGGCTCCGAGCCCGAGGTAGGAGCCGAGCTCATCTGAGCCGAAGCCCTGAGAGGTAGAGTCGGCACAGACAAGTCGGTACGACTATCCTCACTGAACCTGACAGGAGAGTGCCAGCTCCTAGAGTCCCCGGCCAGTGCCGAGGACATCCAAGCAGATGGAACCGAAGATACCAGAGCAGGTCTCGGCTCCACAGGATCAAAAAACAACAGATCAGCCTCCTCCACCTCTGAGGTTCCAGTATGGCTCGGAGGAGGAGCAGTCAAGTCCAGGATGATGGTCTTCGGCTCCACCAGAAATGACGGATCCGATAACAATTTGGCAAGGCCTGGTGCTCATAAGAGCTTCTGCACCAACTGGTCCATATCCAGATCTGAGAGGCTGACAGAAGACTTTGATGAATGCACAGACAGTGCCGACTGAAGCAGAGGAGATGATGTAGTCTCATACACCGGCTCCAGGGCTTTGAGCCAGCTCTGACAGGAAGGGACACTCAGTTCCGAGGCCAGTGGAACCGATGGCCCTGAATCCTCCATTATTTTAACCTTCGTAGATCCCTTAGAATCTGCTGAGGACTTTGAAGACTTTGAAGACTGGCTAGCATCATCCTGGTCACTCAATGCTTCAGAAAAGGGGTGCTTTAGCAAGCCTCGATCTACCTATTTTCTCTTCCTTTCTAACAATACCCCGGATGAAAAAGAATGACAAATGCTGCAAGATTCTTGTAGATGCACCGCTCCCAAACAATATACACACTGAACGTGCCCTTCAGTGACTGACATCTTTTGTCCACAGTCTGGACATTTCTTGAAGCCAGACTTTGTAGGTTTTTCTTTCCCTTCAGACATAATGTTTGTATCCACAACTCTATCACAACTAACAAGAAACAAAAAAAGTTTAACACACACTTAAACAATGCCCAAAGAGGCGACACTAAATAGACATGTATGTATATATATATATATATATATATATAAATATATATATATATATATATATATATATATATTTAAGTATATATAATACTAGCAATAGAGTACTCTAATCCACTACACTAAAGGCCAAAGCCAAAACTAGCTGAAGAGGTCACTAATACAAAAAAAAAACAGCCAGAACAACTAATATTATATGGAAGGGGCTAACACTCTAAATAACACTCTAAAACCTAAAACTATAAGAATATCAGAAAAAATTTGTAAAACTTGCTAATTTGTAGAAAACAGTCTCGAGCAACGCTGGAAACCAAGAGATCTGTGCGATGGCAAGCTAGATCTGAGGTAATTCCAGCAGTGCATCATGGGATAAGGGGCTTGGTCTCGAGCTATTGCTAAACCTTGAGCTGTGCTATCAGTCGTGTCGGAGCCGAGGATTAGCTCCGAACCCATCAGTGAGAATAAACAGTGAGATTTAACAACTTCACGTTTAGTTTTAATACTTATTTTACAATTGTACACTTCTCTCTGTGGTGGCTCTACTATGTCTATCTTGTTTGGTGGTAGTACGTATCCTGAAGTCCTATAGAGCACATCCAATCATCTTTTTCCAAGAACAGAAGAATAGACTGTACCGTGACCATCCGAAACTTGCTCTTTTGTACTGATTTGTTTAATTTGCTGAGATCCAGAATCGGTCTCCAGTCCTGTTTTCTTTGGTACTAAAAAGAACCTTGAGTAAGTTCTGGATCCTCTCTGGTCTGGGGGACTTCTTGGAAGACTCTTTTTGTTTAGTAACCGTTGAACTTGGATGGTTGCTTGTTCCCTTTGACTAGGTGGTATGTCTGGGCTTTTTTTGTTTTTAGGGGTGGGGTGGGAAAAGAGGATGGAGTAACCTCTGGATATTATCTTCTGCACCCAAATATGTTTGTTATGTCTAGCCAGGCTTGTAGGTGCAGGGATAGATGTCCCCTGATTGCCACCAGAGTAGGACAATTGGGCCTCCTATCAGGAGCGCTGAAAGGGTTTGCCAAAGAAAGTTTTTCTGGAACCCTGATTTTGCAGGTCTCCTCTGCTGCGAAGGTAGTGTCTTCCATTGCTGTTCCCCCTCTGCCTCAGGGGGAACTTTCTCCACTTGTGTCCTGGTATTAATCTTGAGATTTTCTGAACCACAGCTTCTCTCCACCTCTCTGACCTTTAGGATAACGTCTTTGAGGGGTGGAAAAATGGATGTCCATGGCAGAAAGGGTCTTACCTTCCTGTTCACACCTGGACAGTGTTTCTTTAACCTTGGGGCTGAAGAGAGATATGCTGTCAAACAGGGCATTGACAAATGAAGACTTGAAAGGCTCTGCAAAATTGCAAATGCACATCCAGTCATGCCTCCTCATAGAGATGTCTGAACCTGCCACTTTACTCGTTCCTTCAGTTGCATATGAAATGAGCTGTATGGAAGAGTTGGTTACTGAATGCAGGATAGCAAGCTGAGAGAAAATTTTATCCAGTACCCCTTCAGCAGCTACTTCGAGTGTATCCAAAAACTCTTTAACCAGATCTCTCTTGAATCTGGTGAAATACGATAAATAATTCAGTGACCGTAAGGCAAAGGTCACTAAAGAGAAGACACACTTCCCCACATCTATCCATCATTCTAGAATCCTTATTAGGTGTATGGATAGTAGACCTCTTCTCAGAAAGTTCTTTCTTGGTTGCTGCCACCACGATCATGGCATGTATTGCAACGCCTTTAGTCCAAAATTTTTTTGTTTTCAGGGGTCACGATAAATTTATTTAGTTTCTGTGAGGTTGGTCTAATGGAGACTGGGGTCTCCCATGCCTGCTGCAAAATCAGTTCAATAAGTTTGTTGGTGGGTGGGGTCACCCAAAAGGTAGTAGGTCAACAGCCAAAGGCCTTAAAGTACACAGACTCCTCAGGAAAAGCATTGCTGGACTGCCAGCCACCTCTCTGTTTCAAAATTTCCAGGATGTTCCTGAAGGAAACACCATCTGGAGGTGACTGTGGTGATCTCTCTCCCTCATCGAGGTCAGCAGCAGACTCCTCTGGGGAGTCCAAAAGCTTCCACTTGCAAGCCCTCTTCCTAGGGACCTCCTCAATGGCATATTCCGGGAATGTGTTGGAAGAGGGAGGGAAGATACCCCTAGGGGTATCCTGAGGCCTACACACTCATTGTCCTTGTGGATGGTGTGGTTTAGAAGGGGGACGCACTAGCTGCAATATGAGGTCTGAAGACCCAAAGAGGAGGGTACACTCTGTGTGGCTGAACCAGCCATGGCCTTCTTCAGAGCTTCAAAGGTTGACTGCCTCTGTGAAGAGAAGGACCCCATATCCAATAAACCAGAGTCCCGAACCATGTTCCCCACAACTGCAAATGACAGTCTATCCTCTACCCGAGGTTGAAGCCAGAGTCGAGCTTAGCTCTGCTGAAGCTCCGAGAGCCAGGGACGGCTCCGATAGCTTCAGAGCCGAAACTTGGTCCTCAGATCCAAGCAGTCCACTATGGCTCCGAGAGCCTTCCTGCCCTGACAAGACCAAAGAGCTCAAGGCATAAGTCAGATCTGAGGAGGGGGAGACCTTCTGATCCGACTAAGAATTTACCTGGGCATTTGAATCTATCGTCTCCGAGACTTGAAGGCAAGTCAGAGAAAGAACAAAGGTTGGAGAAGTGATGTCAGTCAGATCCTTGGCTCAGGGGCTAGGATCCGATAAAAGTTTTGCCAGAGCCAGTGTCCTTAAGAGCCTTTGAACCACCTGGTCCACATCATCGTCAAAAAGGGTTCTAGTCGAACGTGATGAAGAGCCTGGAGACCTTGATCTGGAGAAGATGGATTTAGGTACCCTCGTGGTAACTCACCCTAAACACAGAGAGTACCTAGGCCCTTCAATGGAGATAGGACTATGCCTCTGATCTGATCCTGATGGAGCTGATGGAGTTCTCCACTCTAAAGAAGACTTTGAAGTACCAACCTTTCCAGTTCTGAGACCCGGACTTTCTATCAGATCTGACACTTTGGATTTTTTTTGCGTCAGCTCCAAGAGATACTTAGGAGCTGACAAATCTCTTTTTTTTATGTTTTTCATGTCTGGATGAAGATGAAGAAGCTATGCTAGACTGAGCTGACTTCGATGAAGTTTGGTTCTCAGGTCCAGCAATAGCCTCAGCAAAAGGAGAGGACAGCATTCCTTTTAGCATCAATTTGTTCTTTCGTTCAAGCACAGCCCTGTGGTTGAATGCATAACAAATTGAACACTCCTCCTGGAGGTGGAATGGGCCCAAACAGTATACACACAGACTATGCGTATCACTTATAGGCATTTTCTTGCCACATTTTGTACATTTTTTAAAACCTAACAGCTTTTCAGGTTTGTCTGATATGATGACACACCCACACATGCACTCAGACAACCACAGAAAAATAAAAATAGAAAAAGGATAAAAAAGGATAGATATATCATAGAAAATAACAACAGAAAGAAGGTTTATTTTTTAACAGAAATAGGAAATAGGATAGGGAATGGAACTACCAAAATGATAGGTAGAAAGGGGAGGAAGACTACTAATTATAGAAGAAAGAAACTACCCATTGGTAAGAAGAAACTAGAAAGAAATAGGGTATAGAAAACCTTGAAGATAAATGAAAACATGAAAATCTAAGTAAAATTTAAGTAAAAAGTAAAGAATTTAACTGCTAAACACTTAACTGCCCCCAGAGCTATATGGTTAACCACATCTTTGCAAAAGTTGCAAATGAGATCTGAGGTAATGGGGATGGTGCATTATAGGTATGGGGAGGTGCCTAAGAGCGTTGTTGGTTGCCATGAGCTTTTGCAATGGCCATGTCAGATCCAAAGGATCGGATCCAAACCTACCAGTGAGGATAAAGTGAAAATTAACAACATCAGATCAAGATTTCAGCCCGCTTATTCCTTCAGGCTTTAGGGTCAATGTCAGCAGCTATAACATCAGTACCTTTAGCCAGTTTTTACATGAGGATTCTACAGTGGATGTTAGCATCATAATGGTCACTACTTTCCAAATCCCATGTCAACTCTGATTCGAATCACTCAAACATGCTAGAGAGATCTCACGTGGTGGAATCAGTCAAATTAGATTTTACAAGGCAGTCAATTCCTTCCCCCGCAACCCAAGGCCATATTAAACACAGATGTTCCCCAGTTGGGGTGGGGTGGAACATTTTCTGGGTAAAACAGTCCCAAGTCACTAGGTCCACCAAAGAGACCAACTTGTATAACAATGTTTTAGAGATGGGAGCAGTGCTTTTAGCATTGCAGGCCTTACAGGATGCTCTTCCTTTGAGGACGATTGCATTTCAAACAGACAATATGTTAGTATATTGGTACATCAACAAAGAAAGAGGGACCAGATCTTGTCGGCTGTGTTGAGAAGCCCTTAAAGTGTGATTATACTTGATCTCCTCCAACCGTTTTTCTTATAGCAATGCACATTCCGGGGAAGACGAATGTGCTAGCACACAAACTGAGCAGGTGTATTGTATTACTACACGAATGGTCCCTCAACCAAAAAATAGTGGATATGATTTTCCACAAGAGGAGCCAGCCTTGCTGCGATCTGTTTGCATCTCCCCTGAACAAGTGCAGCAGCTATTTTGCCTTAATCCCCCCACAGGGGGAGTCACAGAGGGATGCTCTTCTCCATGAATGGCCTCCTTGGTTACTGTGTGCTTTTCCACCAATCTCCCTGATATTAAAATTCCTTCAGAGGGCTGCCAGGTTAAAGATCATGGTCATTCTCATTGCCCCCTTCTGGCCTCGGCAAATCTGGTTCCGATTCCCATGGCCTCATTTGCTCCATCAGCCATGGATTCTGGACCCAGTTTCAGACCTGCTGTCTCACCCGACAGAACTGATTCATTTAGATATTTCAAAGCTCAACCTGACTGCTTGGTTTCTCCTTTTCCAGTAATGGCTAGACAACCTATGCTCTCTTCCCCTGTTCGCTGAATCCTATTATATTCCCTTAAACCATCTTCAAAAAAAACACAGATTCACACTATTCTGGAGTTTCTTGTCACTGTTTTTGATCAAGGGGCCAGTTCTCTCACAGTAAACGTTCAGTTAGCAGCAATTTCCATGTTGGTCTTGATGGCTCTTCCCTTGCTTCACCTAAACTTTGTAAGACCTTTCTACCAGGAACACGTCTGTTAAGACTCCCAGTTAAACATCCTACTCCACTGTGGGACTTAAGTCTCTTACTGCAAACTTTGGTTCTTCCGCCCTTTGAACCTGCAAATACTTGCGATCTAAAATTCCTGTCTTGGAAAACTTTGTTTTTGGTGGCCATTACTTCGGATAGACGAATTTCAGAAATTCAGGCTTTATTGGTGAAACCTCCATACCTAATTTTTGGTGGCCATTACTTCGGCTAGACGAATTTCAGAAATTCAGGCTTTGTTGGTGAAACCTCCATACTTACTTTTTCATAAAGACAGAGTTACATTATGAACTAATGCATAATTATTGCCCAAAGTTGTATCAGAATCCAACATTAACCAATCTATCAACCTACCAGTTTTCTTCCCAAATTATACAAACAAAGGCGAATATTTGTTGCATTCACTAGATGTGCATAGGCAATTGTGTTTCTGCTTACACAGATCAAAGGAGTTCAGAAGGTCCGATCAGTTATTTGTTTCCTTTGCGGAAAAGAAATTGGGCAAGTCAGTGTCTAATGTTTCCCTAGCCAAATGGCTCACTAACTGCATTTCTTTCATTTACGAATAGATTGAATTTGCCTTTAACTAAGCAATTGTGTGCTCATTCTACAAGATCAACAGCAGCTCCCTCAGTCTTTTATTCAAAAGCCTCCATGGATGATATTGGTGCAGCAGCAACTTGGGCTGCACCTCACACCTTCGTATCTCATTACAAGCTAGACTTAGTTTCTAGAAGTAGGGCATCTTTTGGCTCAACAGTGCTTAGGAATATCCTTTCTTGGGGCTACCCTGGGATTATAGAAGCTGGGGACTCTGTCCCATCAGTCAAGGATGGAATGAAAATTGAGAACATCAGATAAAGAAGTTATGAACTTACCATAACGTTCCATCTGTGTTGTCCATTTTCATTCCTCCTTGATTCCCCACCTACCAACCCCCATCCAATGTTGTCTGAAGAGCGAGTGAATAGAGCCATTCTTGGGGTCTTTCCATTGCCTTTTATGAGTCCAGATATAGCCTTGTGCTTCAAAAATTTTAGTGTTAGTCTTTTGCTATAATCTGCAAACATGATCTGAGGTAATGGGGATAGTGCATTCTGGGTAAGGGAGAAGCTTGAGAGTTCAAGGCTGCCACAAGCTTTAAAACGCCCGAGTTGGATCAGAGGGCTTGGATCTGAATCATCAGTCGAGGAGGAATGAAAGTGGACAACACAGATGGAACGTTATGGTAAGTACATAACTTCTTTTTATGTCTGTTGGATCCAAAGGCTTAGGATCTAATGCAAAAGTAACAGCAGACCTGTTGCATCCGAGGAGAACTTAGGATCCGAAAAGAGCCCTGGGGGACAAAGGGTTCATAATTATTGTCTGAAGATAAAAATTCTGTTGGGTCCTATCCAATGATAGGAGTCGAACCTGTTGGATCTGTGAAGGATTTAAGATGTAGAGGATTTGTGAAGGATTTAAGATCCAGAGCATACCTTGGAGATGATGGAGCCGAGGTGGTTGGATCTGAATTCTTTAAGACTCTCTCTATTCTTTTTTTTTTTTGTTTATAATGAAGATGAAGCCAAAGAATTTGAATACCTGGACCTTTTGAAGGGTCCTTGAATATCGAACTCCAGCAATGTTCTGACAAGAAGGCAGTTAGCAGCAGATCTTTCAATATTAATTTATTTCTTCTTTTGTTCAAGTAATGAAGAACTGTATGGTTCGATCTGATGATGGTCAGATTGGACATAGCTTCGGAGGCAGTTTTTGTTTTTTCTTTTCGGTTTGGAAGAAGTAGACCTTTTGACAGGTCTTTACATTTTGTATGGGGTTTGAGCCCCAGCAATGGCTTCAGAAAAAAGAAAATGGCAGTAAAGCCTTTAACATCAGTTTATTCTTTCCTGTCAGCAGAAACTTGCAATAAAAACTGCAGTCCTAAACAATATAACCAAAGTTGTAGTAATGGAATTTAAAAAACGACAATAGATGTTGTATATAAAATAAATACTGATAGTAATAAAACACTGACGCCAAAATGGAAAAATAAAGCTGTAAAATAAATTGTCACAATAATGGGGGAAAATGTCTGGTAAATGACAAAAAAAGCTTTGGGATTTTACTCCATTTCAGATTTTCTGCATTAAGAGTTATAAAATATTTCAAACGGTAAAGGGAAGGATATTTTTCCTAGAAGTAAAGGAAAACAGTCAATAAACTCAATTTCAGATTAAAATTGAAGACATAGTAATTCCTTAAGGTGAGAAAGAAAAAAATAAGAAATAATTTATCTTTCAAAGAAAACTCAAGACCTAAAGGTGACCACTTCTGAACTATAAAGCGACAAATGAGCTCTGAGGAATGTTAGGGATGGTGCATCATGGGTAGGGAAGGAGCTCAAGAGTTTGTTGCTGGCCATGAGCTATAATAAAGGCTGAGTCATATCTGAGTATTGGATCCGGACCCATACACTGAGGAAGAATGAAAACTGAGAACATCAAATTGAAGTATTTAAGAGTATAGATTAAAAATGATTCTGGTGTGGCAGCTAAGGATATGTGGGAAGAGACTAAACAAAAGATAATACAAAAACTGAGAAAATGGAGGCTCTGTTATATAGATATCAATAGTAAGATACAAGCAGTTAAAATGTTTTAAGTCCCTTTAGTCTTATACACAGGTCAGGCATATTTTTATTAACCAGAGGAGAAGTTGTGGATAGCAATTCATAATAAAGAACTGAAGGATTTTATCTCAGAGGGGAAGACAGCAAGAGTCAAGTGGGATAAGCTGTTTCTTCCAATGGAACAGGGAGGATTAAGATTGTCCAACTTGAAGGGGTATCATCGAGCAAAACAGTTAAGGTTCCCTATATATAGCACAAGCAGAAAATTATAATTCAAAGTGTTGTAAAGTTTATTTATGGCCGGGGTCCACCAGACTGGCTTCCTCTTTTTTGAGGAGTTGGTCTTGGTTTTACTTGGGATGGCTCGGTCCATGCATTCTTGAAGGTGTTCATAGAATGCACTTGTAAAGGATTCTGCCAATGGGTCATCATTTTCCATTTGATTGGGAGCTTTGAAACTTCCCACCTCGGTCTTGAGGAGTGTGAAGTTGGCTTTAGAGAAGTGTTTTACCTTGATTTCCTTGAGTGCGGGTGTTAACCTTCTCCTCTTGACTGTCTGTATCTTCAAGCTAAGAAAAAAAGAGGGAAAAAGTGTCACAGAAATAGAAAAGGGGTACAGATGTTCATGCAGTAAGCAGGAAAAAAAATGATGCATGACTGGGTAGTATCACACTGCAGTGCAAGGTGTCTGGGCAGGAAGATGGGACAGATGCAAGCAATGATGAAGGGAGAGGAAGGTGGACATTGTTAAGAGCACAAAACATGGTCTGGTAACAAGAGGAGGAGGAGTGACATAAAATGTCTGGGTACAGATTTTCCAGAAATGGGATAAAAGAAAGAGGTAAAGGTGAAATAGAATGTATATGCAGAAGGGCATCAAGTGTGAAGTCAGGGAAGCGGATGACCATTACACTATCCCAGGGCAAAGAAGCAGGCAGGATTAGAATTTAGGTTAAGTGACCTAACAATTACGGTTTAGGAAAGGGAGGAAATGCTGCTTTATGAGAGAAGGAAACGAGATTTGAGGAAGGAAAAAAAAATGAGTGGATAGGAAGAAAAGAGTACTACTAATGTGAGATGTGAATCTCTCAGGAGCAGATTGGGAGATTTGGGGCTTCACAGGCAAGTGAAAGAGGAAGTTGAATAAATTAGTGGATCATAAAGGATTCAGTTAAGTGTTCCAGGACTTTAACAGAAAAGACATGTGTGGATGTGGTCATAACTTAGGAAGAGGCAGGGTAATGGTGGTCTGGAAGAATGCAGCATTAACCAGCAGTGATCATGCCACTACTTGATTTATAGTAAAAGGAAGGGTAACAATGCAAAGAAATATTGTGGCAAATTTTAAGGGAAAAGGCAATGCTGAGCTGAAAGAGTGGATCAAAAAGTAAGTAGGACCAAACTGTGGAAGTAATCAAGCTATGGCAATGGGTCAAGTATAGAATTCTCAAGGCAATGGATGAGGGTATGAGGAACAGGATAAAAGCACAGAGGGTCAACATGGGTGCATAACAGCATGAGGCTAGAAGTTTCAGAAAAACACAGACAGAAAGAGGATAAAAGAGGTGAAAAGGATGGGGTTGGGATATGGAGTAAGAGGCATGTTACAGTGTAGCTAGTAGAATAGCAACAAAGGTGAGGAGACCAACAAAGGCTCAAAACTTTTAGTTATGTACTCACCATAACTTCAGATGTTTGGGATCCATCTCGCCTACATTCTGACTGATGGGTTCGGAGCCGATCCCTCGGCTCCGACTCGGCACGCTTATGCTATAGAGTGAGGCCTCTAATTGGCTGAGCTATCTTTATCCCAGGATGCACCACCACTAATCCCCCAGATCTTGTTTGTCCGCATTCATGCACACATGCACAGCTTGTTTATATAACATTGTTAGATATTTCAAGATGAAACAACAGGATTCGGACCTTCTGATATCCTCTGATCTCCAAGGAAGGGGGAAGGAGGGTGGGTTATTAGGAATGTAGCGAGATGGATCCCAAACATCTGAAGTTATGGTGAGTACATAACTAAAAGATGTTATGTGATCCTATCTCGCCTACATTCTGACTGATGGGACAGCGTCCCTAGCGCCTAAATCCCGGGTGGCTCATTGGAAAACACTCCTGAGCACTGTGGAACCAAATGAAGCTCGTCCTCTAGATGCCACATCTAATTTGTAGTGAGAAATGAAGGTGTGCGGGGAAGACCATGTAGCCGCAGCACAAATGACACCAATAGCAAGCTTAGAATGAAATGCTACCGAAGTAGCCATAGCCCTTGTAGAATGAGCCTTGACAGAGGTGGAAAGCTCTTTGTTAGAATAAATATAAGCTTGAGTAATACAGTCCCTGATCCATTTGGCAATAGTGACCTTCGTGACTGGGTTGCCCAATTTGTTTTCTGCAAAGGACACAAACAACTGATCTGTCTTCCTTGATTGTTTGGTCCTATCCAAATAAAAACGTAACTGCCTGTGGACATCTAGTGTGTGGAAAATAAACTCCGCTTTATTGGAGTATTTTGGGAAAAAAACTGGGAGCTCTAACGACTGTTGCAAGCATAAAGTAGAACAGACTTTAGGAACAAAAGAAGGATTTGGTCTGAGGGATACCCTGTCTGTATGAAAAACCAAGTACGGGGGTTTCACTGACAAACCTTGAAGTTCTGAAACCCTTCTGGCTGAAGTAATTGCCACTAGAAAGGATGTCTTCCATGATAGAAACTTCAGATCACAGGTAGCTGCCGGTTCAAAGGGGAAAGAAGTCAAGGCACGTAATACTATATCGAGATCCCATGGAGGTGCAGGATGAGAAATCGGAGGTCTTAATAGAGCAGCACCTTTCAAGAAGGTCTTACACAACCTGTTGCTCATTAAAGGTGGGTCTATGGATTCATGAAAATTAGAAATCGCTGCCAGTTGTACTTTGATGGTGGAAACAGAAGAGCCTTGGTTGAAAAGAGAGGTCAGGAATTTGAGTACTTCTGCCACGGGAGTAGAAATGGGGTCCAGGCCCTGGAGTTGAGCCCAGATAGCAAACCTTTTCCATTTGCTAGAATACAATTTCTTTGTAGCAGACTTGTGGGCTGAAGACAATATGTGCACCACATCTGGGTCCAGTGCATGTCTCCTGACTATGGTCGGAAGAGGAGGAGCCAGGCCGTCAATTTTAATGTGTGTAGGGACTGGTGTAGTAGTCCCGACTGATGAATCAGTAGGTCTGGGACCTGGTCCAGGAACCATGGACCTTCCAGAACATGTTTCCGAAGATAGGGAAACCAGACTTGACGAGGCCAATAAGGAGCAATTAAGATCATCTTGCTCCCTAAGAGATGCCTTTTGAATTACCCTGGGTAGGAGAGGAACTGGAGGGAAGGCATAAAGCAGACCGGTGGGCCAAGGGTGGACTAACGCGTCCATAGGGCTCTTCCCCGGAGCCGGGGTTAGGGAGAAAAAATCTTTGCACTTCGCATTCAGAGGAGTCGCAAAGAGGTCGCAGCACGGAACTCCCCATTCGCTGAAAATCTGCCTTGTCGTAGTCATATTCAGAGACCATTCGTGAGGAGAGAGGATGGTTCTGCTCAACCTGTCGGCTATGACATTGGATTTGCCCGGTATGTGAGTAGCCACTAGGAAGCGTTTGGTCGAGACTGCCCATTCCCAGACTCTCATCGCTTCTCTGCAAAGAGGATAGGATCTGGTCCCTCCCTGTTTGTTCAGGTACCAGACAACTGACATGTTGTCTGAGTGAATAGCAATTACGCCCTGAGGGAGGTAATCGTGAAGGGCTTGAAGGGACAGGAGTACTGCCCTCATTTCTAGAATGTTGATGTGGAGAGGGGTCTCTTCCGGATGCCATTTGCCCTGGACTGACCTGCCCAGGGAATGCCCCCCCCACCCCGTCTGGGAGGCGTCCGTGGTCAAAGTGGCCGCCGGAGGGGGAAGAACAAAGGGTCGTCCCTGATCCAAATTGGAGGACGCTAGCCACCAGCGAAGGTCCCGTCTGCAAGATTCTGTGATCCATATTAGATGATTGAGAGGGAGTTCCTGAAAGGACCACTGAGTTGAAAGAAGCCACTGGAGGATTCTCATGTGTAACTTTGCCAAGGGAACTAGCAGAACTGTGGCAGACATCGATCCCAATAGCTGCAGGACCATTCTGGCTGGGGCTTTGGACCTGGGGAGTAAGGCTCGAACCTGATTTTGTATAGTCTGAATTCTGTCTGCAGGTAGATAGACCCGCATCTGGTTTGAATCTATCTCTACCCCTATGAATCTTATTCTTTGAGATGGCCGTAACACAGACTTTGGCCAATTGAAGGTGATTCCGAGGGAATTGCCCAGTGATGTTGTGGCTTGCAGGCTCCGTAGAAGTAGATGCTTGGAGGTGGCAGTTAGAAGCCAGTCGTCTAGGTACGGAAACACCTGGAATCCTAGACTCCTCAAGTGAGCAGTCACTACTGCTAAGCATTTGGTGAACACCCTGGGGGCTGTGGTGAGACCAAAGGGCAGCGCACGGAACTGAAAATGACTGCCTCCTAGGCTGAAGCGCAAGTGCCTCCTGGACATTTGATGTATTTTGATATGGTAATATGCGTCCTTGAGGTCTATGGAGCACATCCAAACACCTTTCTCCAACAATGGGAGAATGGTTTGTAAGGTGACCATTCGGAACTTGGATTTCTTGACTGAACGGTTTAGGTTGCTTAGGTCCAAAATGGGCCTCAAGTCCCCGGTCTTTTTTGGCACCAAAAAGAATCTTGAGTAAGTCCCTAATCCGATCTGGTCTGCGGGGACCGGTTGGATGACTCCTTTTTGCAGCAGCTTTGAAATTTCTAAGGCTGCGGTATCCCGTTGACTGGGTGGCGGGTCCGGGATTCTTTTGGACTGAGGGGGGGGGACAGCAGAATGGGATGGAGTAACCTCCGGCGATAATTTGAAGCACCCATCGGTCCTGAGTGATCCCTTCCCAGGCCTTCAGGTGCTTCGAAAAACGACCCCCGACTGGCTCCGGAGCAGCACAGTCAGGCAATCCCTCAGGGACTATGAAAAGCTGAAGAGCCATGAAAGGACTCGCGGTCTCCAGTGTTGCGGGGGCCTCTGCCGCCTCTGGGACGGCGTCTTCCTGATGAATTTCCCCCTCCTCTGCCTCTGGAGGGGGAACCTTCCTGCTGAGAGGGGTAAGACTTCTGCGATCTACGGAACCACATCTTCCCTCCTCTTTTAGCCTTGGGATAAGGCCGAAAGGGAGTGGAAAATCGTGCCCCTACGGCAGTCAGAGTCTTACTCTCCTGTTCACAGCGGGTAAGTGTGTCTTTCACCTTGGGCCCAAACAGGGAGGACCCATCAAAGGGGGCATCGGTGAATGAAGTCTTGAAGGCCTCCGCGAAATGACACAGGCGGAGCCAGGCTTGTCTCTGTACAGCAATGCCTGTAGCCGCCGCTCTACTCGCCCCTTCGGCCGCATACGAAATGAGCCTCATGGACGAGTTCGAAATGGACGACATTGTAGCCAGCTGAGATCCAACCGTCTGGGCCAGCTCCTCAGGCAGGTTACCTAAGAGGGTATCGGATAGCTCCTTAATCAGATCCCTCTGGTATCTCGTAAAGTGCGTCAGGTAGTTCAAAGACCTCAGAGTAAAGGCCGCTGAACTAAGGGTGCGCTTGCTGTACCGATCCATGCTCCTAGACTCCTTATTAGGAGGATGGACAGACGTAGAAGCCTCTGCTACATCTTGCTGGGTAGCAGATGCCACCACCATAGCATCCACAGCCACACCTTTTGTAAGGAATTTTCTATCTGGGGGCGCCGAAAGAAATTTGTTTGGACGAGCGGGCACCGGTTCCACAGAGTCTGGGTGTTCCCACGCCCTTCGACAGATCAAATCCAAGAGCTCGTCAGGCGGAGACACCCAGGAGGCGGAGGGCTGAGCCCCGAAGGCCTTCAGGAACACCGACTCATCAGCAGAGGGAGGTTTGGACTGCCAGCCGCCTCGTTGTTTTAGGGCTTCCAGGATGTCTGCAAAGGAGACATCATCCGAGGACGACTTGGGGGACCCCTCTGCATCATCGAGATCGGTGTCAGATGTCAAAGACTCATCAGGGGAGTCAACGTGCTTCCTCTTGCACGTTTTCTTCCTGGGAGGTTCTTCTGAAGAGGCTTCAGAAGGACCTCCAGGAGGGGAAGAAACCCCAGCGGGGGTAACCTGAGGCCCAGGGGCTCCGCTGTCTGCGGACAGGGGGACTGCCAACGACCCAGTCTCCAAATGTAGGGAAGGAGCTGGGGAAACTGTGGAGGTAGCCAATGAAGATTTGGCTAGCGCACTCCTCATAGCCCTGAAGGCGGGACCACCAGAATCCTGGGAAGGTCCCCCCTCCGTGGCCACGACAGTGGACGGTACTCCCGCTGCCGACGCACCAAGAGGGAGACTTGGGATCGAAGGTATCAATCCCGAAGCCTCCCCCCCAGGGCCGAAGGAAGAAGTCTGTGCACTGAACTCCGACCCAAGAGCCGGAGTCGGAGCAAGGGTCGGGCCTGACCCTAACACCTCCACTGGTTTCACCAACACCTGCTCCAACGGTGCCGAAGCTGTTGGAGGAGGAAGTACAGTAAGGGAGTGGACCATCGGCTCCGAAGCCAAATGGGCTGGAGCCGAAATCATCTTTTGGAACACTGGAGACTGGAAGAGTCGAAGGACACCCTGTCGATGTCCGAATCAGACATCCTGGAAGATCTCGAGGATACTGATCGGGCCCGAACCGATTTCTCCATCGGCTCCGAAGGGCTCGGGGACCGGCTCCGAAAGGACTCGACAATTATCGGCTCCGAGGAAACCTTCAAAGAAATTTCCCTCAGTGCCGATAAGGACTTCGGCTCCGAGGGGGAAGTGTCTGAGCTGATGACCCTTATCGGCTCCAATATCAGTGGAGCCGATGAGGGTGACCCGCCTCTCGATGCCCCAGACCTCGGCTCCGAAACCAGAGGGGTCGAGGCTGGAGGCATCGAGGCAGACCGTTCCGACCTCGGCTCCGAAGTCCGTGGAGCCGATGGAGAAGTCTGCTTAGTCTTCTTAGCCGTCGGATCCGACTGACTGGTCGGAGCCGCCTCTTTTGAAGGAGATGGAGAGGAAGACAAAGCCTCCTCAAAAGAAGGCTTGATTAATCCTTTGAGGATTAATTTGTTTTTCCTCTCCTGGAGGACTCGGGAGGAAAACGCATGGCATACACTGCACGATTCCTGGAGATGTTTGGCGCCAAGACAATAGACGCACGAGGAGTGGTCGTCCGTTATGGACATTTTGAACCCACACCTCGTGCACTTTTTAAACCCGGAGGGTTTATGTTCCTTAGACATAGTACTACGAGAAAAACAGACCACAACAGTAGATACAGGTACAAATAAGTATGTCAGTAACTTAGAATATTTTAAACTGAAAAAAACTTTTTTTTTTTTTTTTTTTTTACACAGAAAAAGAGAAAAGGGAAAAAAAACAAGGAGGGTCAAGACCCACTAACTCAAACGGGTACTTGACCCACACACAACCACTGAGAAGCAGTAACCACAGGGGAAGGCCCCTCTAACTCAAACGGAACCTTCTCTGACAGGAAAAATTACTAAAATTCAATCAAAACTTGCAGAAACACACTCGTACACAAAAAATAGCCATTAAAACAGCTTTTGGTTTTTAAGTGAAAGAAATACTGACAGGAAAGACTATATATATATAGTACTTAGCCCAGCCAATGTTGAGACCACGTCCAAGCTCTGTAAGCGGCAAACGAGATCTGGGGGATTAGTGGTGGTGCATGCTGGGATAAAGATAGCTCAGCCAATTAGAGGCCTCGCTCTATAGCATAAGCGTGCCGAGTCGGAGCCGAGGGATCGGCTCCGAACCCATCAGTCAGAATGTAGGCGAGATAGGATCACATAACATCAGCCTTTTTACTACCTTCTTACTGCTTGTTTCTAACTAATAACCACCCATCTGCAAGCTCTGGGGCTGATGCCAGCATAAATATACATGCTTCTTTGTGACAGATTTCATAGAGGATTCTGCAATCGATGTTCACAGTATAATCATCCCAGCACTTGGATCAACTCTGTTCAGTGCAAGCTGTCTAATGCCTGTAGTTCTTACCTGCTCTACTGTATCCATCCAAAGAAAGTACAGTTCTATAAGTAAGCTTACTATAACCGTGGCTGATTAAATGATCGCTGCTGCAGTAACCCTAGCTATATGGGCTATATCCTGCCAAGGATATAACAGATGGTCAGCTTCCAAAGCTTCAGGGCATCTTCCACGTGCCCAAACTGTAAGACAGCTCGAGGTGAGCTGACTAAAACACAGGTTTGAGCACCAAGCCCTTCAGAGTTTTCCTGCTAACAGTGAGAGGAAGGCTGAGCCCTGAAATGACAGTGCTAGAAACAAAAGAAAATAAATGTTCACACCCTGGCATAAAAACACAACAAAAAGCAAGGGGGATGCAGGGCGATAGTAGCTACTGCAGCAGCGATCATTTGAATTTCTACTGTTATGGTAAGTTTACTTGCACAGCTATACTATGTTCATCATATTGATCACTGCT
The DNA here is from genome assembly GCF_019279795.1 of Protopterus annectens. Taxonomy (NCBI): domain Eukaryota; kingdom Metazoa; phylum Chordata; order Ceratodontiformes; family Protopteridae; genus Protopterus; species Protopterus annectens. The sequence goes on along the minus strand of NC_056743.1, from coordinate 913,757,239 downwards.
GCAGTAGCCTTATCTTACTACATTTGGAAGATGGAAAGAGAAGAGTCCATGAACCCCTGGAGAATGGTCCTAGCAAAGCCTGGGCTAGATCTACAGAAGGAATCATGCTTATGGTGCTTTGTAAAAGAATTTGCAGAGAACCAAGTAACAGCTTTTAGGATACTTTTAAAATCCAGCCTTTTCAAAAAAGCCATACATGAAGCCAAGACACTAGTACAGTGGGCTTTGACCTTGCCTTTGAAGGTTTTGTTATGGTGAGTATAACAAAAGGTAACACCCTTAGACAACCATTTGGAAATAGTCTGTTTTGACACAAGTTGTCCCTTTTTCTTACATTCACAAGAAATGAAGGATTGATCATTCCCCACTCGGGTATTACAGAAAAACACAGCAGCCTGAACATAAACCCCTACGTCACGAGATCGGTTGTCAACTGGCTTACAGACAGAACTCACACAGTAAGAATAGCAGGCTCCAGGTCCGACTCTAAACCAGTCACAAGTGGTGTCCCGCAAGGCTCAGTCCTGGGACCCCTACTGTTCGGCATATACTTCTCAGAAGTACAGGTAAACACAGGAGGACTATGGCTAACCAAGTTCGCCGATGACTGCAAACTGGGAGCCATAATTGACTCTCCAGCTGACACGGACATCCTCCAAAAGGGCCTTACTGAGATGGACACCTGGTGTCAAAGTCATGGCCTCAAGCTAAATGCCAAAAAATGCATAGTCATCCCATTTGGGAAAAACAAAACACCCACAAATTACCACATAGGTGGCAGCCCCCTTAATACAGAAGAGGTAATAAGAGATCTGAGGACCCAGGTAGATAGTAATCTCTCCTTTGACAGTCATATTGCCAAAGTAGTTAGGAAATCCTTCTATGTTGCCCATCTAATTACTAAAGGGTTCGCATCTAGAAATAAAGAGGTTATAGGGCCTCTCTACTCGTCACTCATTAGACCCATCATAGAGTACAATGCCCCATTTGGGATGTACCTCACAAGACACTTCCAACAGCTGGAAAGACCACAAAAGTACCTCACCAAGGGGGTTACTGGCCTTAAACATATGTCCTATGCAGCCCTACTGAAAAAACTCTGGCTGTACTCAGTGACATATTGGCGTTTATATCACGTTATCAAAAGATGAAAATAGCGAACGCTATTTCATCAAACCTAAAATATCTAAACCACATAATATCGAACATTCAGAACAGCAAATTTTTTCCTAGGGAAAAAATTCGCTATTCCAAAACACATACACACAACACAAGCACACCTAAAAAACATCAATATACACACAAACACTTATAATCCTAAAACTAACCCTACACTAAACTATACATACACTACAATCTATCCACTTACCTTAACCCAAACCCTAACCCTAAGGTCCGTCACTATCGCACACTCACCTAACCTGCTCCGTAACCCTAATTCACTTAACCCACCCCTAAACCTAATTCACCTAACCCGTTGCCCTAACTCTAACTCACCTAACCCGCGCCCTAACCCCTACTCACCTAACCCACACCCTAATCCTAACAACCACACACTTGCACACTTACCTGAACCAGACCCGTAAATCTTCATCACAGCGCTGAAAATAGCGAAGCCACAGAACCGGCCAACTGAATTCTTTCCCTAGGAAAGAATTTGGTGTTCTGCAGCTTCGCTATTTTTAGCGTTCGATCAAACCGGTTCGATATTAAAACATTCGAAGTTTTAAAACTTCGATGTTCTGATATAGACCCGCATATTGCTTACTCAGAGGTGATCTCTGCCTGACTTACAAAGCCATGTCCAACTCAGAACTGATGGACATGCTCCACCTAAAGAAATCCAAGTCACTGCGAGCCAAGCACTCTAGTGAGCTAAACCTCACAACAACAATAAATAGAACAAGCTGGAGGGATAGATTCCTGTCACAAAGACTCCCCATGCTTTGGAACAAAATTTCAAACTACATCAGGCAGAGCCCCTCATTAACACTCTTCAAGAGAAGCCGATGGGTAACAGAAAATACACCCCTGGGATCACTTCATTGGCTCGGCTTGACAGAGGCTCAGTTAATTAATCAATGGGGTGGCAAAAGCCGACACACTCTGGCTAGGCTTATAAATGCCCTCGGGCAGATAGCCTAGTACCTACCTATGAACCTATAAACCTATCTGAAGATCGGAAAGATTTACTTCTATCAAGATAGTACTTGAGTTGTATGTGGAGATCCAAGGTATGGAGTATCCTTTCTCCCTTATTTTTAGGTTCAGAAAAGAAAATTGGGATATGGATAGTCTGGCTTAAAGTAAACTCAGATATCACATTAATCATTAAAAGGATTAGTCCTCATACATTAAAGATGGCTGCAGAATGATCAACAGCTTAATTTTAGCTCTCAGACTGTGAAAAAAAAGAAAATGAGAAATAAGGGAGAGTGACTCTGTTAGATCTAGTAAATTCATTTACTGGCTGTAAGTACACTACCTGAATGCCAGCAAAGAAGAAATTAGAGGGCTTGAAAGAAAACCAACTAGAAAGGGTGAAGAGAAAAAGTACAGTTTTGTACCTACCATAAATGTAGATGTTCGAGGATCCACATTGCTGCAGTCATAACCTGTGGGTAGTCCGCTGTCCTCGGTCGGCCCGAATACCAAAGAGTTAGGCTGGTGTCGGTCATGGGCACCCGGAGCTGACGTCAGTACGTAGTAGTACTTAAGCACATGACCGACGCCATATCCTCAGTCTTTCTTGCCCCAGATGTCAGAAGGCCTTAAAAAGAAAAGGCCAGAGCCACAAAAGGAACAATAACAACAAACAACAACAACACCCCCCAAACCAAAGAGGGGAAGGAGGGAGAGAAAATAGGACTGCAGCAATGTGGATCCTCGAACATCTACATTTATGGTAGGTACAAAACTGTACTATGTTCTTCGTCTCACATTGCTGCAGTCATAACCTGTGGGTAGAATCCCAAAGCAAAGGAAAAGGGAGGCTGGCAAACTAAAAGGCATTAGGGGCTGCTAACATGCCCTGTAGGACTGCAGTGGCAAACCCAGCCCTGGACTTGGAGAAAAGAGGGAGATGGTAATGTTTAGTAAAAGTATGAACTGAACTCCAAGTAGCTGCTTCCAAAATATCCTTAGTAGCTACACCCCTCAAAAAAGCAGTAGAAGTGGCAGTAGCCCTAGTGGAATGAGGTCTAATCCCAGCAGGAACATCTTTCCCATGATGAGAATAACAAAAAGCAATACAATTACCAATCCACTTTGAAATAGTCTGCTTTGAAACAGCTTTCCCTTGTGAACCCAAAGCAAAAGAAACAAATAACTGTTGAGTCTGTCTGAACTCCTTAGTTCTGCTCAAATAATAACGTAACTGCCTGTGTATATCCAAAGAATGCAAGATTTTTCCCCTTATTTTGGGGATCAGCATAAAAGGTAGGCAAATGGATAGACTGGTTCAAGGCCACATTAGAAATCACTTTTGGCATGAAAGTAGGGTTAGTGCAAAGAAACTCTATCCTTATGGAATATTAGAAAGGGTTCAACTGCCATGAGAGCCTGCAATTCAGATACCCTTCTAGCAGAAGTAATGGCCAACAAAAAGGCAGTCTTCCAAGACAAAAACTTCAATTCAGACGTAGCTGCAGGTTCAAAAGGAGGCAAAGTAAGCTTCTCCAACACAAAATTGAGATCCCAGGAAGGAGTAGGAGCTCTACGGGGTCTTATATTTTTTGCCCCTCTAAGAAATTGCTTAAACAAAGGGTGAGAAAATAAAGGAGGGTCACAATCATAGTGAGCAGAAATGGCTGCAGCATGAACCTTCACAGAGGAAAATGACAAACCCTTGTCTAGTAACTCAGCAAGGTACTGTAGTGTAAAACTCAAATTAGGTACCGAGACATCAAAGTCCTTTGTTGTGTTCCAAAGAAAAAATCTCTTCCATTTATCAGCATAAACTTTTCTAGTGCTAGGCCGCCTAGCTTCCAAAATGACATCTAAAACCTGTTGAGGAAGCTGAGAACCCCCAGGCTCTAAAACAGAATACGCCAGGCCGTTAGATGCAGGGACTGCACCCTGACATTGAGCAAATGACTGCTTGACTGGGACAACAAGTGAGGAAGCTGTGGCAAAGGCCAAGGAGGCTCCTGAATTAAACTCCTCAGCAGAGGATACCAGTGCTGTCGTGGCCAATCTGGTGCTATTAAAATCATGCAAGGCTTGTCCCGCCTGACCTTCAAGAGAACCTTGGTAAGGAGAGGCAGAGGAGGAAAAGCATAGACGTGAAGGTTGTTCCAACTGAAAGATAGAGCATCCACTTTCCAAGCTTTTGGGTGAAACATCTTTGTGCAAAATATTGGTAGTTGGAAATTTAGAGGAGAAGCGAACAGATCTATGTCTGGAGTTCCCCAAGCCACTGTCAACTGTTGAAATACCTGAGGATCCAATTTCCACTTTGGGGATCCACAATTTGTCTGCTCAATACATCTGCTAGGGAGTTCTGTGCTCCTGGCAGAAACCGTGCTTGAAGAGTGATGTGCAAACCCAGAGCAGTCTCCCACAATATCATAGTTTGTCTGCAAAGAGGATAAGAATGGGTCCCCCCCTGCTTGTTGATGTACCACATGACTGTAGTGTTGTCTGTTTGTATCAACACCTGTCCTGGTTGAAGTAGGCCCTTGAAAGCCATGAGGGCAAACTGGACTGCTAACATCTCCTTCATGTTGATATGCAAATGCTGTAGTTTGGGAGGCCACGTGTCTTGAATCCATTTCCCATCGAAGTGTGCTCCCCAAACCAGGTCTGAGGCATCCGTCGTTAAGATCTGACTCGCCTCTGGTTGGGTCACAGAGAGTCCCTTGTTTAGGTGACATTCCTGTGCCCACCACAAGAATTCCTTCTGGATGCAAGGTATTATCGGAATGACAGTGTCCAAATCGTGGCAGTGCTGAGTCCATACACTTTTGAGATACCATTGTAGCTTCCGCATATGCAGTTTGGCATTGGGAAGTACCAGAATGCAAGATGCCATGAACCCCAAGGCTTGAAGGACTGTCCTTGCAGTCAGCCTGGACAGTAGTGATAATCGCCGGAAGTATAGATGAAGAGTTCTTTGTTTGTCCGGGGTCAGAAAAGCCATCTGAGAGGCTGTATTCAGTCTCACACCCAGAAAGCACATGTCCTGAGAGGGTACTAGACTGGACTTTGTTTCGTTCACAGAATACCCTAGGCACCTTAAAACTGCCATTACATACTGTAGCTGTTGAAGTAACTTGTCTTTGTCCTGAGCAAGAATCAGGCAATCGTCCAGATAAGGATAAATTTGTATTCCCCTCAGTCTTAAGAAAGCTATTACAGGAGCCAGAACCTTTGTGAACACCCTGGGCGCAGTAGATAAACCAAAGGGCAATGCAGAGAACTGATAATGAGAAGTGCCAGCCAGCAGGAATCTCCTGCAGCTGGGCCTGATAGGAATGTGAAGATAGGCCTCTTTGAGATCCAGAGTTACCATCCAGTGGTCTTTGCCTAGCAGAGGCAGAAGTTGCTGTAATGTTAACATCTTGAACTTTGGAATGTCTTGGTATGTATTGAGAATGGACAAATCCAGAATTGGCCTCCAAGTGTTTCCTTTCTTTGGCACTAGGAATAGATGAGAATAAAACCCTAGGCCTTCTTCTGACGGAGGTACCACCTGGATTGCCCCCATCTGTAAAAGCAAAGAAATTTGTCCCTGAGCCTCCAGCCTTTGTTGAGGAGGTACATCTGGCATGCCTTTGAAAGGGGGAAAAGTGTGAAAATAAAACTTGTAGCCTTGATTTATTATGTCCAACACCCATTTGTCCTGGGTGACCAAATGCCAATTTTGTTTGAAAAGTGCCAACTTTCCTCCTAGAGGAGCTGCCAGAAAAGAAGGATCTGGCAGCTGGAGATACAGGTCATTGGGTCTGCTTACGAAAAGGCTGACCCCTGCCCTCACCAGAAGATTGTGCAGGAGAACTCCAAGTCCTAGGTCTGAAAGAACCCTGAGCGTGAGCCCTGCCCCTACCACGTCTAGACCTGCCTTTAGACTGAAAATCTGAAGAAGGGTAAGACCATCCTCTAGCAGGCCAATTCCTGCTAAACTTAGGGGGCTGCACTTGCAAAAATTCCTTCACTGTCTGCATAGACTTAGCTTTGTCTTCCATCTTTTTCAAAACTGACTCCACAGGGGAAACAAAAAGAACTTCAGATTGAAGGGGGGCATCCAAAATCCGAGCTTTAACATGCTCTGACAAATTTTGATCCTTAAGCCAGGCATGTCTACGAATAACTGAACCAGTAGCAGCTACCCTGGAAAAAGCCTGAAGAGCATCGAAGCCACACTGCAAGGAATGTTTACCAACTTGATCTGAAGCATGAACCAAGTCCTGCAATTCCTTACACTGTGTTCCCTCAGATAAAGCATCTACCTTAGATTTCAACTGACCTAACAGAAAGTTCTGATACTTCAGCATATGGAATTGGCAATTTAAAGCCCTCATAGCTAACGTAGAAGAGGTGTACACTTTTTTACCCCACCTATCCAACGCTCTAGAATCTTTATCCAAAGGAACTGGATTCTTAACCACAGAAGCCCTGACACCCTTAGGCCCTTGAATAATAGTCTCCGGGTCAGCTCTAGGGCTCTTATACAAATATTTCTGTGCCTCTGGAACTCTGTAATACCTGTCTGGCTTGACAGGGGCAGGGGTAAAGAATCAGGATTAAGGGAAGCTTCAGAAAAAACATCCTGAACAACATCTAAAACAGGGGGAATAGCCAAAGGTCTATGTTGTGGTAAAAACAAAAATTCCCTAAGCCTCTTACGAGAATCTGAAAAATCCTGACCTTCCCACTTGAAATGCTCCCTCATGGAATGCAAGGTTTCAGAAAAGGAAAAATCCTCTGGAGGTGAAGCAGAAGGACAGGAATCCTCTGCATCCGAATCAGAATAAGGAGGAAAATCCTGAAAATCCTCAGCTGAGGACTCAGAGTAATCTGAGGAATGTTCCATTCCCTCTAAATCTGTCTCCACCCTAGGCCTCTTCTCTGGAGGGGGCATAGAACCCCTGATCAAAGTAATCAAATCTTCTGCCATTTTCAACATATGCTTTTTAGGAACAGAGCTCGAAGAACCAGGGCTGTGGCCCGTACCAGAAATACCAGGTCTAGCCTTAGCAGGGCCTTTAGTGGCTGAAGTAGAAGGCCTAATAACCTTTTGTAAGGAAGTAACCACAGAAACTTGAGAAGCACCCTCGGCCTGACCTAACTCCTGAGAGGCCAACTCCTGCAAAAGTAAAGGTTCCCCCTGGGATTCAGCCGAGACCTCGGCTGGATCCACAGATTCAACCGTAGATTCCATAGAACTGGCGTCCGCAATGGACGACTCATCCGGTTTAGACCTTAAGGATTTATCTTTTCGCTTTTTTGCGGTAGCGGGCGTCGGAGGATCCGACGGCATGTTGTAGTTACACCGCTTACTGAAAACAAGCCTAGCACAGTCTAATCTGCGTTTAATGGTGCGCTTATTAAATCTAGCGCAAAAGCGACACCAGACTACGTCGTGTTCAGGCCCTAAGCAAGGAATACAGAGAGAATGATAGTCCCTATGAGGTATCTGTTTCCCACAAGAAATACAATTATTAACTTTTTCTGACATCCGGATTAACTGAGGCAAGAAAAGACAAAAATTTTCCCCAATGGGGTACTTAGCCCAACTTCGTCTTCGGTCTGAAACTCGAAAACTGAAAATTTCAGAACGCCGAACGGCACTTGCAAACGCTGCTTCTGCTTCGGACCACGCGGCAAGAAAGACTGAGGATATGGCGTCGGTCATGCGCTTAAGTACTACTATGTACTGACGTCAGCTCCGGGCGCCCATGACCGACGCCAGCCTAACTCTTTGGTATTCGGGCCGACCGAGGACAGCGGACTACCCACAGGTTATGACTGCAGCAATGTGAGACGAAGACCATCACTGACTGGGAAGAATCCTGCAGCTGTTCAACAAAAAGCAGGTCAAGCTCTAACTTTAGTGCAAGACATGGCTTCCAGTAATCTAGAGGGAAATATAAATCAAAAGTGCTCAAAGCTGATTAAAATAAATGAAACACTGAAGGAGTTTATCAACTGAAATAACAAAAGGTTGGAAAATAGAAGAAGCTTCAAAACGCTATTCAGATGAACTGATAAAACTGCAAAAATCAGGGGATGAAATGAAGAAAAGGCTGGCAGAGTAGGAGACTGCTCAAAAAGAGCTTTTTCAAAAATGGTAGTGTTAGAGATCAGAGCACACAAAGAATTTATGCAATCAACATAACTTTCTGTCTGTGTTGTCCATTTTCATTCTTCCTCAATGAATGGGTTAGGATCCGATCCTTAGATCTCACTTGGCCACTTTATAAAGATTCTAGGATTCAAATCTCAAGCTCCTCCCTTACCCATAATGCCCCTCACCCCAACAAACCCTCAAATCAAGTTTGCTACTATAATGTATACGTGTGTGTGTGTGTGTCTGTGTGTGTGTGTGTGTGTGTGTGTGTGTGTGTGTGTGTGTGTGTGTGTGTGTGTGTATATATATATATATATATATATATATATATATAGTGTGTTTGTCTGTGTGCGCATGTACATATATCAATCTAAATATAAAAGCAATGCTATGACAGGAAATTGAGAGCTGAAAGAAAGATCAGGAACTTTTAGTTATGTACTTACCATAACTTCGGATGCATGGGATCCATCTCGCCTACATTCATAACTGATGGTTCGGAGCCGATCCATCGGCTCCGACTCGCCCACTATATAGTAGAACGAAGTCTCTAATTGGCTGGGCTACCCCTTATCCCAGAATGCACCACGCCTGCTTCCCCAGATCTTGTTTGTTCGCTTTTTATACCTACATCCAGGCACAGAAACATACCAACAACTGTAACAAACTAAAGTCCTTCAAGAGAAAAACTCAGTAAGTAGCAACATTTCCTCTAAATCCAATGGGAAGGGGGAAGGAGGATGCGTATGAATGTAGGCGAGATGGATCCCATACATCTGAAGTTATGGTAAGTACACAACTAAAAGATGTAATGGGATCCTATCTCGCCTACATTCATAACTGATGGGACAGCATCCCTAGCACCTAAATCCCGGGTGGCTCATTGGAAAACACTCCTGAGAACTGTGGAACCAAAGGAAGCTCTACCTCAAGAAGCCACATCTATCTTGTAATGAGAAATAAAGGTGTGCGGAGAAGTCCAGGTAGCGGCCGCACAGATATCATCTATCGATAATTTGGAGTGGAATGCTACAGAAGTAGCCATTGCCCTGGTAGAATGAGCCTTGACTGGGAATGGTAGCTCTTTGCCAGACTGTGAATAAATGAAGGAGATGCAATCTTTAATCCATTTGGCTATGGTGGTTTTAGCCACCGGTTGACCCAATCTATTTTCCGCAATGGACACAAACAGCTGATCTGACTTTCGTGTCTGATTGGTCCTACTTAAATAAAAACGCAGTTGTCTGTGAACATCCAACTGATGGAAAATATATTCTGCGCTATTGGAGAATTTGGGAAAAAACACAGGGAGCTCCAAGGATTGTTGAATGCATAAGGGGGATGCATGCTACCTTGGGCAAGAAAGAGGGATTTAACTTGAGAGACACTCTGTCTTTGTGAAAAGTCAAATAAGGAGGATTAGAACAGAGCCTGAAGCTCTGAGACCCGCTTGGCAGAGGTTATTGCCACCAAAAAGGTGGTTTTCCAAGATAGAAATTTTATATCACAAGTAGCTGCTGGTTCAAAAGGACGGGCAGTTAAAGAAGCTAGAACCATATTCAGATCCCAAGGGGGCACAGGATGGGCTATTGGGGGCCAAAGGAGCCACGCTCCTTTAAGGAAAGATTTGCAAAGCCTGTTTGCCATTAAGGAAGGCTCAAAGGAGACAAGAAAATTAGAGATAGCCACCAGTTGGACTTTAATTGTGGAAATTGAAGAGCCCAAATAAAACAAAGAAGCCAGGAATTCTAAAACCTGAGGTACTGGGGCAGTAAGGGGATCTATACCTCGTTGCTGGGCCCAAAGAGCAAACCTCTTCCACTTGCTGGAATACAGTTTAACAGTGGAAGGTTTGTGAGAAGAGGACAAAATGTGGATGACGTCTGGAGAAAGAGAGTTATCTCTGACTAAGGTTGGAAGTGGAGTAACCAGGCGGCCAATCTCAAGGACCTGAGGGATGGATGAGACTGTCCCAACTGATGAGTTAACAGGTCGGGCACCAGGTCCAGAAACCATGGGCCCTCCACCACATACCTCAGAAGGAAGGGGAACCAAACCTGACGAGGCCAGTGTGGAGCGATCAAAATCATGTCGCTTCCTAGATAAATTGCCTTCTGTATCACCTTCGGGAGAAGGGGAACAGGAGGGAAGGCGTAAAGTAGACCGGGGGGCCAACTGTGAGCTAGAGCGTCCCTGGGAATCTGCCCCTGAGAGGGAGTCAGAGTGAAGAACTCCCTGCATTTCGCATTGTGAGGGCTGGCGAACAAGTCGCAACAAGGGAAGCCCCACTTGGCGAAAATGTTTGCAGCCACCCTGTCGTTGAGGGACCACTCGTGGGGCAACAGGAGAGTCCTGCTCAGCCTGTCTGCAATCACATTGGATTTCCCCGGAATGTGCGTTGCCACTAGGAAATGCTGGGTAGAAATCGCCCAATGCCACACTCTCATGGCCTCTCGGCAAAGAGGGTAGGACCTGGTTCCGCCTTGCTTGTTTATGTACCAGACTACCGACATGTTGTCGGATAGGATCGCAATAGTACCCCGGGGAAGAGCATGATGAAGTGTTTGCAACACCAGTAGCACCGCTCTCATTTCCAGGATATTGATATGTAAGTGTGTTTCGTGAGCCTGCCACGTACCTTGGACAGACCTGTCCAGATAATGCCCCCCCACCCTATCTGGGAGGCGTCCATGGTCACCGTGGCGACGGGAGGCTGAAGGGCAAAGGGTCGCCCCTGATCCAGGTTGGACCGAAGCAGCCACCAGCATAGGTCCCGACGGCAAATTTCTGTAATCTGGACCAAATGGTTCAAGGGGAGATCCTGAAAGGACCATTGAACCGACAGTAGACATTGCAGCACCCGCATGTGCAGCCTGGCTAAGGGGACTAGAAGAATAGTCGAGGCCATCGTGCCCAATAACTGCAGAATCAGTCTGGCCTGAACTCGCGATCTGGGTAACAAGGTTTGAACCTGAGACTGCAGGACCTGAATCCTTTCTACCGGCAAGAATGCCCACATTCTTCTTGTGTCTAACTCTGCGCCTATAAAGGTAATATGCTGAGACGGCTGCAGCGCAGATTTTCCCAATTGAACGTGATTCCTAGTGAATGACCCAAACTGACTGTGGTCATAAGCGCCCGAACTAGTAGATGCTTGGAGGTGGCTGTAAGGAGCCAGTCGTCTAGAGAGGGAAACACTTGGAATCCTAGACTTCTCAAGTGAGCTGTCACTACTGCCAGACACTTGGTGAACACCCTGGGGGCTGTGGTGAGACCAAAGGGCAGTGCTCAGAACTGGAAATGACTGGTTCCCAGTCGGAAGCGTAAGTGACTCCTGGACTCTTGACTTATCAGGATGTGATAGTAAGCGTCCTTGAGATCTATGGAGCACATCCAGACATCCTTCTCTAATAACGGGAGAATGGACTGAAGGGTGAACATTCGGAATTTGGATTTTTTTACAGTGATTCAATGATCTGAGGTCCAAAATGGGCCTTAAGTCCCCTGTCTTTTTTGGCACCAAAAATAGTCTTGAGTAAGTTCCTGATCCGATCTGGTCGGCGGGGACAGGCTGGATGACTCCTTTTCTTAGCAGCTTTGAGACCTCGACCGCTGCTTGATCCCACTGACTGGGTGGCACATCAGGGATTTTCCTGATAGGAAGAGGGGGCTTGATGAAAGGGATGAGATAGCCTCCGGTTATGGTTCGGAGCACCCACTGATCCTTGGTGATAGATTCCCAAGCCTGTGGGTGTCCTGCAAAGCGACCCCCGACTGGCTCCGGAGATGCGCAGTCGGGCCATGTCTCAGGGATGGTGAGCGAAGGATGGACCACGAAAGGAATCGTGGTCTCCAGAGTTATGAGGGCCTCTGCCGCCTCTGGGGTGGCGTCTTCCTGAATCCCCCCCCTGCCTCTAGGGGGGGATCACTCGGTGGAGTAGGGAAAGACCTTTGAGATTTTCTGAACCACATTTTCCCTCCTCTCTGAGCCTTGGGATAAGGTCTAGAGGGACCGGAAAAACGGGCCCCCACGGCAGTCAAGGTCTTGCCCTCCTGCTCGCATCGAGTCAGTGTGTCCTTCACCTTGGGTCCAAACAGGGAGGACCCATCAAAGGGGGCGTCGGTGAAGGAAGACTTAAAGGCCTCCGCAAAGGGACACAAGCGTAACCAGGCGTGTCTTCTAAGAGCCACGCCTGTTCCCGCTGCTCTACTTGCCCCTTCGGCCACATATGAGATGAGCCTCATGGACGAGTTGACTATCGAAGATAGGGTAGTCATCTGGGTGCCAACAGTTTGGGCTAACGCCTCAGGAAGATTACCCGTAAGAGACTCACCTAACTCTTTGAGGAGGTCCCTTTGGAGCCTGGTAAAATGACAAAGATAATTCAGCGACCGCAGGGTAAAGGCCGCTGAAGAAAGGGTACGTTTCCCGTACCTATCCATGCTCCTGGAATCCTTATTAGGAGGGTGAATAGACGTTGAAGCCTCTGCCACGTCCTGCTGAGTGGCAGATGCCACCACCATCGCATCTACTGTAACTCCTTTGGCCAAAAATACCTTTTGAGGAGGGGCTGAGAGGAACTTGTTAGGCCTGGCGGGCACCGGTTCCACAGAGTCAGGGTGTTCCCACACCCTTCGAGAAACTAAATCTAGCAATTCATCGAAGGGTGGAGACACCCAGGAGGCGGAGGGCTGGGCCCCAAAAGCCTTGAGGAAGACTGACTCCTCTGCGGAAGGGGTTTTGGACTGCCAATCGCCTCTCTGTCTCAGGATCTCGAGGATATCTGAGAATGAGATATCATCCGAGGACAATTTTGGGGACCCCTCCGCATCATCGAGGTCAGTATCTGATGTGATAGACTCATCCTGGGAGTCAATGTGCTTCCTCTTGCACAATTTTTTCCTTGGAGGTTCATCTGAAGCGGATTCAGAAGGACCTCCCGGGAGAAGGGAACCCCCCAAGGGGGTATCCTCAGGCCCTGGGGCCCCGCTGTCGTGGGGATGAAGCACACCAGAAGCACCAATTCCCAAGTCTAGGGACGGTGAGGTAGAGACTTGCTGAGCCGGCAAGGACATGGCCAGCGCACTCCTCATGGCCTCAAAAGCAGGACCTCCAGACTCTACGGAGGACACCGGCTGAGAGACCACGACGGTACCGGGAATCCCTGTGGCCGATGCTCCGAGGGGGAGACTAGGCACCGAAGCTACCAGTTCCAAAGTGTTCCCCTCGGCCCCGACCGAGGAAGTCCCGGTACCGAACCCTGACGCCGAGGACAGGGTAGGAATGATGGTCGGAACCGAGAGGCTCCGAGGGAGTCTCGGTTCCGACTGGACGACTCTGCTCCGCTCTACCATCACCGGCTCCAACGGTTCTGAGGAGGTTGGAGGAGGAATCGGGTGCGTCGAAATGGGGGCTGGCTCCGGAGCCGAGTGGACTGGAGCCGAGACCATTTTTGCAAAAAACGGGGACTGGAAAAGCCTCTGGATAACTCTGTCCAAATCTGAGTCCGACAACCTGGAGGATTTAGAGGAAATAGATGGGGGCCGAGACGACTTCTCTCTCGGCTCCGATAGAGCAGGGGACCGGCTCCGAAACTGCTCCAACACTATCGGCACCAGATCCGAAACCGTATGAACAAGCATCGGTGCTGAAGGGGACTTTGGGGCCGAGGGAGGAGAGTCTGAGCTGCACACCTCCAACGGCTCCAAGACCAAAGGAGCCGAAGCAGGTGATTCGCCTCTCGATCCCCCAACCTGTGGCTCCGACACCAATGGAGCCGAGGAAAGAGGTATCGAGGCAGACCCTTCCACCCGAGGCTCTAAAGCCATTGGAGCCGAGGAAGAAGAGGTCGACCTATGCTTCTTGGAAGTCAGTTCCGACGGACTGGTCGGAGCCGACGACCTTTTCTTTTTAGAAGCTGGAGAGGAAGGAGAAGCCAAAGCTTCCTCAAAGGAGGGCTTAATAAGGCCCTTAAGGATCAATTTATTTTTACGTTCTTGAAGGACCCTAGAGGAAAAAGCATGACAAACACTACATGTTTCCTGCAAATGTTTCGGTCCTAAATAATATACACAAACAGCATGGCTATCGGTAATGGACATTTTGTAATTACACTTGGTGCACTTTTTAAAACCAGACTTCTGCTCTTTCGACATCCTATCACACCACTGTTTTACCACAACGAAAAAACAACCTTAAGTAGGGCACGAGCCCTTAGACTCAAACAGGACTAGCCCGAGATACAGCACACAAAAAACGGGCAGAAGCCCTCTAATTTAAACGGGCTTAGCCCGATAAACAGACCGTACAGTAAGACAAATTCAGCACCCACACACAAATAAGGGCAAGGGCCCTCTAACTAAAACGGGCCTTGCCTAGTAAATAGAAAAAAATACCAATCACACCAAAAAAAGTTTACACACACACGTAAAGCTGTTAAAACAGCTGTTTGTTAAATTTGTGAAGAAACCCCTAGGTCAAAAGACCAAAAAGTAACCAAAAACACTACTTATCTCCAGCCAAGTCGAGACCACGTCTAGCTTGAAAAGCAGCAAACGAGATCTGGGAAAGCAGGCGTGGTGCATTCTGGGATAAGGGGTAGCCCAGCCAATTAGAGACTTCGTTCTACTATATAGTGGCCGAGTTGGAGCCGATGGATCGGCTCCGAACCATCAGTTATGAATGTAGGCGAGATAGGATCCCTTTACATCTATGGTTTCTAACAACACTTTCATTAGGTCTCTCCCAAAGTCAAGGAAAGGGGGAAGGAGAGAGGGAAGTTGAGGAAGAATGAAAATGGACAACACAGATGGAATGTTAAAGAGAGTACATAACCTCTTTATCTGATGTTGTCATTTTCATTAATTCCTCAACAAATGGGACAGAGTCCCCAGGTACAGTAATGGATGGCCCTCATGGAAGGATGTTCCGGAGCACCTTGGAACCAAAGGCAGCTGTATTTCTGGAAATAATGTCCAATTAGTAATGCGCAATAAAGGTATAAGTATTAAACCAAGTGGCAGCTGCACATATATCATCAATAGAGGCTCTAGCCCAAAAAGCTGCCGATGTAGACATTGATCTACCTGAATGTACTTTTGATTGTTTTGGTAAGGTAATACTTTTCAAGGAATAAACATAGGAAATGCAATCTTTTATACATTTAGGCAGAGTAGTTTTAGAAAGTGGTCTTCCCAATCTTTTACTAGGGAAAGAGATAAATAGCTGATTAGTTTTTCTAAATTCCTTGGTCCTGTGAAGGCAAAAACGAAGTTGCCTATGTACATCAAGAATATAAAGGGTGCAGTCACCTTTGTTTTCAAATCTGGAGAAGAAAGCTGGTAAATTGATGACCTGGTTGATATTGGTTTCAGAGGCAAATTCTGGTAGGAAGGAAGGATTTGTGCATAAAGTAACCCTCTCCTTGAGAAACATCAAATATGACAGTTTGGAAGACAGTGCTTCAAGTTCAGATACTCATCTTGCAAAAGTTATAGTTACTAGAAAGACAGTTTTCCAAGAAAGAAACTTGAGCCTACTGATGGTTCAAAGAGAGAAGGTACTAAGGTTTGCAAAACCATAGTGAGGTCTCAAGGTGGAGTAAGGTCCTTTATTGGAGGTCTAAGTAAGAAAGTACCCTTAAGAAAGGCCTTACATAATTTTAATGATGCTAAAGGAGAAGCATTATCTCTGATGTGATAGTTCAAGATGGCTTCCTACTGAACCTTGAGAGAAGAAAAACTTGCTCCATCCTGAAAAATTGAAACAAGGAAATCTAGAACAACTGGAAGAAAGCCTGGAATGTCTAGCCATCATCAGAATTGGAAAAGCCATATGGTCATCTTGAGGCCTGCAATATCCAGGTGAACTTGACCTGATGGGTGAAACAGGAGGTCTGGACTGGGATCTAGCATCCAAGAAGGATGCACTAAATGAGACCAAAGTAAGGGGAACCACATTTGTCAAGGCCAGAAGGGAGCAATGAGGATTACTGCGCTCTTCAACCAACGTGTTTTCTAAAGAAATATGGGGATGACAGGCAGGGGAGGATAAGCATAAAGGAGGCTGGAGGGCCAAACATGGACTACAGCATCTCTCAGTCACTGTCCCTGAGGTGGGATAATGGCAAAGAGGCTACTGCATTTGTTGTTTAGGGGAGATGAAAATCAGATGGAACAAGGTTGACCCCCATTTGTGGAAGATCAAGTTTGCCACTGATTGGTTGAGAGACTACTTGTGAGGCATGAGGATGGTCCAGCTGAGTTTGTCTGGTAGAATGTTGGATTTCCACACTCTGAGCATTGCTACAAAAAAGCGGTTGGATGAAATCGCCAATTGTCATACTCTCATTGCTTCTCGGGACAGGGTATAGGATTTGGTTCCCCCTTGTATGTTGATGTAGTAGACTACTGACATGTTACTCGCTTGTACTGCAATATTTCAACCAACCTCTTTCTCTTACGAATGTTTACTTAGTTACATGTTTTGACTACTGTCCTAGTTTATACTTATGTCAATACTATTTTTCTCTGTATGTTAATGTACTGTTGTCTTCTCATTATGTTGGAGCTTTTCTCCCCGGGCCTCTACTGAAAAAGGACATGTATCCAGCTAGACCAACCTGGTCAACAAATGTAAAATAAATAAATAAAATAAATAAATAAATAGTCCTTAGAGGGAGAAAGCTCCAAGGGGCCTGCAATGCTAGAAGCACCACTCTCATCTCTAAGACATTAATATTTAATTGGTCTCTTGTGGGGACCATATGCCTTGTACAGCCCATCCCAAGTAATGCCCCCCCCCCCAACTGGGAGTTATCTGTGGTCAGCGTGGTGCTGGCGGAAGGAAAGATAAATGGATGACCTCGCTAAATCCCCTCAGATTAGATACACCAAAGAAGAGACTTTCTCCAAACTTGATTCAAGGAATAGTGATAAAAGGACCATTGCACTGCCATGGTCCATTGAAGAATTCTCACGTGTAAGCAAGCAGTGAGAATTAGAGTTATAGTAGCAGTCATTGACCCTAGAGTTTTTAGTTTCAGTCTTGCAGGGGGAGAAGGAATTGAAGGAATCTGTTTGATGTGCATTTTCAATGTAAGAATTCTGTTTTGAGGCAGAAGAGCTAGACAATTAACTGTGTCTAAGCAAGCCCCTATAAAATCTATAACTTAAACTGGCTGAAGCTGAGATTTGTGCATGTTGATGGTGATTCCCAGTGAAAGTGACAGTTGAAGATGAAGCCTGGAAGGTGTGGTAAGGAGTCAGTCATCTAAATAGGGAAACACTCTGAATCCAAGCAGTTTCAGTTGAGCTGCTACCACTGCTGTGCATTTGGTGAACATCCTGGAGGATGTGGTGAGATTAAAGGGTAGGGCTCTGAACTGATAATGACTGGTTCCCAGTTGGAAACGTAGATATCTTTGAGAGTGCCTGTTCATTTTGATGTGATAATACATGTCTTAAAGATTGATTGAGCACATCCAGTTATCCTTCTGAAGAAGGGGCAGAATGAACTGAACCATGACCATCCAGAATTTGGAATTTTTTTACAAACTGGTTCAAATAACTTAGATCCAAGAAACGTCTCAGGTCCCCTGTCTTTTTTGGCACTAAAAAGAACTTCCAGATCCTATTTGTCTGGTGGGACCTCTAGGATGACTCTTTTATCTAGTAACTTTGTGATTACTTAAGCTGCTAACTCCCTCTGACTGGGTAGAACATCGGGGAGAATTTTCCTTGCGTTTATGGAATTTGTAAAAAAGGGAATGAAATATGCTCTGGATATGAGCCTTTGGAGCCAAAAGTCATTCGTTATGGCTAGCCAGGCATTTTGGTACAACGATAAGCAAGGATAAGCGTCCCCTGACTGTCCCTCTCTTTTACGAAAACTGGAAGGATCTGTTCAAGAAAGAATGTTGAGACCCTTGGTTCTGTGGACCTCCTCTGCCATGTGGGTGATGTCTATCCTTTAGTTATTTCCCCCTCTACCTCTGGGGGAAAATTCCTTGCAAGACCCCTGAAAAGGACCTTGAGATTTCTTGAACCACATTTTCGTACAACCAAGTTGGTTCCTGGAAAAGGGTCTCTGCGGGGTAGAAAAGTAAATTCCAGTGGCAGATAAAATCTTTCTGGCTTGTTCACTGCGGGAGAGACTGTATTTTACTGTTGGGCCAAACAAGGATGATCCATCAAAGTGAGCATTGATGAATGATGCCTTGAAGGGTTCTGCAAAATCTCACAATTGCATCCAAGCATGTCTCCTTATGAATATGCCTGAACAGGCTGCCCTCGAGGTACCTTCCATGGCATGTGAGATCAACTCATGGACGCATTTGTAATCAATTGTACAGTGGCCACTCACAAGTAAAAGACCTCCTGTTCCTCTGTGGACATGGACCCTGGGTGGAATCAGAGAGTTCCTTTATCAAGTCCCTCTGTAATCTGGTGAAGTGTGCCACGTACTTCAGCAATCACAGGGTAAATGTAGCTGACACATATACCCACTTCCCAAACCTGTTCAAACCCCTAGACTCTCTGTTAGGGGTATGGACAGTGGTGCTTTGTTTGGCAAGCTCCTTTTTTGGTGACTACCACAACAACCATGGCATCTACAGGAATTACTGTCTATCAGCAGCAGCACTTAAGATTTTGTCTGGGCATTTTGGAATAGGTTCCACTGAGATCAGTTCCTTCCATGCCCTGTGGGAGACAAGATCTATGTTTCTCTTGGGGGGTGGTAACCCAAGATGTAGACAGGCCAGACCTGAAGTTTTCCAAGAACACTGATTCCTAGTGGAAAGAGGTTGGGGAAGACCAACCACCTTTTTGGTGAAGGATCTCTAAGATGTCTCCAAATGAGACATCTTCAGGTTGAAATCTAGGTGACCCTTCACCCTCATCAAAATTGGTGTCTTCTTTGAGGGATTCCTGCAGGGAATTCCAGTGCCTCCTCTTGCGCATCCACTTCCAAAGGACCTCCTCAGTGGGATGCTCCGGGGAGGTATCAGAAGAGGTGGGGAGTTCCCTAGTTGGAACTGCTTGGAAGCTCTTTTGGGTTGGCTGTCTCTGAGGTGTAGAATGTGAGGACTCAGACACAGAATCCAGAGATGGAGTAGGGTGTGAATCCAAAGAAGGGAGAGTCAACACTACTATGGGTTGAGAGAAAGCCCTCTCCGCCACTTCAAAATTAGATGGGCCCAGAGAGGCTGAGGAAAATCCCACCGGAGAAGAGGCTCCTGGAGAAGACAACCCCTGTGCCCCCCCAAACTCCCACTCTGAGGGAGGAGTTTGAGCTGACCTATCAAGCGCTGAAGCTGTGAGAGGAAGCAACGGCTCTGAAAAACTTCAGAGTCGACGTCAACCCCTCAGATCCAACGCCGATGCTTTGGTTCTGATAGCAGTTGTATTCCAACAGTGTTGGAGCCAATCAGGTCAGATAGCCAGAATTGAAGTCGAAATAACCTTTGGATCCAATGGTTTGACTCCCAGGGCTCGCAGATCCAAGGACTCCAAAATGGGTGGTTGGAGTAGAGAAGGAGCAATTACAGATTGAAAAGAAGGCTGACGGCTCATAGATCCAATGGGAGATGGAGCTGGCAAAATCCCCTGTGGATCTGTGTTCTGAGGAATATCCTCATCATCCTATCCACCTCTGCTTCACACAGACTATGGGAGGACCTAATGGAAGAGGATGTGGAAATTGGCCTTGAGGAATTCTTAAGTGTTTTCTGCAAAAAGGGGGACCTCAGTCTCAGAGACATCGGCTCCGGAGAGAACCTGGGAGCACGGAGCAAAGGAGATGGAATGGTTGACTGTGCTGGATCTGAAGATTTCGGATCCAATATTTTAGGGATGTTCTTTAGAGGTTCTACAATAGCCAAAGACTGCAGAGACTGGGCAGGAGACTGTTTACGGTGCTCTCTGGACTCCTTAATTTCTGGGGGGGGGGGGGTTCAGCCCCTAAAGAAATGCCTGAAGATGAAGCTGAAGTGGGAAGGAGGTCTTTCAGAATAAGCATATCTCTTCTATCACTAACTGTTCTAGCATTAAAGGCTGCACATCTGGAGCAAGAGGTGGCCAGATGTGCTGGGCCCAAACAATAGATGCACTCCCTGTGGGCATCAGAACTGGGGATCTTATGCCCACAGGAAGTGCATTTTTTAAATCCAGTTGACTTATCAACCATACTGGAAAAAGGTCTAACACAGAAATAAAGAAGAAAGACTGTTTTTTTTAGGAAGAAACAGAAAATAAATAACTATCAACAATGGCTGTTGTTGTTTGCCTTTCGGCTTTTCCCGGTTAGGGGTCGCCACAGCAAAACTCCGGTCTGCTAATGATTGGCAGCAGGTTTTTTTTTTTTTTTTATGGTGCCGAGTTGCCAGCTCGGCGCCCAACCTTCAACAAAGGCATGCCCATCCACGCATGTCTTTCAGAACGCGAGGAGGACATGCAGACTCCACACAGAAGGCACTCCCCGCACTCCAGCCGAGAATCGAACGGGAGAACCTCTTGCTGTGAGGCAAGAATGCTACCGGTGCACCACCATGGATCTAACTATCAACAATGGAATTATATGAAAATACATAGGGGTATAGTAGGAAGGAAAAAAGAATGGACTACCAACAACGGTAGTATACAAAATACTGAAAACTTGGTAGAGAAGGTTATAAAGGGTAAGGGAGTTAATTTAATAATAAGTACAAGAAAAAACTTATCATAAACTAAAAGGAAAATGCAAATTTTCACTCACAACACCCCAAAGGAACTTGAGGAATCACAATCCCGACCATCTTGAAGAGCAGAAAATGAGATCTGAGAGTTTGTTGTAGTCAGGGGTATTATAGGTAAGGGAGGCGCTCAAGATTTGGTTGTTGGAATCGTTAGAAGGCAGCCAAGTTGGATCTGGGGATCGGACACGAACCCATTAATTGAGGAATGAATGAAAATGACAACATCAGATCAATAGATCTCTGTTTGTTTCCATCCTTCCTCAACAGATACCTCTTAGGATCCAACCTCAGGTCCAACTTCAGCTACAGTATTTCAGACTTTTGGATCAACAGCTCAGGCTCCTCCCCTTAGCCATAATCCCCTCCAAGCAGCAGCAGCATTACCAAAGTTTGCTTGCAACACCATATCGTAAAAAAAAATGAAAGTTATGTATTTACCATTACAATAGATCCATGTTGTATGACTTTCATCTGGTTCAACTGTTAGGGTTGTCAGATCTGATGGGATCTGACCTCGGAACTGACTGAAAGATTTCTGCTTCAGGGGTCTGACTCCTCCCTACCCTTAATTCCTACAGCACCACCTAATCACCTCAGACTGAGTTTGCCTCATAGTGAAGAGTTCCTCTCCATAATGATAATTATAATGTAACCCTCAAAATGTGTATCATACCAAAGCAACATACTAATTATGTGATATAAGGACAATATTAACAGAAAGAGAGTTTGTCATACAATGACAACCAAAATCCATTCACTAAAAGGTTAGCCATGATACTTTGGAAGGGGGTTGGAGGGTGGCATGATGAAGCGGACGAATATCAGACAACATGGATCTACCATTAAACATAACTTTTTTTTAAACAAGAAGCATCTTTATTAAATTATCATGTATGACACTGGCAATCTTACATTTATGAAAATACACCATACTGACACAATCTCAGTTGCAAACATTATACATTACAACCCATGTTGACACAACTGTAGCTGCAAACATTATACATCCCTTATAATATATCCAATCACTGTCAGTCAGACATTACATAGCTCATTCAAATCCTGCCTTCTTTTAAACCTCGTTCCTCCTCTGCATGTATTGATCCCACATTTCACATTTTTTTCCTGTATAATTGCTCCTACCATTTTCTAAAGATCCCAATTCCAGTTGTTTTATATACGTTACTATCTTTGCTACTTCCACTAGTAAAGTTGGTTTGGACTTTGATTTTCATTTTCTAGTAATTGCTTTTTTTGGCAGCAATCATAATTTGACTTAGCAAGGCCTTTCTATGTCTAGGCAATTCTGATTTTGTATCATAGCTCAAAAATCTAATTTCCTTAGTTACACCAATTTGCTCATCCAGCATCTCTGACAGAGCAGTCTGCAGGGAATCTTTAAAGTCTACCAACTCATTACATTCCCAGAAAATATGTTCTCAGTTACCTCTTTCTTCCCCATCACACCTCCAACATTTGCTGTCTACCTGAGGAAAAATTCTTTGGAGCCCACTTCGGGTTTAAAAGTATCTATGTGAACACTGCCAAGCAAACATTCTAAATATTCTAGACTTTGGTGCATAATTGTGAGACATACATATAGCTGCCCATTGTTTCTTTGTGAATTGCTTATCTGATCTCTCTTCCCAATCCTTTCTAACCTCCACTGATTGATTCTTACAGTTATCATACAATATTTTATATGATCTACTAATTATTCCTGTCCTAACAGCAGCTTCTGTTCTACATTCTATTAAAAAGTCTACCAGTGCCGGCCTTTCATTTAGGACCCTCCCCCCATTTCTTTCTCTTTGCTTATACTCTGATACCAATCCTTGACAAGGAAGTCAGACTGTAACCTGCAGTACAAATAAGTTATTGACATCTTCCCATTCTGTTACCTTTCCCTCTCTAGTTATTTGCTACCGATACCTTGGTTCCTTTGCCAGTTTGCTCAAATAAATTCCAGCCCCCCTTCTTGCCTATTGTCTGTATCCCTAATTGCAGTCATCCCTATAATCAGAATCTCATTTCTCCATTCCTGTATTGGCTTACTTCTTAGAATACTTGTTTCTACTTTATGAATATAATATTCTGTATGATCATTGTTATTCTCCTTAAAGGCTTGCAACTAAAATCCTAGTCTCTCCTTGTTTCTTGAGCTTCCTCCTTGTTTCATCATCATCTGTTTCCACTTTGAATTATAGTTTTCTGCTTGTGCTGTGTATAGGAGCCTTAACTTTGGTGCTCTGAAATACTCCTTCAAATCAGGTAATCCTAATCCACCTCCTTTCTATTGGAAGAATAAGATTATCCCACTTGACTCTTGACGTCTTCCCCTCCCAGACAAAATCCTTCAGCTCTTTATTGTTATCCACAGCTTCTCCTCTGGTTGAGAAAAATATGCCTGATCTGTGTATAAGACTAAAGGGACTAAAACATTGTAATGGCTCGTGTCTTACTATCGATATCCATTTAACAAAGCTTCAGTTTTCTCAGTTTTCCTATTATCTTCTGTTTAGTCTCTTTCCACATATCCTTAGCTGCCACACCAGAATAATTTCTAATCCATACTCCTAAATGCTTCATTTTATCATATCCCCATAAATATGGCTATTGTTGAACCAATTCATGTGTGGGTATATAATTTACCACTATGGCCTTTGTTTTAGCATCATTAATTTTGTATCCCGAAAAGATCTGAAACGGTCTTAAAATGTTCCACAACACTGTAATGTCCATTTCTGGTTTTGTCAGGTATAAAATAATGCCATCTGCAAATACAGCCAGCTTTTCCTGACTATCATACCAATTATATCCTTGAATTTCTGAGTCCCTTTTTTCTTTGCCAATGATTCTAAACATAATGCAAACAACAAAGGGGAAAGCGGACAACCATGCCTGGTTCCTCTACTCAAGCAGAAGTTATCAGAGAGGACCCCACCCACTTTAATTTTCGCCTCTGATCCCTAATATATATTTCTAATCAACCTTACAATTTTATCAGGGGAAGCAAATGCTTCCATTGCCCGGCTCATGAAGTCCCAATCTACTTTGTCAAATGCTTTCTCTGCATCAAGACCTACCAATAAAAGTGGTATTTTCTTACATTCTGCTTCCCTGTGGATAGTCAGTGTTCTGTTAATATTGTCAAATGTTTGCCTTCCCTCTACAATACCATACTGATACAAATCTTATCAATTTTGGTAATACTTTTGTCATTCTTTTAGCCATTATAGACATAAACACTTGAAAATCATGGTTTAGTATTGAAATGGGCCTGTATGAAGCAGGATCAGATGGATATTTACACTCTTTAGGTTTTACCGTTACCACCGCTTTTTTCCATGATGCTGGTAACTTCTAATCTGATGTTGTCCATTTCATTAGGCATCACGAATGGGTCAGAATCCCCAGCTACATAAACCCTGGGAAGACCTCAGTGAAGGATATGCCTGAGCACTGTGGAGCCAAAGGATGCTCTGTTTCTGGAAATAATGTCCAACTTGTAGTGAGATACAAAGGTATGAGATGTGGACCAAGTAACTGTGACACAAATTTCATCAATCTGAGTCCTTGCAGAGAAGGCAGACG
The DNA here is from genome assembly GCF_019279795.1 of Protopterus annectens. NCBI lineage: Eukaryota > Metazoa > Chordata > Ceratodontiformes > Protopteridae > Protopterus > Protopterus annectens. The sequence continues at coordinate 913,732,621 of NC_056743.1, read as the reverse complement.
AAGTAGACATAGACCTGGTTGAGTGAGCTCTAACTGGACGGGGAAGTTGCTTGCCTTGTTGAGAGTATACTGTCAAAATAAAATCCATAATCCATTTGGCTAAAGCGATCTTGGAAACAGTCTGACCTAACCTATTTGGAGAAAAAGCAATGAATAACTGTTCAAATTTCCTGTGAGATCTAGTTCTGTGTTAATAAAACCCCAACTGTCTTTGTACATCCAATGAATGCAGCATGCATTCGCCTTTACTGGAGTAATTAGGGAAGAATACAGGCAAGTGACTAGTCTTTACCTCTGATAGGTGACCTTTGGTATAAAGGACAGATTCACTCTAAGTGAAAGTTATATATGGTGGTTGAGAAGACAGAGCTTGCAGTTCTGACACTCTTCTAGCTGAAGTAATGGCCACTAGGAAACCAGTCTTCCAAGATAAAATTTTTAACTCACATGAGCTAGCAGGTTCAAATGGTTTCTGAGTAAGTCCCTGAAGTAGCAAGGTAAGACCCCAAGGAGGGGAAGGCTCTTTTATCGGAGGTCTGAGATTAAAACCCCCTTTCATAACAGCCCTACATAGTTTATAAGTGGAAACAGTAGATAGCTGCAAGTTGCAAATTTATAGTGGAAAAACTAGCTCTGTGCTGGAAAAGCAAGCTAAGAAACATAAGGATGTCCGGGAGTGAAGCAGAAATGGGGTCAATATTCTTCTGTGAAGCCCAAATGGAAAATCTCTTCCATTTATTATGATATACTTTCTTGGTGGAAGACTTCCAGACTGCGGAAGCTAGCCAGGACTTTCATAGAATTACTGGAAGTGGAGAAACCAAGCTGTCAATTTGAGGGATCAAAGATTGGGAATCTGACATTCTGATGGATGGGAAATCAGATCCTGCCTGGGAGCCAGTATCCATAGAGGATATATGCTGTGAGACTACAGGAAGGGGAACCATACCTGACAAGGCCAGTAAGGGGCAATGAGGATTAGACTGGTCTTCAACCTGCTGCCTTTCTGTAGAAATTTGGGTATAAGGGGAATCGGAGGATAAGCATAGAGGAGACCCTGGGGCCAATCATGGGCTATAACATCCCTAGATGACTCTCCCAAGGAGGGGGATCGGGGCAAAGTACTTGCTGCACTTGTTCTTTAGGGGAGATGCAAAAAGGTCGCAGCAAGACTGGCCCCAACGGCTGAATATTTGATTCGCTACTGACTGGTTCAGGGATCACTTGTGTTGACTTAACATTGATCGGCTCAGTTTGTCCACCAGAATGCCGGACTCCCCCGGGATGTCTGTTGCAATGAGAAAGCAGTTTGAAGAAATCATCCATTCCCAAACCCTCATGGCCTCCTGGCACAACAGGTATAAACAGGTTTCTCCCTACTCTTGATGTACCAAACCACCAATATATTGTCTGTCAGAACTGCAATTGTTCCCAGAGGAAGGCAGTCCTGAAAGGCTTGCAACGTCAGAAGAACCAGGGCAGTCCAGTACAGTTATGTGCAATTTTGTCTCTGTCGTGGACCATGTGCCTTGGTCCGTTTTTCCCCTGAAAATGCCCTCCCACTCCAACAGGGCGGCGTCCGTGATCACCGTGGCCGTAGTAGTGGGAAGAATGAAAGGTCTGTCAAGATGAAGGTCATCTATATGGATCCACCATTGCAGATGACACCTGCAAATTGGAGTTAGCCTGACTGGGGATGACAATGGATGGCAATGACTAGACCATTGGACCGCTAGGGTCCACTGGAGAACTTGCATGAAGAACCTGACTAGGGGTACCAGATGAATGGCAGCTAACATGGATCTTAGGGCTATGAGGACCAGTCGAGCTGGTGGTGTTGGGGTGTCTGGCAAAAGTTGAACCTGCTGTCTCAAGGATCTTATTCTCTAGGGGTAGGGCTGCTATATGTGTGATTGTGTTTAACTGCATTCCTATGAATTCAATGTCCTGTTCAGGAGTCATCTTGGATTTTGCCATGTTCATTGTGATTCCCAGGTTTTGGAACAGTTGCATTATACCATGACCCCCCCATTAATATTCCAAAACGTGCACGCTGATTGGTCAGTGTGCATGTTGTAAATCGACTTATACTAATGGAAAAAGGTCCGGTCGCCCAGACTTTTTCCATTAGTATAAGTCTTTTTTAAAACACTGTCTCACTATGTTAAAGGAGTTTAACATAGCAACACAGGTTTAAAAAAAGCAACGGAGATCTCCGTTGCTATTTTTAAAGCTGTCTCGCTATGTTAAACTCCTTTAACATAGCAACACAGTGTGTAAAAAGCAACGGAGATCTTGCTTTCTCCGTTGCTTTTTTTTTTAAACCTGTCTCGCTATGTTAAATGGGTTTAACATAGCGAGACAGCTTTAAAATAAGCAACGGAGATCTCCGTTGCTTATTTTAAAGCTGTCTCGCTATGTTAAACCCATTTAACATAGCGAAACAGTAAAAACCAATGGAGATCTTGCTTTCTCTGTTGCTTTTGCCCACAGCTCTGATGTACTGCATAGGCATGCGCAGTACATCAGAACTTCCGCGGAATACCAGACAGCTGCGGAAGGGCAGCAAGGAGGAATTATACAATGCCATTATTTAAGAAAAATAATTATTTTTTTTCTTAAATAATGTCATTGTATAATAGCAATAACTCACTTCTGGGTGTGGGTAATGCTGGATTTACCCACGGTTGGCTTTGTTTAGTCGCCCTCAGGACCAAACCTCGCCAACCATGGGTAAATCCAGCATTACCCACACCCAGGCGTGGGTTATTGCTATAACATAACCTGTATAGTCTGAAGTAGTTGATGCTTTGTAGATGCCATTAGGAGCCAATAGTCCAGGTAGGGAAACACCTGGAATCCTTACAGGTGGAGATTAGCTGCAACCACTGCCATGCATTTGGTGAACACCTGGGGGGCAGTGGTGAGGCCAAAGGGCAGTGTCTGAACTGGTAATGATTGGCCCCAGCCTGAAGTGCAGATAGCTCCTACAGCACCTGTCTATTTTGATATGATACTACGTGTTCTAGAGATCTACAGAGAACATCCAGTCATCCTTGAGCAGAAGTGGCAGAATGGACTGTGCCGTAACCATGCGGAACTTTCACTTCTTTACAAATAAATTCAAACTGCTCAGATCCAAGATGGGTCAAAGGTCCCGTTTTCTTTGACACCAAAAAGAAGCATGAGTAAATTTTGCATCCTAGTTGTTCGGTTAGGACCTGCTGGATGACTCTTTTGTCTAGAAGATTTTGAACTTCTAGAAGGGCACTCTCCCTCTAACTGGGTGGAACATCAGGGAGATACATCCCTGAACTAGGAGGAGGAAGGAAAAAGGAATATAGCAACCTCTGGAAATTATATTTAACACCCAGGTGTCATTTATTATGTTTGTCCAGGCTTCTGGGTGTAACAAAAGTCTCTCTCTGACTGCCTCCAGAGTAGGACAGCTGGGCAGCGCTTCAGGCCTCTCAGAGAAAGGTTCTCTCTAGCTCTGATTTTGTGGACAGCCTCTCCCTCTGGGTAGATGTCTACCATTAAATCTTCTCCTCTGCCTCTAGAAGAGGATTTGTCTTGCGAATCAGGAAAAAGCCCTTGGGACTTAAGGAACCATATCTTCTTCCCACTTCATTGGTTCTTGGAGAAGGTCCATTGGGGGGAAGAGAACTTGATCCCTACAGCAGATAAGGTCTTGCCTTCCTGTTCACTGCAGGTGAGAGTCTCATTTACTGATGGCCCAAACAAGAAGGAACTGTCAAAGGGGGCGTTAATGAATGACACCTTAAAGGGGTCCGCAACCTACACAGCCTCATCCCAGCATGTCTCCTGAAGGCTATTCCTTCCGCGACATGGGAAATTAACTTAATCAAAGAATTAATGATGGAGGATATAGTGGTCAGCTGGGGAGAAACATTCTTAAGGTCTTCCTCTGACAGTGACTGAGTCAGAGAAGTAGAGATTTCCTTAATCAGATCTCTCTGAAGGCGCGTAAAGTGTGCCAAGTAATTCAATGCTCTCGGCAAAAAGGTGGCTGAGGCATGCATGTGCTTCCCATGCCTGTCCAATGCCTGAGACTCCTTGTTTGGGAGATGAACAGTGGAGCTCTGCTCAAATAGCTCCTTCTTAGTGGCTGCCGACACCACAGTGGCATCAACTGGGACACCTTTACTCCAAGAAGGGCGGTCACTGGGGGAACTAAGATATCTGTCTGCATGTTTGGGAATGGGCTCCATGGTGTCAGGCCCATTCCAAGCCCAGCGGGTGATAAGATCAATAAGCTTGTCCGCTCGGGGGGGGGGGGGTCACCCAGGATGTAAGATGGGCCCATCCCAAATGCCTCCAGGAACAATCACTCCTCAGAGGAAGGTGGTTGGAAAGACCAGCTACCCTTTTGCTTCAGAATTTCTAACATATCTCCGAAGGAAATATTAATGGGTAGAGATCGGGGGGACCCTTCCCCCTTACAGAAATTAGTGCCCTCTGTTAATGACTCCAAAGGGGAGTCTAGTTGCTTCCTCTTGAACTAGTGCTTCTGAGGGCCCGCCTCTGCATGGTAATCGGGAGAGGACTCGGAAGACAGGGGGACCCCTTGCTGAGGGGTGAGCTGGACGGTCTCCAGGTGGGGCTGACCAAGGACCAGACGGATGGGAGCAAAGCCCTGATCTGCAGGGAATTGAGTAGGAACTGGCAGAAGAGGGACCATATCTCATAGTGTAGAGGATGCCCTCTCTGCCACCTGGAAGGTCGATGATCCTGGGAGAACCTGCTCTACTGCCCCAGGAGCCAAAGCTGCCAAGGGAGAAAAGGACAATGTCAACCTCCAGAAGGCACTGGCCCCAAACTGTAGAAGGCCGAGCCCACCAGGGGAAGGGACGGCTCTGAAAAAGCCAGAGGCGACACCAGTCCTGAGGAACCACTGCCAACATTTTGAATCCAGGACCCATTCTGGGACAGTGTCGGAGTCAAAGAAAGGCATATTCCACACTGAGACGATGGTCCACTCAGTAGTGTCAGGCCCTGCAACTCTGAAGCCAAAGATCAGATTGGAGGAGGAGGCTGCGGTATCAGGGTTGGTATTCTATCACTGATCCAGCGTGGGTTGGAGAAGGGAAGATCCCCAGCTGGATTTGGGGTTTGAGAAAACTCCCCATCATCTGATCCAGATCGGAGTGGGACAGCCGAGAGGATCTAGAGGAGAGCGAGGAATGGGTCGACCTGACTGGCCGACAGGCTGGGTCGGACAGTTGGAACAGATGTGGGAGATTTACTCAGATGCGGAATATGGCTCTGGAAGCTCTGATCTGGGTGTGTCTGACCCAAAGGAGTCAGCTCCAGAGATGAGGAGCTGTGGATCCGTTCTATCTCCACACGCTCCGACTGACTGCTAGGACTTGAAGCCTGAGGGTCTGGCAGAGATATAGGCTTGGACAGCTCCAGCTCTACTGGATCCGAGGACCCTCTCAGATCTGGAGAGAAGTGAGAACAGGAGGGATTTGAAGACGATGGATCTGAGAGCCTCCTGTGCTTCTCAGAAGCAGAAGCAATGGTCCCCAGGGTGGCTGAGGGAGCACGCTTCTTTGTGACAAGGGTCTGGGTTCCATATGCCAGGAGAAGACCTCTCAAGATCAGCTTGTTACACTGATCAGTGAGGGCATAGGGCTTGAAGGCCAAGCAGATATCGCACGGCATTTTCAAGTGCTCCAGTCCCAGATAATACACACACCTCTTGTGGGCATCTGATTGGGGAATCTTATGCTCAAAAGAGGCACACCTCTTAAAACCAGAGGGTTTATCAGACCCCACCAGCTTGTCAGACATACTTGAGGGAAACAACACACAAGCACAACTCACACACACACACACACACACACACACACACACACACACACACACACACACACACACACACACACACACACACACACACTACCACTAAGCTAACTACTAACTCAAAGATACAGGGAAAGTTTTTTTTAAAGGTGAAAATGAAGGCGAAAAAAGAGAAATAGAAGGGACAGGCGAAGGGCAGGAAAAAACCCTAATGCCAGCAAAATCTAACGGACAGGAAAAATTACCTGAGAAGGTAGGGGAGGTTAACACAACAGATATATAAAAGCTATAAACTGACTAGAGAAAGAAGCCTAATAATAATAATACAGGAATAAATGGAAAAGTTTACTTAACTGACTGGAGGCTTGGAATCGTGTCTGTGCTGGAAGGCGGCAAATGAGATCTGTTGGTTTGAAGAGGAGTAAGGCATTATGGCAGAGGGAGGAGTCTGAGGTTTGGATCATACGTCTGGAAGAAATGGCCGAGTTGGATCCGAGGATGGATCCGAAGACACATTTGTGATGTATAATGAAACAGACATCAGAACAGTATGTTACTTTGATTTTGCACTGTAAATTGCTCACATTATTTGTGTAAATTATCTAACTGAGTCTATGATTAGTCTTTCTAACATAAAAACAGAAAGACATTGAATATGTGGAAGAATTACCAAGGCAGGGCTAGCCATCCAGTGGTGTAAAGCCTGACTCTAGATTACTGTCACTGTTGAAGTGATACCCTGACCTCATGTGCAAAAATGGGAAAAAGGGGTTGTGGCTGGACAGACAGGTGCTATAATATACACCATAAAAACATTTTTACATCAGCAATGGGCCTCTTTAAATGCGACAAATCGATATAAGTATCTTTGTAAATGTATTTGCAGTAACTGCACAATTCACATTTAAACCTTAGTTAGTCTTTCCATTAAGCTTTTCAAAGTATGCCCTCTCCTATTAATAAATGTAGGCTTTCCTTCACTACTTTTGCTAATTCTTTGTTTCTCTAAAGTAAATGTCCAGTTTTCACCAAAAGACATTTTAATACACTTGGCATCTACATTGCAAATTACATTCATGTTTAGTTCATACTCATGTTTGTTATCCCTACCACTGTAGAGAGTCATTACATATTCTGTCCTCTTTCAAAACAGGAAGATCAGTGGAGTACCTTTTAAACTTAACTTATTCTTCCAGTTTGTTTAAAAAGTCCGCTTTGTATTCCCTCTCCCTAAACATATCCAAGATTTTTTCAAATTCTTTATTAAAGGCAGTCTTCTGTGGGAAAGTCAAGATAATCAAACTAGTTGAGTTTTTACCATGCTTCTTTTATTTATAATGAGTAAAACTCTGATTATTAGTAAAGGTGGGTTTTCAATAAATCTTGACAATAACTGTTTATTTTCTTTATTAACACTAATAATCATGTCCAAAATGTTAATGCCACTGTCAGGAAACCTAGTATATAAAAGACAAAGTCAGTACGATTTACTTCATTAGGCATAAAACAGAAAATTTTCAAAAATGATTTAATTTGTATAAGATATTATTTTCCCAATTAGCTAAAACTATGCAATCAAAAGCTGATTCTAAACTAACCCCCATAGCTATGTAACTCTGATGTTTGCTGAAACAATATACAACCAAACAAGAAGAAATTATTTTTAACCAAATCAGAAAGATAGCCAAACTAAAGAACGGAAAATGTATTTATCTAACATTTGTTTACCAGGAAAGTCTGACTTGGAACAAAGCCAATTTTCAGTGGAGGCCTGGGGAGAAATGCTCCAAATGCATGTCTTTGTGACGTGGGAGGAAACCAGAACACCTGGAGGGCACCCACACGAATGCAGGGAGGATATGCACACTCCACACAGAAGGCAGCCTAGCTGAGAATCAAACCAGAGAATGTCTTGATGTGAGGCGACAATGCTACTGCTGCACCACTGTGCTCCTGGAACAGATAAAATACAATCAGAGTGGATATAAAAAGTGTACATACCCCTATTAAAATGCCAGATTTTTGTGATATAAAAAAATAAGACTGCAATAAAACATTTCAAAACTTTTCCCACTTTTAATGTGACCTATAACCTGTCCAATTCAATTGAAAAACAAACAAATCTGTTAGGGGAAAAAATATAAAAAATAAAAAAATGTATAATAAGCTGGTTGCATAAGTGTGCACACCCTTAAACTAATACTTTGCTGAAGTGCCTTTTGCTTTAAATACAGCATTCAGTCTTCTTGGGTACACACCTGCCATCAATTAAAGAGACTCTGATTAACCCCAAATAAAATTCAGCTGTCCTAGTAGGATTTTCCTGACATTTACTAATTTTTCTGCTACAGCAAAAGCCATGGTTCGCAGAGAGCAAAGCATCAAAGTGATTTCATTGTTGAAAGGTATCAGTCAGGAGAAGGGTAGAAAAAAAATTCCACAGCATTGGCTATACCATGGAACACAGTGAAGACAGTCATCAAAATGTGGAGGAAATATGGGACAACAGTGACATTGCAAAGAACTGGATGTCCTTCCAAAATTGATGAAAAGACAATAAACTGGTCAGGGAGACTGCCAAGAGAACTACAGCAACATTGAAGGAGCTGCAGGAATTTCTGGCAAGTACTGGTTGTGTATTACATGTGACAACAATCTCCCATATTCTCCATATGTCTGGGCTGTAGGGTAGGGTTGCAAGACGGAAGCCTTTCCTTACACAGAATAACATCCAGTCCTGGCTAAAATTTGCAAAGCAATACATCAAGTCTCCCAAAAGCATGTGGGAAAATGTGTTATGGTCTGATGAGACCAAGGTTGAACTTTCTGGTCACAATTCCAAAAGGAACGTTAGGTGCAAAAACAATACTTTGCATCACCAAAGGAACACCATCCCCATGATGAAGCATGGTGGTGGCAGTATCATGCTTTGGGGTTGCTTTTCTTCAGCTGGAACTGGGGCTTTAGTCAAGGTGGAGGGAATTATGAACAGTTCCAAATACCTGTCATTTTTGGCCCAAAACCTTCAGGTGTCTGCTAGAAAGCTGAAGATAAAGAGGAATTTCACCTTTCAGCACGACAATGACCCCAACCATGCATCCAAATCAACAAAAAAATGACTTCACCAGAAGAAAATTAAAGTTTTGGAGTGGTTCAACCAGAGCCCAGACCTAAATCCAATAGAAAATCTGTGGGGTGACCTAAAGAGGGCTGTGCACAAGAGATGCCCTCGCAATCTGACAGATTTGGAGCGCTTTTGCAAGGACGAGTGGGCAAATATTGCCAAGTCAAGATGTGCCATGCTGATAGACTCCTACCCAAGAAGACTGATTGCTGTAATTAAAGCAAAAAGTGCTTCAACAAAGTATTAGTTTAAGGGTGTGAACACTTATGCAACCAGCTTATTGTATTTTTTTATTTTTTATATTTTTTTCCCTAACAGATTTGTTTTTTTCAACTGAATTGTACAGGTTATATGTCACATTAAAGGTGGGACAAGTTTTGAAATGATTTATTGTGGTCTCATTTTTTATATCACAAAAAACTGGCATTTTAACGGGAGTGTGTACACTTTTTATATCCACTGTACATCTTCAGTGGAATATTTCATATGTCTCTTGAGCAACATATGGACTCATGAAAAGGTACCCAATGAGTGAAAAAATGGCATCATCATCCTTTTACCAAAAAAGGGAGACCTTAGAGACTGTACAAATTGGTGTGGAATCACATTGTTGTCAGTCCCAGGCAAAGTTTTGCCAATGTATTACTGAACATTCTGAAAGGAGCAGATGATGACAGACTCAGACAGATTGGATTTGGATCAGGTCAATCCTACACTGACCAAATATTTGGGCTAAGGCAAATTATAGAAAAAGCAACAGCATGGAAGAAACTAGTCATTGTCAACTTTGTGGACTTCAAAAACACCTTTGACTGTATACATGGACCATCACTATGGCACATCTTGGCAGAATAGGGGATTCCTTCATATTCATTACACTCTGTGCACAGTTCAGGTAAATAACAAGTACAGTGTCTGGTTTCCAGTGGTCAGTGGTGTATGGCAGGGATGTATAATATCTCGCTTATTATTCGCAATAGTTATTGATTGGATTATGCGAAAAACATTACATGGAAACTCAGTGGGACTGGAATGGGTCGATGACTACAAGCTATGTGACTTGGACTTTGCTGGTGACATAGCTCTTATTGATACAACATGGAGTGGAATGCAAAGAATGACCACATCAGTGGAAAAACAGGGTGGGAAAGTAGGCCTCAAAATGAATCCTGAAAAATGCAAAGTGTTGGTCAGCGAAGCATAGAATGACAACAAATACATAACAGCTGCAGGATCAATATTAGATACAACAGAGGACTTCAGCTACCTGGGCAGTTTCATCTCTCATACAGGTAACTGCAAGAAGGAAGTTCTGGTTAGACTTGGAAAAGCAAGTGCACCATTCAGTAGACTATCTAAAATCTGGAGATCAAAAAACATTGAACTGTCCACAAAGGTGAAGCTGTACCAAACACTGGTGCTGTCCACACTCTTTTTTGGTGCTGAGCTATGGCCAATCACAGCATCAGCCATGAGAAAACTTGAGGCTGCTAATCATAAATGGTTAAGACACATTTTGGGAATATCATGGAAGGACAAATTAAAAAAATGAGAGCGTTAGAGAGAGAACAGAACAACGGAAACTTGACAATATCATTATGGAAAGAAGACTACGTTGGTTTGGTCATGTTAACTGCATGGACACTAGCAGGATTCCTATACAATCCTTCAACTGGGAACTAGCTGGATACAAGAGAAGCCCAGGCAGACCTCAACAAAACTGGAAAGGAGTTGTAACAAGAGACCTCTGTCGTCTGAATATAATCTGGGAGGAAGCTAAAAAAGCAGCAGCTGAAAGAACAAAGTGGAGTCAACTTGTGGCCCAATGATTCATCGATACGGGGAGAACAGAAGACTGAAGAAGGCATCAGTAAGACTGCAAATTAAAAAAAGGTCAGTATTAGAAAACTCTGTACAATTGTTCAGATAGTTCCTGATGCACTCTAGACCTACGTCTTTTGGAATGCTGGTATAAAAAGAGACAATAGCCATAGCAGCAAAAATAAGTTTTTCTCCTAAAGTGTTATATTTTAATAGAGATAGTTTTTCTAAAAAATGACAAAGGTCTTTGATATAGGATGGAATGTTAAACATAATTTCTTTTAATCTGTCATCCATAAACACGCCAAAAAGTTTGGTCTTAGTCCCTGGAGCCAAGCATGTAGGTCTAAATGGTAAAACATGACTTGTTTTTATGAATTTTGAGAATGGGTACAATATCCTCTTTTTGGGATGTTCATCTTTAAGAAGCTCAGATGATTCCATTGTAATTGTCCCACTGAACAGTAAGTCATTCAACGTGCCATTTACCTTCCGGTTTGAAATGTTTATTTTATTAACGCTAACAATTCTATATGTGTGGGTGTTTATTTAATTTAGAAATTATTCCTTAATTTTTTTTCAGTTTTTTGAACTACTTAAGTATATACAAAAAAAAGCCAATCTTTCATTATTCAAATCCAATTTAAGAGTAAGAGTACTGGGATCACATAAAGGGAAAGTAATTAAGAAAATATTGTTAGATAACATTGTCTGCATATTCTTTTCTGGTCAGTTTCCTTCAATTCAATCAGATCCTTATTTTATCCAACAGACAGTGAACGTCTCTACCAGGATTGAATACTTTTTAGTATTATCTAGCAAAGTATTTAATAACACTTTTTACTAATACCAGTTCCATCTAGTAAATATTGATTAATGTAAATATTTTATCTTGTAATTCTATTGTAATTATAGGGAGCAATGCATCTTTATCACTAACTGTCAGTATTAACCTTTGCATTGCAGAGCTTTTTTCCAAAACAAAGCCACACCTCTTCTATTTTGTTAAATGAAGAAGGTGATGATAACTCAATATTCCGTATGTTTAGCTATGTCTACATTAAACAAATGTGTTATCCTGCAGGAAAAAAATTTAGCTTTAATTTAAGAAACCTAAACAATCCATTCCACTTCTGGGTGATGTGTAGACCACTGCTACATAAAGGAATGATAGGTGTATCATCTAGGGAAAAAAAAAGAAGTTATGCACTCACCATAACATTCCATGTTTGTTGTCCATCTCGCCATTCATTCTTACAATGATGGGTTTGGAGCTGAGAATCGGCTGAATACTTAGCTGTAAGTCTCAAACCTGGCTCGTGGCAAGAAGGTATTCTACAATGCAGTGGTGTAATTCCCCAGATCTTGTTTGCTGCTAATACTGAACAATATGTACACTGTAGACATATCTACAAACATATGCATATAAACATGTATCCAAGTCCATACTATATGTACTGGAAGGAGAAACAAGCTGAGGCAAAGAACTCCTGAAAGTAGTAAAAAAATCTACCAGGTCCACAAGTAGTCTTTGGCAGGGGGAAGGAGGGAAGGTTCATAAGAATGAACGTCAAGATGGACAACAAACATGGAACGTTATGGTGAGTACATAACTTCTTTATGTTGTTATTCTATCTTGCCTTCATTCTTACATTGATGGGACAGCGTCCCTAGCACCTTTTCCCTGGGAGGCTCATGGGAGTACACCTTTAAGCACCATGGAACCAAAGGATGCCCTGTCCCTGGAGGCCAAGTCCACTTTGTAATGAGTGATAAATTTATGTGGAGTAGACCAAGTAGCTGCTGCACAAATATTATCTATGGGAATTCTGGCTTGAAAAGCAGATGACGTAGCCATTGCTCTAGTGGTATGAGCCTTCACTTTCAAAGGTAAATCTTTGTGATTTGAGTTACAGATGAATGTAATACAATTTGAAAGCCAATTGAAAAGAGTAGTTTTTGAGACTTAGGATCTTTTTTTTTGCATCAGAGAAGGATACAGATAATTAGTCAGATTTTCTGAAGTCTTTGGTTCTATGCAAATAGAATCTGAGTTGTCTATGCACATCCAGTTGATGTAATTTGTACTCTGACTTGTTGCTATGATTAGGAAAGAACACTGGAAGTTCTATGGATTGGTTTATGTTGTTTGGAGAAGAGACTTTAGGTAGAAAGGATGGGGTTGTACGTAAGGATACCCTATCCTTATGAAAAATCAAATATGGTTGTTTAATAGAAAGAGCTTGCAATTCTGACACCCTTCTAGCAGAAGAAACAAGGTCTTCCAGGAAAGGAACTTGAGGTCTGAAGATGAAAAGGGCTCAAAGAGAGGTAACGTGAGATGAGACAAAACAAAATTTAGATCCCAAGGAGAAAGGGGTTCCTTAAAGGGAGGTCTTAATAAGGAAGCACCTTTTAAGAAGGCTCTACACAACCTATGTGACATTAAGTTGGAAGTAGAATCACCAATATGAAAATTTGAAATTGCAGGAAGTTGAACCTTGATGGGTGCTGCAGCTGAGCCTTGTTTAAACAATGCCACCAAAAATTCCAAAATAGAATAGGTGCAAAGAAAGGATCAAAGTTCCTATCTTGAGCCCAAAGGGAAAACCTCTTCCATTTATTAGAATACAGCTTTCTAGTGAAAGCTTTGTGCGAGGACATTAAGATATGTCTAACCATAGGAGTGAAATTGTGAAGCCTGACTAAACTGGGAAGTGGAGCAGCCAAGATGTCAGTTTTAGGGTGTGGAGAGAAGGACGAAGCTCCCCTGACATATGAGTCAACAGATCTGGTACAAGGCCAGTAAGGAGCAATGAGAATTATCCTGCTTCCCGAGCATTGTGCTTTTTGAATTACTCTGGGTATGAAAGGAAACAGTGGAAAGGCATATAGAAGTCCTGAGGGCCAATCGTGAGCAAGAGCATCTCTCGGTGTCTCCCCAGGAGGGGGGATTAGGGTAAAGTAGTTGCTGCACTTGGCATTCATAGGAGTGGCAAAGAGATTGCAGCAAGGCTGTCCCCATGTTTGGAAAATTATTTCTGCTAAATTGTGATTGAGAGACCACTCGTGAGGCATTAGGATTGCTCTGCTCAGCTTGGCCGCTATCACGCTGGACTTCAATGGAAGGTGTGTTGCGATTAGAAAGTGCTGGGAAGAAACTGCCCATTGCCATACTCTTAGGGCTTCTCAACAAAGGGGGTAAGATCTGGTTCCCCCTGCTTGTTTATGTACCAAACCACAGACATATTGCCTGACTGAATCACAATAGTCCCTAGAGGGAGAGAGTCTTGAAGTGCTTGCAATGCAAGAAGCACTGTTTTCATCTCTAGAACATTTATATGCAAGTGAGCTTCATGTTCTTGCCATGTACCTTGGACTGTTGTTTCCAGATAATGCCCCCCCTGCCCTATATGGGTGGCATCCGTGGTCACTGTAACTATTGGTTGAAGTGGAATAAAGGGTCTGCCTATTGTCACATGAGTGGAGTGTATCCACCATCTTAAGTCGTTCTTGCAAGATTCCGTTATTCTGATCAGATGAGACGTTGGAAGTTCTTGAAGTGACCTTTGGGAGAATAATAGCCATTGAAGGATCCTTGTGAGCATTCTGGCAAGAGGGAACAGTGTAAATCATGGAGGCCATTGTTCCTAATAATCTTAGAATTATCTTTGCTTTTACTTTTTTCTTGGGAAGGAGGTGAAGTATCTGCTGTCTCAGTGCTATAACTCTTTCTGTTGGAAGACGTGCTACCATAGATGAAGTGACTAGATCTGCGCCTATGAATGTAATATGCTGACAAGGCAACAAGGCTGTTTTCTGAAAATTTACTGCAATGCCCAGCTGATTGTATATGTCCAAAGTTAGGTCCCTGGCTTGTAGAAGTAGATGCTTGGTGGTGGCAGATTGAAGCCAGTCAACTAGATAGGGAAACACACGGAATCCTAGACGTCTCAAGTGAGCCATGACTACTGCCATACATTTGGTGAACACTCTGGGGGCTGTAATGAGACCAAAGGGCAGTGCTCTGAATTGGTAATGGCTGCCTCCCAGCCGGAAGTGTAAGTACCTTCTTGATGTCCTGTCCATTTTTATGTGGAAGTAAGCATCTCGAAGGTCTATCGAGCACATCCAATTGTCTTTCCCTAAAAAGGGAAGTATAGACTGCAGTGTCACCATTTGGAACTTTGACTTCTTGACAGACTCGTTTAACTTGCTTAGGTCTAATTTGGGCCTCCAGTCCCCTGTTCTTTTTGACACCAAAAAGAACCTTGAGTAAGTTCTGAATCCTATTTGGTCTGCAGGGACTTCTTGGATGACTCTTTTGTGGAGCAACTTTTGAATCTCTATAGTTGCTTGTTCCCTTAGTTTGGTTGGAACATCTGGAATTGTTTTGGTCTGTGGAACAGGTTTGGAAAAAGGGATGGAGTATCTTCTGGATATTATATTTTAGTAACCATTGGTCGTTTCTGATATTTTTCCAGGCTTCTGGGTACATTGATAAACGTCCCCCGACTGCCTACAAAGTACAGCAGTTGGGCTTCCTTTCAGGAGTGCTGATAAGGGCGTCTGCGAAAGGAATCGCGGTCACCCTGGTTTTGCAGGCCCCCTCTGCCTCTGGGGCGACATCTACCATTATTACCTCCCCTATGCCCCTGGGGAAGGTATCACCCCATGCATCTTGGAAAAATCTCTGGGATCTTTTGAACCACAACTTTCTGCTCTTCTGACCTTTAGGATAAGGTCTTGAAGGTATAGAAAAACATACTCCAATGACAGAGAGAATTTTCTCTTCCTGCTCGCACCGGGTTAGAGTGTCTTTTACTTTAGGTCCAAAGAGTGAGGAATTATCAAAAGGGGCATTAGTAAAGGTAAACTTAAAGGGCTCTGCAAAACTGCACAAGCACATCCAGGAGTGTCTCCTAAGGGAAACTCCAGAACCCGCTGCCCTGCTCGCTCCATCTGCTGCGTATGATATGAGCATCATGGAGGAGATGACAATGGAATTTAAGGTGGAGAACTGGAAGGAGACCACCTCATTCACCCCCGCAGCTAATGAACCTTGTAGAGTATCTCCTAGCTCTTTCAGGAGATCTATTTGTAGCCTCGTAAAATGAGATAAGTAGTTCAGCAATCGCAGTGAGAAAGTCGCTGAAGAAAAGATACGCTTCCTGTATCTGTCCATCATTCAAGAGTCTTTATTCGGCGAATGAACAGATGAGGAAGTCTCTGCAAGTTCCTTCTTGGTGGCTGCTGCCACCACCATAGCATCTAAGGGTACTCCCTTTGTTAGAAATTCCTTGCCCGAAGGAGCTGACAAAAATTTGTTTTGCCAACGAGGGACCAGTTCCGTAGTGTTGAGTGACTCCCATGCCTTTCAACTAGTTAGGTCCATTAGTTAATCGAAAGGCAGAGACACCCAGGAGGCTGAAGGTTGAGACCCAAAAGCCTTCAGGTACACTGACTCCTCATCAGAAGGGGTGGTGGCCTGATAGCTGCCTCTTTGCTTGAGGATCTCTAGAATATCTGCAAATGAGATATTGTCACAGGACGACCGTGGGTACCCTTCTGACTCATCGTGGTCAGTGTCTGAAGTAATGGACTCATCTGTGGAGTCAACATGCTTCCCCTTCCTGGCTCTCTTCCGAGGTGGTTCCTCAGAAGGATATTCTGGGGAGGCCTTGGAGGAGAGGGGTTCGCCCAATGGGGGATCCTGAGGCTCTGAGTCTCTGCTGTCTTGAGGAATGGGTGGTGCTGAGACAGTAGCTGGTGCCTTGGGGGGACAAGTACTGGTATCCTTCTGGGGTGCTGAATGGGTAGACAGCACACTCCTCATCAGCTCAAAGGCAGATCGCGCCAGCTCCAAAGACTCCCCTGGTTTTGAGGAGGCAGAGAAAGGCAACGGAACCAATGAGATCGGACCCGAGGCTGATGTGGGAGCCGAGCTAACCCAGGACGATGTTCCGAGAGGTAGACTCGGTGCCAACGAAGATCGAGCCAAGAATCCCCCCCCCCCCGGGGGCCGACCAGGGAACCTCGGCTCCCAGACTCGCCGGACAGTGACGAGAGAGTCGGAGTAGATGTCGGCTCAGTGAACACCGAAGGGGGTCCTGGAACCGATGGGTCCACAATAAGTGGTACCAAGCACTCCAGCTCTGAAGGACCTGATTGGCTCGGAGGAGGAACAACAGTGGGCACAGTAGTCTCTGAGACCAAATGGGTGGGAGCCAAGAATAATTTAGTTAGAGCCGGCGACTTGAGGAGTCTACTCACCACCCATTCCACGTCATCATCTGATAGGCTCCTTGTAGACCTGGAAGATAGGGAAGGAAATTGAGACTGATGAAGGATTGGCGATCTCAACATCGGAGAAACCGGCGAAATATCAATGGACCAGCTCCAAGTGGAGGTATCTTGCGGCTCCAAAGGCTTTGGAGCTGAAGTACCAGGCCGATCAACCAAATGGACTTCCGACGGCTCCGAGGATTGTGGAGCCGAGGAAGTAGTGGCCTTTGACATTTTAGGAAGTTTAACTGGCAGTTCCGACTGAGCCAATGTAGCGAGTGATTGTCTTTTGTGAGACTTGTCCTTTTTAGAGAAAGGAGACGAAGAAGAGGAAGAAGAACTATGGATGGCTTCCTCAAAAGAAGGCTTTAAGAGCCTTTTCAGAATCAACTTATTTCTCCTTTCCTGAAGTACTCCAGCACTAAAAGAATGACAAAATGTGCAGTCTTCTTGGAAATGAATGGCACCGAGGCAATAAACACATATAACATGTCCAGCCGTGATGGACATTTTTTGCGAGCACTTCTGACATTTGTTAAAGCCAGAAGGCTTATGTTCTCTCTCTTTCTGGTCTTTGGACATTTTCAAGTTAAGACCCTAAAGGCGACAGCAACAGCAAAGCAACAACAAGAAAAAAATTTTGGACAAGACAATAAACACTGACAGTCCTCTAAGTTAAACGAGCAAATAGCTCTCTAACTTAAATGAGCTATAAAAAGACCAGCAGACGAACAATAAGCACTACACGGGATACCAAAAGGGGCCTACAAAACGATGACAAAAGCCGTGCTAAAGGGGAAAAAAACTATCACAACCTAACAAAGAGCAGCAAAGAGGCCCAACGAGTTAAACTAAAAGATCAATAAAGGCTATATATATATATATATATATATATATATATATATATATATATATGTATATATATATATATATATATATATATATATATATATATATATATATATATATATATATATATATATATATATATATGTATATATATATATATATATATATGTATATATATATATATATGCATACATATATGCAAATATAACAAGTTTTAGACAAGGTAATAGAAAAAACTTGACACAACTTAGCCACGGCCAAGATGAGTGCATCCAACCTCATAAAGCGGCAAACGAGATCTGGGGAATTACACCACTGCATTGTGGATACCTTCTTGCCATGAGCCAGGTTTGAGACTTTCAGCTAAGTATTTGACTGAGAGCCCAACACTGTAAGAATGAAGGCAAGATACGACAACATAACATCTATTATTATTTCACGATAAGGTAACAAAAACCACAGTTTATTAACGTGCAAGCAAAAAGTCGAGGAAGTCGAGTTGTATGACGCAAACGTGTGTGATATATACTTTTTGCTTGCACGTTAATAAACTGTGGTTTTTGTTACCTTATCGTGAGTTTGCATTCTCTACGCTGTGGTGGATTCCGGACTGGTGTTGCTGCTTGGTTTTGGAGTTTTGTGAGTTATTTGCAGCGGTTCTGTCTTTGGTGTATCTATTATTATTTGAGATAAGCAATACAATTCTAAAGAAGATAAAACAAAAGCTATAAACCAAAATATTAGGACATAAGAATTTATGCATATAAATAGTAAATAAGACACAAACGCTCTAGCAAAAAGAGAAAACTAGATATAAGCTATAAAAAACAATACATCTAAATCATCCTGAATCTAACAGATTCCTCATTTAGTCAAGCAAAAGCTCAAACTGACTACCACAACTCTACAAGACTCACATATACATATAGCACCACCATTTGTTCAAATCTCATAATGAAAGAATTTTTTTAAAACTAAAATCAAGGTTAAAAAAAATCTACTGCATCTATAATCTATTTCATGCAGCAAAGCATATCAAGCACAGGTCATAAATATTTTAATTATCTATATACCTATAAACATTCACTTTTATAGAAAGCATCCAACATGAAAACAATTTTAAACAATATAAGAGGAAAGAAAGAATAAGAAAAAATGTATCAATAAAAAATGATACATACATAAATTTAAGTAAGATTCTTTCAAAACATCTCATTGACCCATTAGGGATATTATCAGATTTGTTTCTTTTTAATTAACAGACTTATTTCTTTGTCTTATAATCTTTAACTAACGGTATATTAACAGTAGTTATAAAAAGACCTATAAAATATCCTTGTAAGAATAAATATTAAAGTAGACTTATGCAAAGTATCGCAGGTCTAACAGGCAATACATTCTCTGGAAAAAATAAGGAAGAAAATATGACTGCATTAGTTTGGAGTTTCAATGTAGTCAGGCAAGTAAAAGGAAAAGAGAAGAACATAAAATGTATAAATAATTAACTAAATTCAATTTGTACTTGAGTCAGTATAAAAAATGTTAAGTAATCATCCATCAACAACCCTTTTTTTCCTATGTTTGCACATGAGGTCAGGGTATCACTTCAACAGTGGCAATTATCTAGAACTGAGTTTCACACCACTGGGTAGCTGGCCCTGCCATGTTGATCTTTCATACCACTCACATACACACACACACACACACACACACACACACACACACACACACACACACACACACACACACACGCACACACTCACTGACATCTATGGCCAGTTTAGAGTATCCAATCCACCTACTGCATGTCTTTGAAATGTGGGAGGAAACCAGAGCACACAGAGAAAATCCACACAAACAGAAGGAGGACACAAAGAGTCTTCACAGCAGGCACCCCAGCTTTGAATCAAACCAGACAACCTCTTGCTGTGAGGCAACAACACTATCATCTCATTGTAATAAAGAATAGCTAACTTAAGAAAATTTGTAGTACCAATGTAATAAGTTAGACATTCAAATGTAAATAAATTAATAGATAAATAAAAATGTGGCCATTTTATTTATAAACTATTAACTACTATACACACACACACACACACACACACACACACACACACACACACACACACACACACATAAAAAAAGCATTTCATCTCCGAAGCAAACTTCTATGTACAATATAAAGAGATTTAGGGTAAAACGTGTCAGTGTGCTTTGGTAAAGAAAAAAATATATAACATTTGAAATAAAGCAGAACAAGTGAAACCCAATACCACCTAAAACCATATCTATATCCATAACAAATGTTAGGCTACAAAAGGAGCCCAATCCGACCTTGAGAATATTGATTTATCATCAGCATACTTATATGTCCTGTAGTAAACTACTTGTCAGTTACATCACACAAAACCACTACATAATATAGCAATAACCAACGTCCGTGTGGTATATTATGATTTACCCATGGTTGGTGTGGTTTTGTCATGAGGGCGAAGCCCAAGTGATTAAATAAAGCCAACCGTGGGTAAATCTTAATATACCACACCACGGAGTCAGTTATTGCTATTATACAATGATGTTATTTAATCAAACAACCACAACAAAGGATTCTGCACGGACGGCAGGTGCCAAGGCTCAAAATAGTATCAAAAAGTCACAAAGCAGCCAGCACCAAACTAGAAAAGGAGTATTTATTATGTGGCTCCACAGTACATAAAAGAACACAAACCTGTTTCGCCCCAATGGCCTTTTTGATTGTATACTTCAAACTGCAGTCAACCACTTATTTATATGTACACCAAAAGCCTTCATTAATCATTAATTCAACAATTATAGATGCTCATTTAAACCAGGTGGAAATAATCCACCCAGTTTCGCAATCCATGATTTCTCTTTTTTGTTTAAAATATTATGCCAACCTGTTTTAAAGGATCTATTGCCCATAATTCTGTCAATAATGATAAATTTAAATCTAGCTGTGTTATGTACCATAGTTTGTACAAAAGCATTGGTTATGCTGTGTTATGTACCATAGTTTGTACAAAGCATTGGATAAATATTTAATTCTAATATTGCTAACATGTTCTGAAATGCAAAATTTAATGGCTCTGGAAGTTTGGCCAATGTAAAAAGCCGAGGAAAAACAAATTGCAAGGTAAATGGCCCAATCACTGTTGGAAAAAACATTAATGAAATAAACATTTGAGGTGTTTTTACTGGTAAATTCTTTTGTCTGAAAAAATGTGTTTGCAAAAAGAGAAATGCCCACAAGGATAACAGCTCACCACTTTAGTCCCATCTAATGTAACCTGTATTGAATGTTCTGAAGGTGTGCATCGTTTTATTGGCTAAAATGACTCCCCAAAGTCTGGCCTTTACGAAATGAAAATGACCATTTGTCACCTAACAAATCACATCATTTATCATCAGCCAGCAAAATGCCCTAATGCTGTTGCACTAGGTCCAAAAACCCATGTGCATTTCTGCCATAGGTGGTAGTGAACCTGATTTTGTGATTCCTCTGATACCGACATTTTTTGTATGTAAGTAAATAATTTATGGGGAGTTGCTGGACCTCCCTGCTAGTCTTAAGCACCTTAGCCATAAGATACCCACGTTCTCTGAACCGATTAATTGGGTCTTGGTCAAAATGCTTATAATTCTCAGTGTTGGAGCAAATCCTTTGTATTCTAATGAATTGCGACTTAGGGATGTTATTAATAACATGTTTAGGATGACAGCTGGAGGCATGTAATAATATATTTGAATGATGGGGTTTTCTGAATAATGAACTGAACAAAGTACCATCCGGTTGTCTATATAAAGTCACATCCAAAAAGGAAATAGACCTCAAGTCATAACTGACTGTGAATTTTATACCCCATTTGTTCTCATTCAAATACTGGACAAATTCTCATAAGTATATTGTGTCCGATTTCCACACCTTCCAGCAGTCATCCAAAAAACGTCGTCAAATATTTATTTCATCAAGAAATATGTTATGACTACTATCATAGATGATAATCTCTTCAAGATAACCCATGAACAGATCAGCATATATGGGTGCAAAAGATGCACCCATAGTTGTACCCTTAAGCTGTAGATAACATTTGTTATTAAAGTAGAATACATTTTTAGTTAAGGACGTGTTCTGCCAAACATAAAAGGAAAGTGTTAAAACCCAGATTGTATAATGAAATTTTGTTCAACCAATATTCCAATGCACATAATCCTGCCCAATGTGTAATACTGGTGTAAAGAGAAGTGACGTCCAAGGTGCACATCAACCAACCTGGCTCCAACTGAGTATCAGAAACAATATTTAGAAATTCCGTTGTATCCTGTATTCTTGCCCTAACTCCTTGTAATAGAGGTTTTAAATACATGGTAAGAAATGCAGACAGAGGTTCAGTAAGGGAATCCCTTCCAGAAACGATGGGTCTCCCTGGTGGTTTATTAATGTCTTTGTGAATTTTTGGAAGAAGATAAAAATATTGTGATGCGGGATCTTTAACTTTTAAATGAAATGATGTATATTTGTCTATTATGCCTTCACTGACTGCAGAATCCCAAAATTAATCTATTTCATTTTTAAATCTAGTAGTGGGATCATAGGGCATGCATGTATAAAATCTAGCATCTTGTAACTCAATCAGCCTCCTCAACATACATGGACCTATCCATTACTACTGTTGCACCACCTTTATCTGCTTGGATAATGACAGTACTCTTGTTCCTTAAATGCTCTAAAGCACCCATTTCCATTGATGTCAAATTGGAAGGAGAAACATTTTTGTGACGATTAAAGCCAAAGTGCAATTCTTTGAATATACATTTTGAAATACCCCCACATTTTTGTTCATAGGTGGAATAAAAGTGGATTTATAAAACTTAAAACTGCTATTATCTGTGTGCCCATTATCCAATTCAGTATCCTGAAAGTGCAATTTAAGGTTAAGCAGTCTGCAGAAAGCATATAGGTCCTCAACAAAAGTAACTTCCAACACAAAGAACCCAAGGATAAAATTCAAATCTTTAATGAGTATCACATAATCAGATTCAGACAAAATAGCCAATGAAATATTGATAACATAGTTTGTTGATGTTATCTCGGTTTCAGAAAATTCATCATTGTTTCCAGAGAGCCATCTGCGCCTGTATTTAGATTTATGTTTCCTACCCACCTCCTCCTTTTCTTATGGATAAAGGAACTAAATCAATATCCTGTGATAGCTTATCCTGTTCAGTAGTACAAGATTTCTTGTGGGCTGGTGACGTCTGCTGTTTGTCAATTTCTGTGTCAGTGTATTTGGAAGAATCCTCACCAGATGTATCACTGACTGTTTTTTTGAGAATTGACATTTCTTTTCCTCTTTTGGCCCACAGGTAGTGAATCTTTTTGGACAAATTTAACACTTTTAGTGCTTTTGGCTTGTTCAAAGGGCTTCCCCAAATTATAATCCAATAAATCTCTTTTAAATTTACGAATGTTACTGTCTTTTAATTCCAGTTCAAACTGTAGTAAATTCTTGCTTAGTTTATCAAAACATTGTTTATAAATCAATGAACCCTCAAAAGAGTTAGCTTTTTCACAAATCTGAGTGACCTCAGATATGTGTATATCTATTCTACGTTCATAATACTCATGTAAAGTTTTGACAAACTGTATGGAGGCTTTTTGTTGAATATCAGACCAAGATGTAAGAAGTATATCATCAGGTTGGCCAACTAAAGGTTTGATACGAATTCTCAAGCCTCTTGGGGTAATGTCCTTTTCTAAATATGCCTTAAAAAGCCTTAAGTGCCATACACATGATCTAAGATTTTTCATATGTTTGCTTAACTGGTCAAAGGTAGAAACACATGTTGTATCTAGAGATAGCTCTGCCTAATTAGTACTATTGTTTGTACTCCCAATCCCAAAGATTTGAATGTTTTCTTAATCTGCTGACAATCCCTTCAAAATGAAAAAGGCCATTGGGCCGAAACTGGTTTGTGTTCTTTTATATTGTTCTTTTATATACTGTGGAGCCACATAATAAATACTCCTTTTCTAGTTTGGTTCTGGCTGCTTTGTGACTTTTTGATATTATTTAAGGAAAAAAAAAACTTACTATTCTTAAAAAAATGTCTTTGTATAACGGCGCAGTGGTGTCCTTCCACTTCTGTCACATATCCTGTTGCTTTTTTGATGTGCTGTGCATGCGTATGGGACTTGCGTTCCTACGTATACCCAGTGCATCAGTGCTTTAAAAAGGAAGCAACGGAGAAAAGAAGGTCTCCACTGCTCCTTTTTTCTTTTCTTTTTCTTTTTAAATAAAAAAATAAATGTTTCAGACAGTTTAGGGGTAGGAGAGAGACGGAATGGAGGAAACACAAAGAAAATCAGGTATGTGTTTTTAGTTTTGAATAACGTACCTGATTTTCCTAGTATTTTCTCTGTCCTGTCTCTCTCGCATGCCCGGAGTCTGGATTTCTGACTTTATTTATTTATTTTTGTTAAAAAAATTAAAAGTTATAGTATATACCAATTGAAAAAAGTCCAGGCCGACCGGACCTTTTTCCATTGGTATATGCTTGGATTTACAATGGGCATGCTGATTGGGCTGACCACTCAGCGTGCTCGTTTTCGAATATTAATAAGCAGTCATTGTATAATTAGAATAAACTACTGTTATTAACATCCCATTCCTACCTTCCAATCATAGCTGATGTTTGTGGCAGAAAGAACAAGTTAACAAAAGTAATGGCATTATCACTCTTGTGTTAAGTAAAAAAAAAAAAAACAGCAGATCCAATGATATTCTGAATAGATCTCTGAACAGTCTATTCCTATAAGTAACAGAACTAAATCATAAAAACACAATATAAGAATGGTGAATGAGGGATTAAAATGAAAACACACACACACACACACACACACACACACAGACACACACAGACACACACACACACACACACACACACACACACACACACACACACACACACACACACACACACACACACACACACACACACACACACACACACACACACACAAAATTCATCAACAGTCTACAACCTTAAGCATTTCCCATAATATATGAATAAAAATGAGGGACTCAAACCTGGACACACAAAAAAAATCTATCAATAGTTTACAACCCTAAGTATCTAAACTCTATGACAAGTATTATCTCAATACCTCATATATAACACTTGCTCATAGAATATATTGAAAAATGCACAATATATGTCCAATAGAAAGCAAATAGCAAATAATTTGCTGCTGTGTGCAGTTATTTTACTACAAAATGATAGATCTCATCACTGTACATTTACTATCATAATTTTTTATTCTCATGGAAGACCTACAAAATTTATGTCCATGATAATACATAGCATACTACATATCTGCACTACCTTTCAATCGGGTTCCTATCACGTAGTCAAACTTTTACAAGTTCGAACCTCATATGGTGGAGACCATAAGCTCAAATTTGTAAAAGTTTGAGCGTTTCAATGGAAATCTCGATAAGTGGAGGTTTCCATTTTGTTCAATGGGGTGTGATCTTAGAGTTGGTATATTTAAGTAGCAGAGGGGTATGGGGGTGCAGGGGGGCATTGCCCCCCTGCTTAAAATAGTTTATTTTGTTTTCCGTTGTTTTGTTTTTTTATCCATAGTCGAAGTTTTGCTACTTCGAACATAATGGTTTGAACATTACGTGTTCGAAGTTATAAGACTTCAACTACGTGATATAGACCCTTTCAATCTATAGCATATATGCTCAACACTGTGGCAGTGGTAGTAATATGGTACATAAAGTTTCCTTCCTTCCTCTACAGCACTGCCATCTGCACAAACACATGGTAACAGCAATTTGTGACTGTATGTACATGAACAAATATATTTACACCCTGAGCAAACACGTGTGCTCTCCAAAAAAAATAAAGTTATGTACTCACTATAACTATGCATCTGTGCTGTTCATTTTCATTCTTCCTCAATGATTGGGTATCAGATCTAACCTCAGATCTGACTCGACCGCATACACTAGACTCTCAAATCCAACTCATGAGCTCCTTCCTCTACCCACAATGCTCCAGTCAACTAACTGTACTTCAGATCGAGTTTGCTGCCTTATAAGCCCTAAACATATACTCATAAAAAAAGAAGAAAAAGAGCTGGGGCTCAAACCTGGAACAAAGTGTTCCACAATATCCACAAGGTCTCTCCAAAAAATGAAAGGAAGGGGGAAGGAGGGGTGGGGATTTAAGGAAGAATGAAAATGGACAACACAGATGCATACTTATGGTGAGTACATAACTTTAATATCTGATGTTCATTTTGTTCATTCCTCAGTGATTGGGACATAGTCTTGGGTGGCTGTCATGGAAGGATATTCCGGAGTATTGCAGAACCAAAAACAGCCCTACTTCTGGATGTCAAATCTAGTTTGTAATGAACTATAAAGATATGATGGCTATACCAGATAGCTGCTGCAAAAATGTCATCAATGGAAGTTCTAGACCGAAAGATAGAAGACATAGTCATGGATCTAGAAGAATGTGGTTCAGAAGGCTTTGGTAGGGAGAGAACTCGCTGAGTTTAAACAAAGAAAATGCAATCAGAACTCCATTTGATCAGGGTAGTTTTAGAAACCTGGGGATCCCAATTTGTTTGGGGAGAAGGAAATAAAAAGTTGCTGTGACTTCCTGAACTCCTTTATTCTGTGTAGATGAAAACATAGTTGCCTATGTACATCTAAAAGCTGTAGCATGTACTCTTTTTGTTTGCAAAATTGGCAAAGAAAAGAGGCAAATTAATGGTGTGAATAATATTTGTTTCAGATACTACCTTAGGTAAAAAGGATGAATTTGCATAAGGTGACCATATCTTTGTGAAAAATAATGTAAGGAGATTTGGAAAATAGAGCCCAGAGTTCAGAAACTCATCTTGCAGGTGTAATGGCTACTAAAAAGGCTGTTTTCCAAGACAAAGTTTTTAAATCAGATTTAGCTGCTAGTTCAATGGGCTGTTGAGTTAACCCTTGTAGTATAACTGTTAAATCCCAAGGGGGTGATGGGTCTTTCACTGGAGATCTTAGTAAGAAGGTACATTTTAGAAAGACCTTGCACAATTTTGAAAAAGCTAATGATGAAGCATTTTCACCCAAGTGAAAATTAGATATAACTCATAATTGTACTTTGATAGTGGAAAAAATAGCACCTTTTTGAAGAATTGTTGTTAGAACTTCGAGAAACAGAGGTACAAGAGGAGTGAAAGGGTCAAATTACCTATGAAGAGCCCAGAATGAGAATCTCTTCTATTTACTTTTGCAGATTTTTCTCATAGAAGCTTTCTGAGAGGATAGAAGTATCTGTCGGACTGGGGAGGAAAGCCTGGTTTTTCCAGCTATCAATGGAATTGGAGAAACCATGCTGTCAGTTTGAGGCGTAGAATATTGGGATGCTCCATCCCTGAGGGATGCAAGAGGAGATCTGGACTGGGGTCAGGTATCCATGGAGGTAATCTAAGATGAGACCACAGGAAGAGGAACCACACTTGACAATGCCAAAAGGGAGCTATAAGGATAACTGAGCTTTTCAACTAAAGTGCTTTCTTTTTCGGAATTACAGGTAAGATCAGGTTTATAGATGTGGTGAGAGAGGACATGTTGATGGTTGGTGTGGCACAGCAAGATGCAGAAGACAGGAAGAAATGGAAACAGATGATCCGCTGTGGTGACTCCTAGTGGGAACAGCTGAAAGAAAAAGAAGAAGAGGAAGAAGGTAATGGGGATAAGCGTAAAGGAGACCGGAGCACGAAACGTGGACTAGAACATCTCTCTGTGACTCCCCCTGAGGGGGGGGCAAAGAACCTGCTGCACTTGCTGTTGAGGGGAAAGGCAAAAAGGTCACAGCAAATTTGGCCCCAACAATGGAAAATCATCCACACCACTGACTGAGAGATTATTCATGAGGCATCAAAAGTGACCTGCTCAGTCTGTCTGCTAAAATGTTGGACTACCCCATTAAGTGCATTGCTACTAGAAGGTGGTTGTAAGAGATTGCCCACTGCCACACTCTCACTTCCTCTCGACAAAGGGGGTAAGAATGGGATCCCCCGTGCCTGTTGAAGTACCAAACCACAGTCATGCTGTTGGTTTGTATAGCAATGGTTCCCAGCGGAAGAATGTCTTGAAGGGCCTGCAATGCTAGTAAGACTGCTCTCATCTCTATGACACTGATATGTGAATTGGTCTCTTTGGGGGTCCACGTGTCTTGGACTGTTCATCTCAAGAAATGCCCCCCACCCCAGTTGTGAGGTGTCTGTGGTCACAGTGTCTACTGGAGGGGACAGAATAAAGAGATGGCCTGGGACACTTTGTCCAACTGAATCCACCAAACAAAGATGATCTTTGCAGATTCAAGTGAGTTTGACTGGAAAGGATAGAGGAAGATGTAGAATCAACCACTGAACAGCTAGAGTCCATTGAAGAATGCACATATAAAAGTGGGCCATTGGGACTAAGGTTATGGCTGCTGCCATCAACCTCAGAGCTTGAAGGACAAGTCTGGCTTGGGAAGAAGGGTGAACAAGGATTTGCTGCACCTGAAATGTGATTAAGTCTACATGATGTGAAGGAAGACAGGCTATCTGACTTACTGTGTTCAACCAGGCACTTATGAACTCCAGGATCTGAAAAGGTTGTAGCTGAGATTTTTAGGTGTTGACTGAGATGCCTAGTGATTGACATAGATGGAGCAAGAAGTCCCTGGACTGCTGTAGGAGGTACTTGGTTGGGGTGATGAGGAGCAAGTTGTCTAGATAAGGAAACACTT
This sequence comes from Protopterus annectens, assembly GCF_019279795.1. NCBI lineage: Eukaryota > Metazoa > Chordata > Ceratodontiformes > Protopteridae > Protopterus > Protopterus annectens. The sequence continues at coordinate 913,703,886 of NC_056743.1, read as the reverse complement.
GGAATCCCAGCAGTTCCAAGGTGAGATGCCACCACTGCCATACACTTGGTAAACACCCTGTGGGCTGTGGTGAGAACAAAGAGCAGTGTTCTGAGCTGATAGTGACTGGCCACCAATCAAAAGCGCAGAAATCTTTGGGGTCATCTGTTCATCTTGATTTGATAGTATGTATCCTGAACATCGATTGAGCACATCCAATTGTCCTTGCATAAAAATAGTAGAATGAATTGAACTGTGATCATTCAGAACTTTGACTTTTTCAGAAATGGATTCAGTTTGCTTAGATCCAAGATTGGTCTGAGGTTCCCAGTCTTCTTTGGCACTAAAAAGAACCTTGAGTAAGTGCCAAATCCTTTCTGGTCTGATGGGACCTCCTGGTTGACTCTTTTGTCTATCAGCTTTTGAATTTCCTGAGCAGTGGGCCGGCTTCACTCTTACTGGGTGGAACGTCAGGAAGCCATCTTGTTTTGGTTGGGGGACTCCGGGAAAATGGTATGAAATAACCTCTGGATATGATTTTTATCACACAAGAATCTTTTGTTGTCAAAGTCCAGGCATCTGGGTGCAAAGACAAGTGCCCCCAAATGCATCCAGAGGTGAGCAGTTGGGAAACCCTTCAGGAATGCTAAAAAGGTTTATCTGGACAGGAATCCCAGAAACCCTAGTTTTGCATGCCTCCTCTGCTGCAAGGATGGTGTCTTCCATTTGAACTCACCTCCCTCTGGAGGATTTATCCCTGCATCAATCCTGGAAAAGATACTGGGACTTATGGAACCACATTTTCTTGCCTTCTCTTTGATTCCTGGAAAAGGATAATTGAGAGTTAGAAAAACATATCCTATGTCAGACAGGGACTTTCCATCCTATTCACGCCAGGAAAGCATTTTCTTTACAGTAGGACCAAACAAAGATGTTCCAGCAAAAGCAGCATTGATGAAAGAAGACTTGAAAGGCTCTACAAAGTTGCACAGATACATCCAGGCATATCGCCTAGTGGCTGTGCCTGAACCGGCTGCCCATAAGGTATGCTCTGCGGCATGGGATATTAACCGCATGGATGCATTGGGGATGGATAATAGTGTGGCCAGCTGTAAGGAGGACCTCTTTTATGCCTCCACAGGCATGGACTCAGAGAGGGATTTGGAGAGTTCCTTAGTTAAATCCTATTGTAATCTTGTGAAGTGTGCTAATTAATTCAGGACCTCAAGGCAAAGGTCACTGTAGCAAAAAAGCACTTTCCAAATCTATCCAATGCCCTGGACTATCTGTTAGGAGGATGGACTGAGAAGCTCTACTCCACTAGCTCCTTTTTAGTGGCCGCCGCCACAGCCATAGCATCAACAGGGACTCCTTTGTTCCAATATAACCTGACCTTTGCTGGTGCAAAAGATTTATTTGGGCAATGGGGGACAGGCTCTACAGTATCTGGTTCCTTCCATGCCCGGCAAGAAATTAACTCAATAATCTCATCTACCAGGGGAGTCATCCAAGACGTAGATGGTTCAGACCCAAATACTTCCAGAATAATGGACTCCTCTTGGTAAGGAGCATCTGAGGACCATCCACCTTTTTGCTTAAGAATCTTTAGAATGTCTCCGAAGAAGATGTCATCTGGTGGAGATCTGGGGGACCCTTCCTCTTCATCGAAGTTAGTATCTTCAGTGAGAGATTCAGTAGGGGAATCTATGCGTCTCCTTTTGCTCATTCTCTTTCAGGGATCCTCTTCAGCAGGATGGTCTGGAGAAGTATTCGAGCAGAAGGGGTGTTCCTTGACAGGACCCATCTGAATGCTAGATGGTACCAGCTTTCCCTGTGGAGTAGGCTGGAGAGGATCAGAGCTCAGACTCGAAGGAGGAATGGATGTAGGATCCAAGGAGGGGAAAGCAGTCGCCTCTCTCGGTTGAAAGAAAACCCTCTCCACTACATTGAAGGCAGAAAGACCGGGAGAAGCCATGGCTGACCGCACCAGAGCCAAAACCTCCAAAGCTACTAAGCCTTGTCCCTGTCAAGATTCATGCCTCAAGGAGGGAGTCAGACCTGAGCTGTCCAACAGAGAGGGTCCAATGGGCAAGAATGGCTCAAATGACATTAAAGTGGAACTTAGCTCCCCAGATCCAGCACCAATGCTTCATCTCTGAGAATCATCCCAAGCCAACGCAATCAGAGCAGAACCAGTCATGGAAGCAGTCAGAGTCAAAGATCTAGTAGTCTTTGGATCCAATGCCAACACTCTTGGGCGTTTCAGATCCGAGGACTCCAAAACCATGGGATGGATTAGAGAAAGAGAGATCACTACATCAGAAGTGGAAGGGAGGCTCATGGATCCGATGGGAGATGGAACCAGGATAACTCCCATCTGAATCTGAGCTCTGAGGAACTTCCTCATCATCCCATCCACATCAGCTTCTGAAAGACATCTAGAAAACCTAGTGGCAGAGGTGGTAGTTTAGGGCCTAGACTCTCTCCTCAGGGGTCCCCTGGAGAAAAGAGGAATGGAGCTGAGGAAAAACAGATTCTATCGTGAACCCAGGTGAGCAGGTTCAAGGAGATTCAACTTGAACAGCAGTCAGATCTGAGGGTGTGGAATCCGAGTGCTTCCTCTTAGGATCCGAAGAAGAAAGCATCAGAAACCCTTTAAGAACCAGCCTATTCCTTCTACACCTAAGTACCTTAGAATTAATAGCGGCACAAATGCAGCCATCAGTGTTAAGGTGTGATGCTCAGAGACAGTAGACACACTCCCTGTGGGCATCAGAGATAGGGATCTTATGCTCACAGGAAGTGCACTTTTTAAAAATCTGTTGGTTTGTCAGACATTTCTGAAGAAGAAAATAACAAAGCCGAGATAGAGATTAAAGGCAGAAGGATGAAAGTAAAAAGAAGAAAGTTTTTTTTTTAAGATAACTGCCAGCAATGGTAAAAAAAAAAATGCCCTCTAGAGGGTAGATATCGGAAAAGATACCCAAAAAAATAACAATCGAGAGATGGAGGTGGGTGAATTTAAAGACTGATGGGACAGATTAAAAGCAAAAAAACTATTTACAATAATAAGAAAAAAAAATACCCGAAAGGGCTGTCAGAGTAGGATCTGCATCTTTAGAGTTATGGTGGCAAACCAGATTTGAGATACAGCTAGTTGACTGGGGCATTATGAGTGCAGGGAGGAGCTCATGACTTGGATCCAAGAGTATAGTGTATGTGGCTGAGTCAGATCTGAGGTCAGATTCAATACCTAGTCGCTGAGGAACAAATGAAAAGGACAGCATCAAATCTTAATATTTCCTGATTTTTTTCATAAAAAGGGAGAAGAACAACTCAAAATTGCATAACTGTGAGAATTAATATTAACACAGCACTTCACAAAATGAAAAAGCAGCACTATAATAAAACAATATAAAATACATGACACAGCACTATACTAAAAAAATATAAAAGACTTGACTGCAGGCTTTGACTTAAATATAACAAAATGTCCCAGCCCTTAAAGACTTGGAATTCCAACACTTCACCCCAATTAATAAATTTCTTAACTTGCCCTTCCCACATTCCAAATTATAAAGAAGGAAAAGAATCTGTGCTACATAGTTATTTATATTTTAAATGCTTGTTATCATATAGCAGTAGCCCAGTTCCTATACTGTTTATCTTATTATGTCATGCTTCCTTCAGATTGCTATACTGCTGCAGAAAGAAAGATGGGTACATTAATCGAGCATGGCATCATTTTTTGCAGCTTTTAAAGTGTTTCTATGTTCCTTGTCAATGGCAGCAAAAATGGCATTATGCAGTTATATCAGGCCAACATTACACAGTACTTAGGTACTACTGCTCTACATCTCATCATACGTTTCTTCTCTATATACAAAATACTTTTCATAATCTGTAGTTAAATTAATAACCAAATAAAATAAGTAATACAGTTATATTACATTAATAAGTAATAACACTTTTAAATGCTCATATCAAACATGTCAAAACCACAGTTTATTATCTAATGACATTTAAAAATCTACTTGTTCTGAGTCAACAACCTGTCACCAGCTTTGTAACAATGACTGTACTCCTCAGTAGCATTGCAAATATTCACAGTCACCATCCAACATAGTAACTCCAAAATAAGAAGCTGAAATGCCACCCCAGTCTAGGAAACACAATGCTAATAACTACTTTGTATGTACAAAGCAGCAATACTATAATTTGCAAAATTACATAGGCACCATAAGAGCTCATTTAGGAGAAACAAAACAAAGGGAGAATATAAATCAAACAGCAAAGCCATAACAACAGGTAGCACAATAGATGCATATTTTCAGTGCTGCTGTTAACAGGGTGTGATTGGCAGTGTAGAAGAGGTGCAAATCAGTCCCTGCAGGCAATTTATCCAATCACAGGAGTGATTGCAATCATGGATGCCTGAGCAGGATTCAGTCAATGCTGCAACTCCTATAAGGGGGTGTGACTGGCAGTGCATAAGAGTTGTCATTTGGTCCTTCACTTGCAAAGCTGCAAGCAGTATTGAAAATCTTTTTAGCAGCTGTTCACAGGTTCATATGAGATTACTAGTTTAATGGCCCTACAGCCCTTACAAGCCTAGCCATATTTATCCCGAGTTGCCCCAGTTGTATGTGGTTAGGATGTGAAGTTTACAGAGGTAAGGGTCTATGGTGGTAATACTGACTTTCTCTGTCCAGGAGGGACATGGGCACGCCGACAGGAGTGAATCTGTGGTCACCCATCCATTGATGTATCTGTCTATCCAGCATGACCTGTTCATGTCAGGGGCTATGTTAAGATTCCTGGAATGAGTGCCTGCAGTTTGATTTACGAATGTGTAACATTTTCATCAGGGCCAGATCACAGTCTACCCTGTATGCCAGGCACAAGTCAACCCTTAGCAACCTGAAGGAGACAAAATGCAGTGACAGGGCTTTCAGTCTTTCTGCATAAGACTTGTTATGTGTACCCTGTAAATTCTTGGTGAGAAACCTCTGTGGTCTCTCCAGTTCTTGCAGTTGTCTAGTGAGGTACATGCAAAAGTGAGCATTGTACTCAATTAGTGGTCTGATGAGGGCCGAGTATAATGGAATTATAACATCCTTAGATCTAGATGCGATGCCTTTACTTATAAGATGTGCCACACAACAGGATTTTCTTACTACTGTGGATACATGATGGTCAGAGTTCAGACTGCTATCAACCTGAGTACCCAGATCACATACCACTGTGTCTACACTTAGGGGGGTGCTGTCTATAATGTAATTAGCAGAGATGTCAGGTTTCCCAAAGGAAATTATAATGTATTTTTTGCATTTAGCTTTAATCCGTGGCTTTGGCACCAATCATTTGTCTAAATTAACCATGTCTGCATTATATTGACATCGGTGGGGGACTCAATGATTGTTCCAAATTTGCAGCTGTCAGTGAACTTGGTCAGCCACAGGCCATCCAAGCTTACCTGGACTTCTGAGAAATAAATTCTGAACAGTAAGGGACCCAGTACAGAACCTTGTGATATACCACCAGTGACTGGTCTTTTACTAAAGGTGAAGTCAACCACTTTGACAGAATGGGTCCTGATGGTGAGTCAGTTGGCTATTCATCTGGTAATGTAGGGGTTAATTCCCATTGGGGGGAGTTACTCTAGAATACATGAGTTGGGGATTCTGTCAAATGCCTTGGCTAGGTCAAAATAGGTGGTATGCACTGTCTTTCCCTTGTCCAGGGCCTTGGTGACTTTCTCGAAGAAGTCAGCCATGTTTGACAGGCTTAATCTACCTTTAACAAATATGAACTGGATTGGGTCCAGAGTTTGGAGATTACCTATGTCCTTGTTAATAAGGTCATAATGATTCTTTCCACGGCCTTGCAGATGAGGCTAGTCAAGCCTATGGGCCTATAATTCCCAGGTTCGGTTTATGGTCCCCCTTTGTACAAATGGATTACTGTTGCTGTTCTCCATTCCACAGGAACTAGCCAGTCCATAGGGTGTGGTTAAACAGGGATCCAAGTGGGGTTTCTAGGTAATGTTTTAAGTTGCTTAAAAGGCAACCTGGGATACTGTCTTGCCCCATTAATGTAATGTTTTTGGCCTTGGAGAGTGCTGAAATGACCTACTCTCTTGAGATAATAGGCTAAGGAATGGTGGCAGGTATACTTTGGGGGGTTACCAGAGGGGACCGGGGGGGGGGGGTGAAGTTTACTCCAAATCTGTCAGCTAGCAGGTTGGCTATTACCTCCGGTTGTATGGGTGGTGCCATACACAACCAGTTCAGTGCACAGTTGGGTATTCCCTTTTAAATTTTTGGTGTAATTAAAGAATGCCTTATGATTATCCTTAGATAGGGAGGCTATTTTTTGCTTGATAATTAGCTTTGGAAGATTAAAAAGATCTCTAATTTGTTTGTTTAAGCTAGAGAGGGATTTCTTCCTTTGCCGAGGCAGTTCCCTCTTCTTGTGCATTAGTTTCTTTCTCTTGTTGTATAGTTTGTTAATACTAGGGGTCCACCAAGGTAGCTTGTTTTTTTGGCAAGACCTGGTTTTAATGCAGTCAGGTACAGCTGATTCTATACAACTGCTTAAGTGATTATACAGGGCATTGGTGTACACCTCTGCATAGGAGTCCATGTTATCTGCATTCAAGGGAATTTTTAAACTTCTTATACCATCACTTAACAGGAGGTAATTTGTCTTTGAAAAATTCTTAAGCATTTTTGAGCTTGATGGGGTATCTGGTCTTAATTACACTGAACAAGACTGATTTATGGTCCGATCTTTCCAGGAAGGGCATCACACAATGGGGAGGTGCAATGCTCTCCCATGTTAGTGAGTACTATTGCCCAGGACGTTTGAGCCTCTTGTTGTTGTGCTGACTAGCTGTTTCAGAGCATTTGCATTGACAAAATCCAAGAAACTCTGAGCCAGCATGTTTGTAGTCATGTATGTTTCCCAGTGGATAGTAGGATAATTAAAATCACCCATGAGTACAGTGATGGGTTGTATGGCAACTGACTCCAGTAAGTCCAGCTATGCAGTATGTTTTTCCAGTTTCATGGTGGGGGACCTATAGCTAACTATGATGTGGTAGGGGACTTTGACTATAGTTAAATGGACATGAAGTGGCTCAAGCAAGCCATACTGTTTGACCATTCTCGAGGTGTACTTATCATCAATGAAGATGGATACACTTCCTCCTTTGGTTCTTTCACACAGTTTGTGGTTTGAATGTATGGAGGGCATACCAGGGTGCTTTCTGCACCTTTGAACCATGTCTCAATGAATGCACAGACATCAGCATTTTCCAAAGTGAGGAGTGCTTCTATGGAGTGCAATTTCTTGTTTAGACTCCTAGCATTAAACAGCAGTACCTTCAGTTTATCTAGAGAGGATTTTCTTATGTTGGGAGGTCGGTTAGTTTGACACTGCTTAAAACGGCACAATAGGAGTGGCTAATGCCTTTGCCAGTATCTGAAAGCTTAGAGGTCACAGGTGCAGAACATCTCTGGCAAAGCAACGCTGGTCTGTTGACCATGTCTTTCCTGGCTGATATATATTAGATTCCCTTGGAGGAAGCTAAGTCAATTGTTAAAGTCAATCATTTTTTGTTTGCATTGTGGCATCATCCTTGGAGAAGATAGAGTGCTGCTTAAGGCTAGGCTTATACCTGCCTGTGATACATAATCTGAAAGTTCAGTCATGTCTCGCTATATATAATCCAGTGAGGTAAATCTGATGTCATTCACCCCACATACACTATGATAAAGTCATTCAGGTACTTGTGGTTAAGTGACTTGAGTGCTTGAGTGACTGGACAGATCCTGGCACCTGACAAGCAGCTAACCGCAACCCGCTCCTTGTCCATCATGGTGAGGAAACATCCATATGTCTCACAATGGAGTCACCTATGACCAGTACATTAGGTTTTGTGGTGTTATGCTTAATGGGATTATCTGCTGAGATACCGGTGTGTGTATTATTAGGTGATGTGGTTGATTTTTGCATTGTTATGTATGTAACTGGTTTTCATTTGGGAGGCCTCTGATCTTTTGGTAAGTTACTAATGAGTACTTCTGCATATGTGGGTTTATGTGTCATGTCTTCATTTAGTGTGGGAAGTGTGTGTGTGTGTGTGTGTGTGTGTGTGTGTGTGTGTGTGTGTGTGTGTGTGTGTGTGTGTGTGATGACAACCTGTTTGGCATTCAGTTTGTCCTTATGTGAGAGTCTTGCCTCCAATTTCATACTGTAACTACAGCTCTCACATAAGTATTTGTTTGTTTGTTTTAGGAGTAAGTGGTTATCAGTATACAGGAGACAACTGCTACACTACCTTAGGATGCCCATGTCTGTCAGATGATGCGTAACTGCCCATCCATCAAAGCAGGCTCTTACTGCTTGTTTTATTAGGGAAGGGAATAGGTTGATTTGACAAGACTGCGTTGGTAGGACTGAGACTACAAGAGGGACCTCTACTTTGTGTAGGCTAAGGTTGATCAATAAGGCAATGCTGCTCAGTACATAACTGAGTTGCGCTTAGAGCAGCAGTAAAACTTAGAAAGGTTCCAATGACAGCTGTTTAGAGAAAAACTGAACTTCTAGGCTTTTATGTCTATACAGGGCACGGCTGACCTCCACTGCATGAAGAGAAGCACTGCACAAAAGCGAGGTTTAAATATGAGCAAAGAGAAACAAGTTTTAAGCTAACTATGAATCAGGAAAGCCCACAATAAGCCTTCCACCAGCAATCCCCGACTCATATAAGTTAGATCAGCAGACTTCTGCCACAAGGGTGCAGAAAAACATCTGTTTAATGTTGAATAGCTGGTTTGAAGCCCAACTGTAACAAGACCACCCATACTACCTACAAGTAACAGATACAATGTAATACAGTGCAATTAACTACTTAAAGCAGCATTGTCATCATGATTATTTAACTAATTAGATACTACTTGCAGGGACTGGCCAGCATTTCTTATGCAGTGCTGATCATGCCCTTCTCATTCAGAGTCTATATGTTAGGAGCTGTTAATAGGAAGAAGTATCAGTTTATGAAAGCTGTCATGTAAATACATAACAGCCATTTGCAGAGGGTTTGTCTTATTTTCTTTAATCCTGAATTCTAGAGGAGTGGTTCTTTATTTGTCTTTCTTTCTTAGTTTTTGTTTT